>NW_015505456.1:2311363-2335052 GCF_001515645.1 Sinocyclocheilus grahami
ACCATATAAAAGAGCACACGCCAATATCCGAATTTCTATGCTTGAGAATGACGAGCACAAAAAAAAAAACCTTTACAGAGTTTGAAATTGAGGTCCTGCTAGCGGAGGTAGTGGTAGAGGTTCGTGTGGGGACGCTTTTTATTTAATAATGTGTAATTATTCTGTGGACAAACAATGTGTGTGTGGTTACATTTTTATCTGTTGACTATTATCAAAATGACTACTTCTAGAAACAACAGAAATAATAATAATAATAATAATAATAATAGTAATAGTAATTATAAAACAATTAGGTTTCCAAAAGTAAGAATAAACTACGAATTCAAGTAAAATTTTCAGTCATCTTATAAAAAGTGAGCCATCCTACTTTTAAAACCACTTGCTATGACAACTAATAAACAGTTTAATATCACGAAATTCTTCCAAAACTTAAAAAAACATTATTGAAAGACAAATTGGACGTTTCATATCATAATTAAATAAATTATTACACGATTATGGTCTCCGGTCTGAAAAAAGCTTGCATGTGATTTGGCATTTGTTTACATTTACACAGTTTACTAATGCTGCTCAAATGTGCCATTAATGTACTGACACAAAAATATATAGAGTATTTTATACAAATATAAGTTTAAGGCTGATGTCTCTATTTATTTTCACAAAAGCAAAGCAGCAGATGTTACAAATAAAAACAGTTAACAATGTTATTGAATAGAATATATTAAAACCGTTATTGCACGACATAAGTCTAGGCTACACAGACAAAACAGTCGGAGATGCGTTTATGCATTTTTTTTCTATTTTACGCATTAGTAGTAAATCAAGACGGCAAGTTCTCTTGTAAAATAATATAATAATAAAAAACATGGAATAAACTGTACAGAAAGCGAGTAAAGAACTCTCAACATTAGGCTACTAAAAAAGGTCAGTTTAATTTAGCAAAATCTCCCGTTAATAAAAAATCTGACTACACTGCACAATTAATCTCTTACACTGCATCTTTGTTGTTTATGATGAATTCGGTGCACGTACACCGCTTTTATTATTATTGCAGCTTAGATGTTCAAATAGCTGCAGTACTCTGACTTTGCCACCAGGAAAAGTGCGTACGCCTGCTCAGACACTGACGTGGCGGTAAGTACTTTTCCACGTCAAAGACCGTTTTTATAAATATGATCGTTGCCGTGGATTTTAGCGTACGCACACTCTAAGATCAAATCTGTGCGTACGTACATTTTTAAAATGAGGCCCCAGATAACTAACAATTTTGCTGAATACAACATTACTGAATAAAAGTTTGTTCATAACTTTGAGAGAGCCTTGCCAGAATGTTAGCCAAAGTTCGAACTCTGACTGCTGTTTTGCTTTTGTCAACCCATTTGAACCTTATAAAACCTTACTTTGAAGAGCTTTTGGTGTGCTCCTGACAACGCTGTGCTTTTCAGAATTAAAATTCCTGAATTTGTTTTCAAGTAGGAAACAGAATTTGCAACAGAATTGCAATTTAAAAAAATGTAATGCTGTAAGTACAGTCTTAATAAACATCACTTTTAGTATGAATTACCAATAAATGTTACATACATACAACATATGAAGTATTTCCAGAAACATTAAATTATATGAATAATATATGTTTGAAATACAACCTGTAAGTGTGTTTAATTTATATATATATATTGAATAAATTAATACTATAGAAAGACACTTAATTTCCCAGAATTATTTAAATTGCTCAAAATGTAATATAGTCAGTAGATTCAAATTTGGATGTCAAGATTTACTTTTATAAAGTGAAATGTTATATAAAATTATACATAAACTTTATAAAATTATCTGTAAGCGAAAAAATATTTGGTGTATGATTCACAAAATTTGCTAGTAAATTTCAGAAATAATTACAAAAAAAACATCAAGTAACATTTTGAAGTAAATTCGAAATTTTGAAGCAGGACGACTTAAACAGTATTTTCTTGTAAAACGTATTCCAATCATCTTTGCTTTATTTACAACTTCTATTTTTTTTACAGTGTATGGTCAAATTTAATGCATCAAAAATGTGTTACTTGTTTTGATAGTACTGAACTCAGTTAAAAGAAATGCCTTCATCTGCTGAGAAAAATGTATTACACATATCAAGGTATAACAAACTAATAAAAATAAATAATATGCATATTTTTTGTCACAGAACTGTAAATCAAACTGCTCTGACGTGTGACTAACTTACAATCTATCAAATTCCACTTCAACATCCCTTGTGCTAATTCAAATTTACACTCATGAAATGAAAGCTGATCTTTAAATTCACAATCGGTACTGGTTCTTCAACGCAGAACTCTGTAAATTACTCACTGATCTTCTCCACGAGTTTGAGCATGAGACCCCCGATGTGAAGATCCCCCTTGACCCGCAATTTAAACTTCATGCCTTCATCTCCCTCACGCTGGTCCACCTGGATGCTGAGCTCCCAGGAGTTGTGTCCGTACTCAGCAGCAGTGGCCATGACTCTGCCTGAAATCAAACCACAGACGAACACAAACAGTTACTTTAGTTGCATAAATGTAGTTACTATGATAATATTGTGTCCTAAGAACTAGTCTGACCAACTAAAGCGTTTATTCAAGGTGTAATACATCTTCAAATTAGACCAATATACGTTTTATATAACTAGCTTGAAAAAGTTATGTCCAATCTTAAAGAAAAAAAATTAGATGACTCACTTGTAAGACTAGTTTATGCATTTTATGCAACAGGCCCAGGCTGCACTTGCACAGGACTTGACAACACTGTCTGGGAGAATGTAAGTTTTGTGTGCGGGTACGAAATTCCGCAAAAAAAGCAGATCGCCTTACGGCAGAAACAAATGCATGTGTACAACTGTACACTGTAATTATGACAGCGAATTCAAAGTTGCAAAAATAGTGTTCTGCTATCTTTTAAAATTCAAAATGAGCACTTTGTTGAATGGCTTCTAGTACACTCTTAAAAAAATGCTGGGTTAAATACAACCCACTGCTGGGTAAAATAGGGACAAACCCAGCAATTGGGATGTTTTGACCCAGCGGTTGGGTTACTACCCAGAAGGTTGGGTTAAACATTTAACCCAACCGCTGGGTCAAAACAACCCAATTGCTGGGTTTGTCCCTATTTTACCCAGCACTGGGTTGTATTTAACCCAGCATTTTTTAGAGTGTACGATTTGGAATATGAGCACACATGACATACAGACGGCTTTGATTGTGCTTTTTTGGAGCCTGTTGATGACAGAAGTTTATTTTTTGTATAAACTATTCCTTTAATGTCTCTAATGGCAACATCTAAAAGCAGAGGGAGTGATAGACAGAGAACTAAAGGTACAGGGTGGAGGAGGGATGTGATTACAGAACAAGAGAGACTTCAGCTTAAAATTCCTGACATGCAGAGACAAGACCAGAGGCAGAAAGAGCAGAAACAGAACGACTCCCACAGACCCGTCATCCTGCTGTCTGTGCTGGGTTGTACATCAATAAACAACAAAAAGTCCAGGTTTTACACACAAAAACACAGTCGAGCTCTGCGGTGTAAACGACACAGTCTGAGACTCTAAGGCTCTTTTTGTGACTTAAGATGGGAAAGTATGAGTGTTTGTTATATGTTGGATTTGAGTCCTCAATTTTATTATTTAAAAATCAGGTCTGTCCACGTTCACTAAGAAGTATGGGGGAGGGCGAGATGTTTGACTAGGTTAGAGATAACACACATGCTCTGAACCACCAAGGCAAACTGAGTAGGTTAACATGCCCGCAGGCGTAGAAAAAAGAATTTACACCTCCCTAGTGTAACAGCCAGATACTTGAATTCAGATATAAACAAGAAGGACTTTCTTAAGATAAATGCATCAGCTCATGATTGCATTTGAAGATCATATGCAACAATTAAATGAGGACTAGAATTGAGTTTTTTTTCTTATATGAACTGTGCACTAAACTTTAGAAGGCCACAAGAAGGGAGGGGGAGGGGATCAAAACTAGAAAATGCTGTAACATCTGTAACATGAAGAACTTTTTAATTAGATAAAACCATATATAAAAGAGAATACTTTTGCAAACATGCAAAAAAAAAAAAGTATTCTTCAATATGTCTACCACAGTGATAGAAATGATACAACAACAAACCTTATTTACCTCAGAAAAGACCTAATTGTCTTAATTTTGCCAATAGAAAGAGTACAGAATATATTGAAATGTATATAATGCTGTTTTTCATGGTATGAAACATTTCTTTAATAGGGTATCTTATATCAAACTTTAGCAACTTCGAAACTTTTTGTAGGCTAATCCAATTTTTTTTTAAATAGCGTGGGGCAAACGAACATTATAATAGTCTAATTTGAGTGAAACTATAGGCTAAAGATAAATTATTCCACTCACCTGAATGCGTTCCCGAGGATTTTCCCTTTGGAAAGTGAAACAGATCTCTTGTCCAGGTGCGCGCGCTGAGGAAACCCCGCCCAGTACCTATGGAGGCCGAAACCTGCAAAAACAATAAATAAATAAATACACAAATAAATAAATAAATGTCTGTATAAATACACAAATTCTGTGAGATGACTGGTATGAAGTGGTTTAATCGAGGAACAGACCGTTTTTTCCCATTAGTTATCAGATCAGAAAATACAGGCGACAAAAGTACGTTTATTAAGCAAATAACGGTTCAGTATTGCAATTAAGAGCTATGTAAGCATTAATATTTTACATTGGCCACTTCAAATCTTTTATGATTTAGCTCTCTCATGATTATAACTACAAAACTAACCCTGTGAAAAAGTGTAAGATAATAATCAGTCCCCTTGACTGATGAAGTTAATACGCATGCGCAGGCAAACGCTCAAGCGCGTCACACACGACACACACACTACTCTTGCATAATTGACACCCTCTCATTAGCATAATTGACACCCTCTCATTAGCATAATTGACACCCTCTCATTAGCCAAAAATTTGGAACTACATTCAGAAATAAATGAGTGATCAAAGGAAAATAGTTAGGATGAGTTTAGCATTTCCTTAAACATTTTCCATTTGCCCACCAATTTATATTATTTATTTGCCTACTTTCATCACATATATAATTATTTATTTATGTACAAGAATACGTGTATTTATGCACACATTTATTTATTTATTTGTGTATTTATTTATTTATTGTTTTTGCAGGTTTCGTCCTCCATAAGTACCATCCGTAACTTCGGTGTGTAACCTACAGGAAGGGCACGTAACGGAAGTGACTAAACGAGCCCGACGCACATACCTGAACACTAACTAGATTGTAATTGTTGCTCAAGCTATAATGTCCACATAATGACTAACTTGAGCGTTGTGTTGTGAATGTGATTTTACACCAGTTCTAGCCAACTGTAAAGATTTAAACCGGATTATACAGCTGTAAATAAACATTATGGTTGTGATTAGTGGCTATACACAAACTACAAAATTAAAATATGCAATTTAGCACAAGCCACATGGTATTTAAATCAAATAAATCCATATTATGAATCGTCGAGATGATAATAGACAATCTGTCTTAGATATAACAGTGATGATAAAGATGTTTGATGTTCCTGTTCAAGATGATGAACAATAAACTGAATTGAAATGAATAAATTTCAATTATTTGAACAAACAGATTTTATTTCCTAATCTTTACAAACACTTTTGCTTTTCTATTAGAAGTTGTGATGTTGCGTTAGTTCATCTGTCCAGCAGAGGTCAGGCTTGGTATACTGGAAATAATAAAACCTTAAGATTACAAGAAAAGCTTAATTTAACCACTAAGAACCCTAAGAACTCTTATGCTTTGTTTGTTTGTTTGTTGTCGTCGTATGCATTCTTTGATGTACCTTGGAGTAGCATACAAATACCACGGTATGTGAATAGGATAACAGCATTTGTTTGAAATATAATTCTTTTGTAACATCATATATTTCTTTAATGTCACTTTTGATCAATTTAATTCATCCTTGCTGAATAAAAGTATTTTTTTCCCTTTCTGTATATATATATATATAAACATGATCAAAGATAAAAAGAAGAAAAAAAGTGATGCGGTTTTGAGCAACATGAGGCTGAGATGATGATGACAGAATTATTCCTAAACAAACTATTCTTCTAGACAGTCACTTAGCATGGTTTATATGCTTTTGAAGGTTTTGAATACAACTTACGAAAAAAACAAGCTGATTTATATAAGAGGAAAAAACTAGCATTTAACTGCAAAATAAGATTTGGCGGATACAACTGTGATGGCATACGCACTAACCAGTGGTAATATTTAGATATATTTCTATTATAAAAACGTTCCCTCCTGCATAGCTGCATGCTAGTCTCTGAGTGCCTGTATGTGTGACAGTCTAATTTAGGAAACGGCTACCCACGCTGGATCCAGTGCTGTACGGGGCTGAAACGTTCAACAGTAAAACAATTCTTCACTGCCTATCTGCAGACCTCTGCCATGTTTCTGAAACCTTACGAAATGAAAGCCAACAGGGGGTAGTGTGCAATCATTCTCCTCCATCTGGCCTGTCCACTTAAATTAGCTGGGCCTTGCATCCAACGGCATCTGTTTCCAATATGGTGCAAGGACGGAAGGGTGGGTGCTTGGCTTTGCAGCGGAAAATACAGCCTACTGTACTTTTAAATAGCCCATGGGAGAAGCGGGACTGATGTGGTCCGTATATCGCCTTATCCCCAGATTCCCTGTTGCTGGACTGCCACTTCTTCAGCTTTGAAAGATGTCAAATGTATAATTAGGGAGGAATTTGTGTAATGCCGTCAGTGAACACGTAGCACACGTTTCCCATGTCCCATACATACTTTGCTTTGAATGCTTGCGAATAAGACTTTAAACATTACTGCTTGCATTGATTGCAAGTGCTTCTGCTCCCCTTAATTAAGACTTTTAATTCAAATCTTTTTAAAATTGAATTAAAATGGCGTTTTTGGCGCCAACTACATGCTTGTCCACCAAGCTGTTGGTGCAGCATTGTGTACGTTCAAAGCCTTATTATAGCAGTCACTCATCACTTTATGCCTTTGCTCGAACATAAATATTCCTGTTTTTACACATGTGCACATTCTTATGGTGCTAAATCATAAATCCATAGCTTTTTTTCCTTTTTAACTTGGAGGAAAGGCAGTAAAGACTGCTAAAACCAGCAGGTTCAATCCCTCATCCAGTGATCCTCATCCAGTGATGCTCAGACATTTCCTGGCTCAAACCACAGCTTTAGCGGAGCTCTGCGGCAAACTTTTCTGACATTACACAGAGACAAACAGTACAAGAGCTACTTGCAAGATTCTTTCTGGGCACCAAACTTTTCTAATAAGACAATGTGAAATGTGGTTCAGTTTTATGTGAATTCTGTCATTTACTCACCCTCATGCCTTTCCAAACCCGATAATTCTGTGGAGCACAAAAGTAGATAATTTGGTCAATCACAATGCAATATCAATGAATGAGGACTAAATCTTTCATGCTTTAGCTTTGGGACTTAAAGAAGTGGTTCACCCAAAAATGAAAATTTGCTGAAAATTTCCTCACCCTCAGGCCATCCAAGACATGGATGAGTTTGTTTCTTTATTGGATCAGATTAGGAGAAATTTTGCATTACATCACTTGCTCACCAATGGATCCTCTGCTGTGAATGGGTGCCGTCAGAATGAGAGTCCAAACAGCTGATAAAAACATCACAATAATCCATAAGTAATCCATATGATTGCATTTTAACTTTAAACCTTTGCTTCTGGCCAAAATATGTGTCCATAATCCATAATAATGCTTCCTTCAGTGAAAAAGTCCATCTTCTGTTGTCACATCAAAATCCACTGACATATTTGTTCAGAACTGTTTTGGACTGGTTTCACTTGTTTCTCTCCTGGTTCAAACAGGATGAAAACAAGATTTTTCACTGGAGAAAGCAATATTATGGACAGAGGACTCTCATTTTGATCAGAAGGTTTGAAGTCTAAAACGTCTTGATGGATTTCTTTCTTACAAACATGCAGCTTTTCACTTCACAAGATGTTAAATGATGGACTGGAGTAGTGTGGATTACTTGTAGATTGTGATGTTTTTATCAGCTGTTTGAACTCTTATTCTGACAGCACCCATTCACTGCAGAGCATCCGTTGGTGAGCAAGTGATGAAACGCAAAAGTTCTCTAAAGCATGCGCCGATGAAGAAACAAACTCATCTACATCTTGAATGGCCAGAGGGTTAGTAAATTGTCAGCAAATTTTCATTTTGGGGTGAACTATTCCTTTAACAGCATCACAAAAAATGGTCCATTCAGCTTGCATGCATTCCTGAAGCTCAAATAGTAGAGCATTGTGCCAGCAATGCCAAGGTCATGGGTTCAATATGCATGAACTGATACAACATATACTTTGAATGCTATATAAGTGGCTTAAGACATAAACATCTGCCAAACGCATGAATGTAAATATGGCAAATATTCTCAAGTACAGACTAAATTTAAAATCACTGTTCACTAATAATCTTTCCCTCCATTGATTTTTAACTTGAGAACCATAGATCATTAGTTCAGTGAACTTAACTGGAGAACCAGATAATTCATGAATGAATCATTCAATCAACTGATTCATTAAAAACATTGGACTCAAAATCTAGATTTATTCATGATAACACAAAGTCATAAAAACTACTTTTAGCACAATTTTATGGTGCTTTTATATCCCTTTTAAAGTCTGCAAGCTTCATTAATTTAATTAAAAAAAGCAACTTTAACTTTAACAGTACATTCCACTCAAGAGAGAAAGGGTTTGGAATGACAAACACAAACAAACAATCCAAAAATGACAAAATGCTAATTTTTAGCCAGTAGTAGCCCAGTAAATAAGCCACTGCATTTGTTTAAACATCTTGACAAATTAGTTAATGTTCAGATGGTTTGTAATTGTTTGGTGTAGTAGTTCACATATATCTCAGCGGCAAGTTAGTGCTAAACAAAAGATTGCTGTGAAAAATGTGTTATTGTACATGTCTCAAAGGACGCCACACACAGAGTGCCACAATGAGTCGTGATTTTAGACGCAGGGCTGAAATTGTAAAGCGGGGTGTTGTGTGAAACCATCTGGAAGAGATCTGGCATTTTTCAAAATCCATTTTTGTTTATCCAGAGGCAAAGACACACATACTCGAAGCGGTCATACAGTTTCCAATGCTGAATGAATGAATTCCATTTTTCCATTCACACTCAGGAAGGAGATGCACTGCAAAATCTGATAAGGCTGATGACAAATCTGAAGAATTGCTGACAAGCTCCTGACATTTTTTGGCATGGCTTCCCAGAGCCCTCCACGCATGCTGAAATGAAGATCACTTTGGAGGGCTCCTCTGAGCACAGACATACTCAAGAAATGTGGTGTGTATGTATGTATAATTAGAATTCTTTATATTTTTTAAATACATAAAACAATCATTTTTTTATTTTTAATAAAAAATAAAAATCTAATTATTTGATTATAAGAATAGCTGTTAGATACATCCTGCGCCAAACCATTTTTGTTCACACTGCTTAGTACATATACTTAATTTGTTAGAAGACGTTATACAAACGTGCTGTCACTTCCTTGCCTTAGCAAACGCCACTATTGCTACTATGTTTATATTTGGGGTAAAATTTTCAGTTGCAGTTTTGAAGTTGCATAGCTTCCTGTCAATTTTTGCTTGATGTTTTGACTTTTTTCTAAATATTTATTATGATGAACAGCAGACAATAATAAGGAATGCTAAATGACTTTAAAAAATACATACAAAAGGTTAATAAAAAAACTACAAGAGCCAATCAAAATGTCATGATAAAATGGATTAAAAACAAAAAACAGAACAAATCATTTAAAAAGCTAATACTGAAATGAAGAATCATATAAAGGGGGGCCTGACAGACAAAAATGTAAAAAAAAAAAACAGCAGTAAACTGTTTAAGTTAGCTGCAATGCTTGAGGCAAGAAGTGACCTGAAATAAGATTTATGGATTGTAATTTACTCTTATATGGTAAATTTGTTTCCAAGTTAGGAATAAAAGTAAATATTTGAATGTCTCGCAGTGTTTTGACTTTTTTCTAAATATTTATTATGATGAACAGCAGACAATAATAAGGAATGCTAAATGACTTTAAAAAATACATACAAAAGGTTAATAAAAAAACTACAAGAGCCAATCAAAATGTCATGATAAAATGGATTAAAAACAAAAAACAGAACAAATCATTTAAAAAGCTAATACTGAAATGAAGAATCATATAAAGGGGGGCCTGACAGACAAAAATGTAAAAAAAAAAACAGCAGTAAACTGTTTAAGTTAGCTGCAATGCTTGAGGCAAGAAGTGACCTGAAATAAGATTTATGGATTGTAATTTACTCTTATATGGTAAATTTGTTTCCAAGTTAGGAATAAAAGTAAATATTTGAATGTCTCGCACACTTTATCGAGTATCAGTTGAATTTCTGCCATGCCCTGCAAGTTTAAACATTTCTAGTGCTTTTGGAATTGGTTCCTTCCTGTTCCTATAACCATGGTTATAGCCAGCTAATCCACAGACATTTGTTACAGTTGCGAGTTTTGAACTGCAGGTTGCGGAGGGCAGATTTCTCACACATGGAGAAGGAATTCAGACCACTGAAAAATACACTGCTTTGAGATTTAATACTCAGATATATATATTCAAGTGTTCTCCACATGCTTCGGGCCGCCCTATAGCAAGACTTCCCGCATTTTTCAGTCGGATGGCATGCCAAACTCATCTGTGGTCATCTTCAAAAGAGCCAAACGCCTCCTTTGTGTTTAAGACATACTCAAGAAATGTGGTGTGTATGTATGTATAATTAGAATTCTTTATATTTTTTAAATACATAAAACAATCATTTTTTTATTTTTAATAAAAAATAAAAATCTAATTATTTGATTATAAGAATAGCTGTTAGATACATCCTGCGCCAAACCATTTTTGTTCACACTGCTTAGTACATATACTTAATTTGTTAGAAGACGTTATACAAACGTGCTGTCACTTCCTTGCCTTAGCAAACGCCACTATTGCTACTATGTTTATATTTGGGGTAAAATTTTCAGTTGCAGTTTTGAAGTTGCATAGCTTCCTGTCAATTTTTGCTTGATGTTTTGACTTTTTTCTAAATATTTATTATGATGAACAGCAGACAATAATAAGGAATGCTAAATGACTTTAAAAAATACATACAAAAGGTTAATAAAAAAACTACAAGAGCCAATCAAAATGTCATGATAAAATGGATTAAAAACAAAAAACAGAACAAATCATTTAAAAAGCTAATACTGAAATGAAGAATCATATAAAGGGGGGCCTGACAGACAAAAATGTAAAAAAAAAAAACAGCAGTAAACTGTTTAAGTTAGCTGCAATGCTTGAGGCAAGAAGTGACCTGAAATAAGATTTATGGATTGTAATTTACTCTTATATGGTAAATTTGTTTCCAAGTTAGGAATAAAAGTAAATATTTGAATGTCTCGCACACTTTATCGAGTATCAGTTGAATTTCTGCCATGCCCTGCAAGTTTAAACATTTCTAGTGCTTTTGGAATTGGTTCCTTCCTGTTCCTATAACCATGGTTATAGCCAGCTAATCCACAGACATTTGTTACAGTTGCGAGTTTTGAACTGCAGGTTGCGGAGGGCAGATTTCTCACACATGGAGAAGGAATTCAGACCACTGAAAAATACCCGTCCCACACTGTTTTGAGATTAAATACTCAGATATATATATTCAAGTGTTCTCCACATGCTTCGGGCCGCCCTATAGCAAGACTTCCCGCATTTTTCAGTCGGATGGCATGCCAAACTCATCTGTGGTCATCTTCAAAAGAGCCAAACGCCTCCTTTGTGTTTATGAACCGCCTGAAACATGTTAAAAGGTTTCATTTCTCATTTTAGGGCAAGCCTCGTTAAGGTAAGCTGTTTGTAAAATATTCACTCCACCTTATATTTGGCAGTCAAAGGTCAAGAGGATCCATCAGCAGCAACATGGGGATTATCCCGTTGACATTCCAATTTCGGAGTCTTTTCTCTCTGACTCATGGGAGAAAGTTCTTGCTCTCTGTGCTGGCAAGCCAGGCATCAAGAAGCAATTACTGTCGCATTAGGGATCATCATGACATGCTGCTCAAATACACAGAGAAGCTACTGTTTTCATCTGTTCCTTGAATGCACTTCCATCAGGTAGACACATTTAGCCTGCCTAAAGCCCGCCTGGAGAACTTCGAAGTGTGCTCGTGAGGAACAAAATGCACAGGTGTCCTCTAGTTGAACCTATCACAAACGATTTAGCACCTCTTGGCGCAATTTCACTTCATTATTCACGTACCCTTCCACTGTCCTTTTAAGAAGAAATATGGCTATGGTGTATTCCGTTGATGGGATGTTATCTTTGGCTGGCGGAGAGGAAATTACTTTATCTGAACAATTCACTACAAAGCTTTGGATAATGATTGCTTCTCAATTATGTTAATTATCCCATGACGTTACACAGTTTGTCAGAAATGTTTATAGATGCTTGCAGTTACTGCCACTAAATAAGATGTACGCAATGCAGGATTTATCTGCTTTGCACTTTAAATATGTTGAAATAATCACTACAAATCATTTGCTAATGATTTCTTCGCGATTACACTGAATTATTATGTTGCATTTTGGAGTTGCATGGAGTTTGCGCTTTTGGCAACTGGAAGTGCAGAAATAAGTAATTATCAACTTTTTCATTCAATTATATGCTGAATTCCTCATTCATCAATTTTCTAACAATGGCTTCTCAATAACCCTAAGTTATGGCTTTGCATTGTGCATTTCGTCAGAAACCTATGAAAATATTGCAGTTACTGCCACTGGAATTTTTTTTTTTGCATAATAATAGAATGACAAGCTTTTTTACCATTTGCTAATGATTGCTTCTCAGTTATAGTGACTTAAATTTTGCTCTATGCAGTTTGTCAGAAACATATATAAATGTTAACGCCACTGAACTATAAAAACGTACATATTTTCAGGTTTACACTTTAAATTTGGCCATTACACTAAACCATTTGCTAATGGTGCTCAATTTGCTCAATTATGGTGACTTACCACAGTCTTTGATGTTTGGAGTTCCTGACAATGGAAACAGACACACACATGCTGGTATTGGTGGTTTATGGGGACTCTCCACAGGCGTAATGGTTTTTATACTGTACAAACTGTATTTTCTATACACCAACCCTACACCTAAACCTACCGCTCACAGAAAACTTTGTGCATTTTTAGATTTTCAAAAAAACACCATTTAGTATGTTTTTTTAAGCCTTTTGAATTACGGGGACACTATAGTGTCATAAACCACCTTCATATTGTAATACCTGTGTCACACCCATGCCATTATACAAATTTGTGTCCTCATAAACCACCCAAACCAGTGCACACAGACAGACACAGACACACACACACATATAAGAAACAAAGAAGGTATCAGGTTTCACTTGTTGAAATATGCACTACAACACATTTACTAATGATTGCTTCTCAGTTATGTTGAATTATCAAGTTACATCATGGAGTTTGGAGTTCCTGCCACTGGAATTACACGAAAATCATAAATTATAGAATTATCATGTTTTTACTTGAAATATTCATTGTAAATCATTTGCTGATAATTGCTTTCAACCATGCTAAATTATTGCACAACATGATGGATTTTGTCAGAAATGCTTGCAGACAATTGCAGCTACTGCCCCTGCATGGAAAAAAATATTATGTATTATATATACAGTATATATATATATATATATATATATATAGTAAGTAAAAGACCTAAAGGATGTGATCCAGACAGGGCATCAGCGCTTTTGTCCGGATCAGAGTGATACCTCAGTATCTACTCATTTCCTTCGGGGGTCTTACATCTGCCCTTATCTTCACCTTCCTAATTCCCCTGTAACTACCATCTCTCCACCTGACCGAGGTTAGAAATTTCCTACATATTAGTCTCCTATGCTGGACCATCTTACTGATGGCCCGGTCTTGAGGCTTCTTCGGACAGAGCTCCGACGCGGGAACCATGGTGGGTGAGTACGATTCATGTCTAATATATATATATACATACAAATATATATATGTGCGTGTGTGTTCACTACAAAGCATTTGCTAACATTTGAGCTAAAATATCACATCACATTATGGAGGTAATCAGAAACGCCTGCAGACGTGATGCAGTTGACAGTCCACTGGAATCGTAAATAAAACTTAAGCAACAATGGACTTTTCCTTTTTTCTTCAAGGGAAAGAGGATCGGAATTCTTGACATTCCTGTCAGAGCCGGCTCTGGTAATGGATCTCAAGATGGCAGGTCTGCATTGTAGCAGCTCATCTGAGATGTTCTGGGATAGCTCTCGGCTTACAGGAACTTCCCTGATATTGGCCTCAGGTGCAGGGATTACCGCTCTTCTGTGTGCTGAACAAAACCCAGGCCGAGTTTCCCCTCTCAGCACCAAATCCCACAATGGGAGTTTACATCATAACCACAAGAAAGAAATGATGTCCCACCAAACAATGCATGTTTATCTGACCCTGGACCTTGCGGGATCGTGCACAAAGTGACTTCTTAGACTTTCATTAGTTGTGGATGCAACGAGAGAGGATTGAGCGATTAGATGATCATCCTCGGGGTACAGCGCTTCAGATCGGTTTTTGTTATGCTGTTTATTGTCGCACTATTGAATGAAGAAAGCTAAACGAGCTTCCGCTGCATCACCAACCACCAAAGTTAATGTTTAAAGCTGACGTTAACTTTAAAGTTAGCAATTAAACACATCGATCCATGATTTCACAGACTCTTTATTCTTCTGCCACTTTTGGCCTGGGTAATGTTACACAGAAACCAGAACCTGGCGAAATATCTGCGTAATGGCACTGGAATGGGCTTTTAACCTATATTGCGCTCGGCGTTTAGTCAGTGGTCACTCATACTGTGATTTTACCACAGCAGGCCTTGAAACCATTTCCGCAAACACATGGCATCAAGGCTGTCTATGGTAACAATTAAGCCTTTAAAGATGCCTGGACACCCCGAAAAGACAAATTAAAGCCCATCCTTCCTATATACCAACCAGCCCACAATGTCTGGAGCTGGCGACCCCGTCCCAGAGCTTTCATCCTGATCGCTCATCTAGCAGAAATTGATTAAAGGCCCTCTAGATTACTTCCTTTTCACAAAGCTATTATTTTCCAATAACAGGAGTCCAGATTGAAGACTGTTTAACCGTTGTGTCCCTCTGCTCATTCTTATTTGTATTTTTGTTAGGGGTAAATGAAGCGGCCTCGCTGTTTTTCTCGCTCGTCATCAGGGTCTAATACCGGAGCTGCTTGAGTAACATTAGACGCTTAAACGTCTCTGAGCACCAGACCTGTCACGGCTCTGAGTGAAACCAGTCACCCTCCAGACCTCAGCACAAAGGGCCCGGGTCACAAAAGGTTCTCTGAGAGAGTCTACTGTTGTATTTAAATGCTTTTGAAGTCATAAACAACAGAGTTCATCTGGATAATAGTGGTCCTCATGACTTTGACCTCTCTGGGACGAGATTCCCCCATGACTGTAAGGCTTCTTTTCTTCCTACCGCTCCACTCATCACTTACGAGTCATGCTATCCCTTCCGGGGGTCATCGGCAGGGTTAGCAGGGTTAAAGGATCAATGCAATTTCTGCTGCCCTTAACAATGGAAGCAGACCTGCCATTCGGGGATTAAAAATGTGGAAGTGAAACAGACTAACTAGACAATTAACACTAGATTAGTCTGGCAACAAAGGGAAAAGTTGGCTGCCTAAGAATGGAAATAAAAATTCTATTTAAGGGATAGTTCTCTCGTAAATGAAAATTCTGGCTTTCTTTCTTACAAACCTGAATGACAAACCTGTATGAATAAAAGGTCAGTTTTTGAAGGATATCTTGGCCACACTTTTTCAAAACAATAGAAGTGAATGAGGACCAACAACAACAACAAAAAAAAGCACCAACAAAAAAACAAAATGCACCATATGACTTGTGCACTATATTTCTATAACAGTTTGTGAAATTAAGACATTATTCTTTAAAAATGTATTTAAATTTTGAAGTATTTTATCAGCAAAAATAATCATATTTAATACTTAAAAAACTTAAATAATAATACTTATAATATACACTATATATATAAAATTAAAATAACTTACAATATAATTAAATTAAATATTAAAATAAATATTAAAACAAAGGAAATTATCATAACAACAAAATAAGCTTCACATCCGCCCTTGCTCTTTTTGCAGAGTTCATTATTTATTCCAAAATTTTTCATTACCCACTCAAAAAACTGTAGTGAATGGACTAATGATTAATGTTTTGCTCTGTTCATAACGCAAAGGCATTGTGTGACTTCAGGGGCATTGGAATATATTGCACAAGTCTTATTTTGGTGCTTTTGGATTCAAAAACGCCTGTCCGCATTCATTGTAATTGCACAGAAAAATGACCAGTATATTATTTAAACCTACTCCTTTTTATGTTCCACAGACGAACTAAGTAAATGTTCATTTTTGAGTGCACTAATCCTTAAGAATGAAGTTGAAAAGGTAGAAAACCAGCTGGCTGACATAAAAGATGAAGATAAATAGGAATGAGACACTTTGATTTTTGAGAGGAACAGCAGAAGAACGCTTGGCCTTTCAGAGTGTGCTTGGAAACAGGATGTTCCACCGCTTTAAATACAGCAGTTATCCAGAACATCTGAAACACCTGCTTTTATCTGGGCTCGGTATCGGAACAAGAACATATTTTCCATTCTTGTTCACTTGTGTATGGCAACTTCAACCCATTCAAGTCTCACTTCGGCAACATGAGACGTCTGAAAAAAACGACTGCGCATGAAACATCAACCTCAAAAGAGGGGGAAGTCCGCTTGGGGAAAAAACAAAATGCTTACAAATGGTTTTGCCAAGAAAGCATTACAGTACATATGCACATGCAGGTGGTCCCAGACACGCTACACAAAGTGCGTTTGATTGGACAGCATCTCCCCTAGTGGCTTTAGTGATTAATCTGATGGTGACTGACTTTTATCTGGAGACACCTCACTGTTTGGAGACAAGTAAGAGCAGGTGCTGTTATGTCTCATCTCGTAGGCCTCTATTCTCCTCAGTTCAAGAGCATTGTGGAGGATCGTAGGGGTCAAAGAAGATGTTTTGAAAAATAATAACAATCACACAATTTACCATACTTGTGCGCTTGAGCGTACTAATCATTTCAATGCAATTTCTTCACACTCTTAAAAATAAAGGTTCCAAATGGGGGTTTTTGCAGCAATGCCATAGAAAAACCATTCTGGGTTCCTCAAAGAACCTTTCAGTCAACAGATCTTCAAAGAACCATTTTTCTTGGTGTGAAGACCATTTTAATCATCTAAAGTACCTGTTTCCACTGTAAGGAACCTTTTGTGGCCTTGATTAGGCATCTATGCCTCTATGTCTCACACTGAGTATAAACATGCAATGATCATTTTGTGGCACAAATAAAAATTATATATGATGTTTTATCATGTGCATTTGAAGATAGGCCAAACTAGGATATTGTAAGTTCACCATTCACTTAATGTTTATATAAGCACCAGTTTCTCTAATCTCATGAAGGTATCAAGCTAACCAATTAATGAGGTGACTTTGGCGGGAATATTGGGAAGTTTCCAGGGAGAGTAAAAGAGGAGAACACCTGCAATATGACCATTGGTTAAAAATGGTATTAAAGTGAAGACTTTCTCCACAACACTGTCAAAGGTTCTTCTTGGAACCATCAATGCCAATAAAGAACCTTTAGCTTTCTTTTCTGAAGGTATTTGAAATTAAAATTTTTGTATCGAGCAATAATTCAAACGTACTTCAAAGCAAAGTTCACTCACTTATCTTCAGATCGTGAACTTCGCTTCTAAGGCCCTGTTTACACCTGGTATTAAGATGCGTTTTGGTCGATCTGATCACAATTAGAGACACATTCTGTGTTTTAATTGCTGTCTTTTGTCGATTTTGACCACTTTCCTGATTTCTTTGAGGGGAGGCCATTTCTGATCTTTCGATCTAATATTGTGAAATAAGCTTGTGCAGTTACATATGAATGCAAAATAAGTCATCAGAAAACGATACAGAGAGCAGCAGTTTTTGTTTCTGCTCTGATTGTCGCAAAACCACGCCGAACGCTGGGGGTTTGTGTTGGGTTTGTGGGTTTGTGTTAGAGAACACTGTGCTTTTTACATTTTTTCACCTTCAAACCAAACTTACGATTTTAGACGGCATAGTTTAATGTTTAAGAATCAGGCAGAGGCAGAGAGGAGGTGATCTTTAGTGGCTGTTCAAACACATTCGATCCCATGAGTGTCGACTACCTCGAAAGTGGACAACCTCAAAACGTTTCAGACCCCGTTTACACCTGTATTTAGCATTGTCCACTTGTGATCAAATCGACAAAAACGAATCTGAAAACCAGGTGTAAACAGGGCTCAAGATTGGTGGCCAGCACAGCATGCTTTCTGGAGCTTCTGAAGCAGATGATATGACTTGTGTCTCCTGAGCGGAACTTTCATCATCAATTCGAGCGTCAAAAAAACGAGCGTGTTTTAACGAGGAACCACAGTGTAGTTTTTGACAGAGGGAAACAAAGCTGGCTTTTGTGAGCCTGTTCTGGGAGACCAGTAGCTCTTGTCATGTACATGTGAAATTAATTATGAGGAAATACTAAAACACTTGGGTGGAAATTGCTTTTCACCAGATGTTCCGCATGTGAGGATCAATTTAGTATTCTTAGCAAAGCGAAATGACTCAATAAGTTTGATTCTGGCCCCTTTGATGAAAGCCAATCTGTCACTCAAGGCATGTAAAAAAGGAGCTGAACTTCTATGCTACTGTTTGTTCCACTTTATGGAGCCTGAGGTAATATGATTACTTAACCAGGTTAGGAAAATAGAATGTTTCGTTCTTAGGTAGAATTTGACAATGACAAGGGGGCCCAGTCTTTCTCAATGATCCATACACAAACCAAGTGAGAGGGCTTTCATTCTCAGCAACGGGAACAGGGGCCAAATGAATCAAAGATGAATTACAGCCTTAATATGAGATAACTGTCCAATCTGAGAATTAATTACCCGTCTTATTTACTTTTAAATAGGACTTCTGTCTCCTCTCATTAAGTTTCTCTTCTGTCTTCGGAAAATGCTGCATGGCTCAATTCACGTTAGCTGATCTACAGGCAGTCCTGCAATACAGAATATTGAATTAAGGTTGGGAACACTGACTTTGAGCCAAACTTAGATTTTCATGAATGAAGTCCTGCTAGAGTTCGCTCTTTAATGCTTCATGGGATTCTGTTTAAATAATAGTGTTGGCACAATGCAGAGAAATGAGGTGCAGATTACGCACTCCATCTTTTAAAATGATGCATTTACTGAACTCAGTAATCTCAGTTGTTTCTCCTTGAGAGGATTTTTGTTTAAATTAGAAAAAGAGCAGAATATTCTCATGTGTCTCATCTAGAGTTACAGAATTAGACTGAACAATGTTACAAACTCAAAGATGAACTCAACAAATATTCCTCAACAAATTCTTCCAAAGTATCTGAAACTGAACTGAGAACAAGTGTCAGTAAAGAATCAGCATTTTAGAATGATTTCTAAAGGATCATGTGACACTGAAGACTGGAGTAATGCAATATAAATTGCAATAGTATTTCACAATATTACTGTTTTTACTGTATTTTTGATCAAATAAATGCAGCCTTGGTGAGCATAAGAGACTTCTTTCTTTCTTTCTTTCTTTTTTTTTATCTTACAGACCTCAAACAGTAGTGTATCTATAAGCAATAAAATGTTCTTCTGGTTTGAGCTTTTAAGGAATATTGTAGGTTATTTACAACTCTGTCTATGGGCAGCATTTGAGGCATGCTGACTATTACCACAGACAAAAGCAGTAAAACAGGCAAGTATGTGACTATCACAGTGTTTTTAAAGTATAACCATAACATGTGTTTGCTTGAGACCAGTGTAACAGAATCACTTCCCAACCTTGTCTGTTAAAAGTTTTAAACAATCTTTCAACCCACGTCATGATCAGCTAAAAACAATAAAACCTGGTTGCTTACACGTACTTACACTTGCAATCTGGCTATGTTTGCTATGTGTTATAATAGCATACTACTCATAGTATTCAGTTTATCCATCCATATCCAATACAAATTGTCATCGATGTTGTGTCACTTTTTAATAAATAGGATGAGCATCAATATCTGAATCTCTAGATATCTAAATCTGTAAATGCACTGCATAGTATGCAGTAAGCAGTGTACTAGTATTTATTCAGAATACAGTGTTTGTTCACATAGGGACAAATGCAAAACTGACCATCATGCATATTATATAATTCAACCATTCATATTATACATGCTTTAACAAAGACGGAAGTGTATGACTGTAAATATGGGACAAATCCACTGAGGGACAGTGACATTATTTTCTTATATTGTAATCGACTACATACTACAAACGCTACCCACAGACATTAAGTTTGTATGAGAACAGCATACTACTCATACAACTTTTGCAGTACTCAGTATGCAGTATTCATTATGCATACAAAGTATGCACATTTTCTGTATGCATGGAATACCCAGATGAACAACTACATTAGTCAAGTTTTGAGTATGCAATCAAAAAATAAGAAAAAAAGAATGTATTCCACAATGCAATTCATTCAAATCGACTTTTTATTTACAATGTGATGAATATTTACATCTTAATTTTTAGACATTAAAATTGGATTAAAAATGCAAAATTACCATATTTATTTCAACGTGACATAGTCATGTGACAACAACGTAGTACGCAACTGTTTGAAATGTTACTGCATGCCTACTGTTTCACTGGCTATTTTTAAACAGTATTATTCATACTCAGAATTCAGTACAAAGCAAGATACTTACTGAACATGGCCTCTTCCTGTTTCCTCTGTAAGTGGTCTCCGAACATCAGGTGGAAGAGGTACCAGCAGATTCATGGAGGTCTTCGAACCCGGATCAAAGAGGTGTGTTTTTGAGCATCTGGGGTTTGTTTACGACAATGTTAGTGGCACATCACGGTAATAGAGTGTGTGATGAGAGAGAGAGAGAAAGAGAGAGAGAGATGTAGAGAAAAAGCGAATTACAGGCACAGTGTTTACCCATGCGGATGAATAGACATCAGCCGCTATTTGATTCTCTGCTGTAATTTAAGGCAGTGTTTGATCCAGCTGATTATTCTCTACACTTTGTGAACCCAGAGCAGTTTTTCACAGAGATAAATAGAGCAAACAAGCAATTACTACACATAACCCAAGAGGTCTGGAAACTTGCTGCATACTGATTCTGGCTTACTTAATGTGAATTCTGTCTTTCTTCTGTGAAAAGTGCTGGACTCCTTTTCCATGAAAAAAAAAGTTTTAAAAAATGCACAAAAATAGCCAATATGATTATATTGTATATATTTGATATGTATGTCATTATATAAAACTGGCTGTTTGTTTTACACTTTCAAACACCAAGTGTGCATTATTTGATCAAAAATACTGTAAAAAACACAATCTTGTGAAATATTGTTACCATTTTTTTATTACGTTTTCTATTTTAACATATTTTAAAATGTAATTTATTATCGTTACTCTAGTCTTCAGTGTCACATGATCCTTCAGAAATCATTCTAATATGCTGATTTGCTGCTCAAGAAACTTTTCTTGTTGTTATCAATGATAAAACCAGATGTGCTAATTAATATTTTTGTGAAAAAACAGCATTCATTTAAAATAGAAATCTTTTTTAACATTATTAAAAAAAACATTATATTTTTTACCATTATAAAAATATTTTTTAAAATTATAAGTATTAATTTCTTTCTTAAAAAAAAACTATGGCTTCAGAAAACACATTTTTGGGTGAAGTATATTCTTAATACTAGGCTGGATTTTGGTCTACTATTAAAAGCCAAAGTTTTCAAGACCCATGACTCAAGTCCCATTCTTTACTGGGAATGCAACTACATAATATTTGAAAGTATAGACACACTTTCATAAGGCAGATTAAATGAAACTGTTAAATTCCTACAGCTGGTCGCTATGAAAACATCACGGTCCAGGGTTATGTCAATATCAGCTACGATGCAGAAAAGACAAGCACAGGCATTTAGATAAGTGTTGATAAGTGCACAATCGCATCTAGCAAAATACACAGTTGAACATGAGGATCCCGTACCATGCCACAAGAGGCGTGCTCAGTTAAATGTTTACACAGCTGCTCTCAAGATTATTATTATTGTGAAACCACACACTTTTAATGTTGCTGTGTGGATGCCAAGACGTGTCTGCTTTTTACCTCCCTTCTGAGCACTTCCAACTCCTCTCCATACTGCATTGAGCTCAAAGTAACAGAGTCATAGGAGATTCTGTGAACGTTCGGCCATTATATCGCATGATGTCTCATTATATGATGTCTCCGGCCGTGTTTTAGAAAGATAAATAAAGAAGTTGTTGCTGATTTTATGAAAGAAAAATATCTGCTGTCTGCACTTTACTGGGCCCTCTGTTTTTAACCTTTTTACAAATACTTGGCATGCTCTAACTGTAGAGACACTATTTTTAAAGGGATAGTTCATGCAGACATTTGGTTAAAAAACCCTGTTTGACCCCAAAGAAGGAGTTTGTCTGGGCTGTTTTCTTCCACAAATTGAAAGTGGATGGTTACTAGGGTCTGTCCTAGTAAAAAAAGCACCATAAAAGCAGTTAATTTGATAAAATGCCAAATATATTAAGGCATAATTTTAAATATGAAGCTCTTAATGGAATTGCTAAATAATTACCTTGTGGTATTAGGATATTAGTTTTGCAATATTTTCTGTAAAGCTACTTTGAAACAATGTACATCGTGTTAAGTGCTATATAATTGAAACTGACTTGACTTAATATGACTAGCATACGGAAGCTTGTTACCGCCACGGGATAAAAAAAAAAAAGGTCATTGCAATTTTTTTTCTTCTTGCAATTCTGAAGCTATATCTCATAATTTTATTTTTTAATCTGAAAAAAAAAAAAGTCAGAATTGCAAGATATAAACTCAGAAGTGCAAGATATACACGCACGATTATGAAATATAAATATGCAACTCTGAGAAGAAAAGTCTGAATTGTGAGACAGAAACTTGCAATTGCAAGAAAAAAAGTCAAAATTGTGTGTGTCGCTATTACCTTCTTTATTTCTTATTTGGTGGCGGAAACAGCTTCCATACTTATATGCTATTTGTGTATTATTTACTGAAAAACTTGTCTTGAAAAGTGCTTGACAGCTGTAGTCACCATTCACTTGCGTTGAAAAGAGCAGCTTGGACATCCTGAAGCAAGAAAGAAACAAAAAGCGTCAGTAAATAATGACAGAAGTGTATTTTTAGGTGAACTATCCCTTTAAGATCCCAGCTTAGAGTGCCACTGGCTTGGTTTTTGTGTTTAAGCCCTCTAGCCCAAAAGCCTTGACATGTTTTTGTACCATCGGGGGTGAGCGGAAGGGCAGAAATAGATTTGGACAAAACAAAGCATTCTAAAGTC
>NW_015505456.1:2336686-2363883 GCF_001515645.1 Sinocyclocheilus grahami
ATTCACATTTAGTCTAGAACTACAGTAACATCATGTTCAAAATATCTAAACTGCAAGATATAAACTCACAATTCTGACTTTTTTCTCAGAATTGCAAGTTTATATCATTTATATCTTGCAATTCTGACTTTATAACACACATTGTGACTTTCAGAATTCAGAGAAAATAAGTCAGAATTGCAAGATGTAAACTCACAATTGTGAGAATTTTTGTGAGATAAAAAGTCGGAATTACCTTGTTTCATTTTTTTATTCAATGTCGGAAACGGGCCTCCATAGTGATGTTTAGTTACGACACACAGACAACCCAATGTATTATTGTCAAACCTGAATCATATAGGCACTATATTTGAAAGCAATCACATAAAGGAAGCTTTTCATTAAAAAATGACTTAACTTCTGGTCTACTGCTCACACAAAACTACCACATGACTTCAGAAGACTTTAAATGTATCACGTGAGTCATATGGATCACTTTTATTATTTTTATGGTGTTTTTTTGGCCTTGACAGATGTGGTGACTATGGAGTGACTCATGGAAATGGCTGCATAAAGATTTGTCAAAAAAAATATATATTTTTGCTCCTCTGAAAAGAAATAACATTTAGGTTTAGAAACACATGAAGATGAAATAATGACAGAATTTCATTCCTATTTCTTTAAATATTTCACTGCCTCACACTGTTCAAGTGTGAAGAGAGCTACAAAACCCCTTTTACTCCAACATTATGAAACTGCCTTCTCTATAAAACATTTAAACATCATACATTTTCTTGGAAGTGACGAAAGCCTGTGTCTAACCTGCACTTGTTTAATAATTTGCTTGAACTTTACTACAACCTGTCTTTTGTTCTTTGACAGACCGTTACTATCCATTTTAATATTTCTCTAATTGCTGTCTTGTCCTAGAAGGATTTCCAGTGCTAAATATAGCACTATATAGTCCAATAAACCTATCAAGATAACTCTGAAAAGTACAGAGATTATGTCTATAACTCAGAGAACTTCAGC
This sequence comes from Sinocyclocheilus grahami, assembly GCF_001515645.1. Taxonomy (NCBI): domain Eukaryota; kingdom Metazoa; phylum Chordata; class Actinopteri; order Cypriniformes; family Cyprinidae; genus Sinocyclocheilus; species Sinocyclocheilus grahami. The sequence goes on from NW_015505456.1 coordinate 2,337,698, forward strand.
CTGAAAAGCAATACGTATATATACTGTATATATGTATATATATATATATATATATATATATATATATATATACCGGTATATATATATCCCAAGAACACTATTATTTTATTGGTGTGTGTGTGTGTAGAATTTTTTTGAAAGAAATTAATTCAGCAAAGGCAGATCAAAGGCAAAGTAGATCCAAGGCAAAGATGCTGTTCTTTTGAACTTTCGATTTGTCAAAGAATCTTGAAAAATTCAAAATATGTAGCAGCACAAATGTTTTCAAAATGGATAATAATAAGAAATGTTTCTTAAGCAGCAAATCAGCATATTAGAATGATTTCTGAAGATCATGTGACACTGAAGACTGGAGTAATGATGCTGAAAATTCAGCTTTGCATCACAAGAATAAATGACATTTGAAAATATATTAAATTAGAAAATAGTTATTTTAAATTGTAAAAGTATTTCACAGTAGTACTGTTTTTACTATTTTTTTATATGGGTTAGCAGCAAATCAGCATATTAGAATGATTTCTGAAGATCATGTGACACTGAAGACTGGAGTAATGATGCTGAAAATTCAGCTTTGCATCACAGGAATAAATGACATTTGAAAATATATTAAATTAGAAAATAGTTATTTTAAATTGTAAAAGTATTTCACAGTAGCACTGTTTTTACTATTTTTTTATATGGGTTTTTCTTTCTTTTTTTTTCTTTCATATTTTCATTCACTATTTTCATTCACAAAATGACTTTGACTTTAAGCTTGGCACATTGTCGTGTTTGCTTGAAATGACCAGTGGGGTCCAAACCATCATTAAGACTCATGGTGGTGGTCCAGGTCAGATTATAAGGGAACCAAAGACAGGCTCGTCCGATGATCCGTGGAATGTGTAGTGTAGCATTCTGCCAAACAACTGTTAGCACAATGTAAGGGGCTCAATCTGCAGAGTCATCTCCATGCCTTTTCCCAGACAGACCCATGGAATGTAGGTGATGACAGAAGTTCTACTCAGCTCCAATGGAGGACAGAGAAGAGACGCTCTGGCACTTTGATGCTCCTTAATGATGGCTACTCTTCATCGGTTAGCCGGAGCACTCAATAACATGCTGCTTGATTCATCCATGCAGACAGATGACTGACAAAACCCCATGTTCTACACTCACTGAGGTTTGGGATGGAGTCAAGAGGATTTGTGGGCGGAATTCTCAGATTTCGTTCTGCATGCAGCTTTGTGCATATTGAAATAGCTGTGATGGTCAGGAAACCGAAATTCTTTGACTGTTGTTCTGAGTTCAGGGTTGCCAGGCTTAAATTGTCTGGGATTTATTTAAGGTCAGAAAGAAAGTGACCATAAGGCAGTAAATAAAAAAGTCTTAAGTGCTGAATGTTCCCTATACACTGTACAAAATCGATTTTTGAAAGTTAAATAAAACATAAATAAAAAGTTAAAAGTCAAAGTTAAATAAACCTAAGATTACTGAAGTACGTTTTACAAGAAAATACCACGACATGGCAGCGGCGGCGGCGGTGGCAGCAACAATAAAGTTACGCCTTCTTTCTTTGCGTGAACATTTGGTCGGTGTTATGCAAATCTTCCCACACAGTGACGTAGACATGTGGGGGCGTGTTTGAACGAACCGTTTTAGGTAGGCGTGGACCAATCTTAACTTTTATAAAGAATATCTCTTTGGGTTTGAGACTTTAGTCTTTGCAACTTTAGGGATTGTATCTATTCACAAACAGCTTGTAACACTCCAAAGAGTGATTACAGTGAAAGATTTACTATTTTTTTCTATATTTGCACATTTAATATAACATATAAATGGCTTTTTAAATGCAAATATACAGTTGCCTTTATATTATATCAAGGGGAATCATCATATTTGGGAGTGTTTTGGCATCATAAAGTTTAATAGATCAAACTGTCTGTAAAATATTAAGTAATGTAGTACTTTTACACTATTTTCTTACAACAAAGGGGTTTTAAATCTGGGGACACCCATGGGGTAAAGGGGTGCTATCTTGTATTTTTCTAGCCAGTGACCACAATCTCCCTCAGGCAATATTTTCAGTAAAGCTGTTGAGGAAAAAAAATGTGAGAAGTGAAGAATTAAATACACATTAAATTATATAAAATTTTAGGTTTCTACAAAATAATATTCATTTATCTCTTTGGGTTTGAGACTTTAGTCTTTGCAACTTTAGGGATTGTATCTATTCACAAACAGCTTGTAACACTCCAAAGAGTGATTACAGTGAAAGATTTACTATTTTTTTCTATATTTGCACATTTAATATAACATATAAATGGCTTTTTAAATGCAAATATACAGTTGCCTTTATATTATATCAAGGGGAATCATCATATTTGGGAGTGTTTTGGCATCATAAAGTTTAATAGATCAAACTGTCTGTAAAATATTAAGTAATGTAGTACTTTTACATTATTTTCTTACAACAAAGGGGTTTTAAATCTGGGGACACCCATGGGGCGGTAAAGGGGTGCTATCTTGTATTTTTCTAGCCAGTGACCACAATCTCCCTCAGGCAATATTTCCAGTAAAGCTGTTGAGGAAAAAAAATGTGAGAAGTGAAGAATTAAATACACATTAAATTATATAAAATTTTAGGTTTCTACAAAATAATATTCATCGCCAGTTTGAAACAAAATAAATATTTTACAGCCAATATATTGCAATGACAAAAAAGAAGAAGGAATTTTGTAATTTATTTATCTATTTTTTTCTACATCACGTTTATTATTTCCCCATATCTGTACATTATAATTGGCTCTTTATACGTGAAAATATACAGTGTTATAGTAACGGGACCATCATATTTGGGAGCATTTGGCATCATAAAGTTTGAAAATCCCTATTTCAAAATGTAATGTACCGTATTTTAGTAAAGTAACTTCGTGTTTACACGTTTTAACTGAATCCCGTTATAATTACTTGCATATTTACAGTGTAGAATGCATCAAATACGCGCAAGGACAAATTCGATCAATCAATACGCAACTGTGGGCATGTCCAAACGTTTGAATGGAGAGAACGCGGCGCGTTTCAATGGACTTGAATGATGACAGTCATTGTGACATCACCAGACAACAAAAAGACTCGAGCTCACGGAGCGAAGCGCTCCAATCAATGGCACAGACGCGGCGCGTGCTGCACGCAGAGATGAGTCTCCAAGCAGCCTCCATAAACTTCTGCTGATCAGATTTTTTTTTAAACCGAAAAATGGCAAATCCAGGACTTTGCGAACTCGCGCTGTCACTTTTGGAATTGCTGCTTTCTTTGCCCTAAGCGCTCGCGCACTTCATTAGAGTTTAGTACAGTCTAGTTTGAAGTGTTGCACAAGTATGAACAAGAAGAGGCGACCTGAGTTGCGGCGACTCTCTGTCGTGGGATAAAAAAAAAAAGTCGCTTGTGGATTAAAACACGAATTCATGAGGAACACAAGAGACGACGGGAACGCAGACCGGCCACAGCGCTTCCTCCTTCGGTAACGCCGCAGCTTATTTCTTTGATATTAGTTTTGCAAACAGTGCGAGTGCTTGAAAAAACAAAGTTGACATTTCTATATCTCAGTGTATTGTATATCACCTCATAGAAGTGCATACATGTAGTCTGTAAGGTCAGAAGGTATGCGCAAATGTAAAGAAAACACTTCTCTGCTTCCTTATCGTTAGATCTCTGTCGTCTCTGTTGCTTGAGTTGTTTTTGCGTAAGATCTACCACCTGTAGCCTCACAACTCTGCCTCTCCCTCAGCGAAACGTCTTTTGCTAGACATTCAGTCCTTTTGAAGACTTTCCTTTCATGATCTAAAGGCAGACCCCCACCCAGACACTGCTCTCTTATCTCCCTCTAATTGCAGACTCCATGTCTGCTGTCTTCATGTCTGCCTTCCTTCGATTTCTTTTGATTCACTCTTTCCTGTTTCATCCCATTTGTCTGACATCCTCTTTGGATTCTTGTGCTATCACTGTAGATCAATCTCTTATTATAGCCTGCGGCAGGGATATTATTCTTAATCATTTTGCATGTGTGTGAGTTCATCGCCTCAAAGACATCTCCAAAAGATCTAGATATGTCTGTGGTTTGAGGCAGCCGCAGGTTGAATGTGGCTAGGGATCTTTTCCATGCATATAAGTGGTTGGAACTCTGGGCTGGTATTCAAAATGTTTTAGGACTTAAAGGAGCAGGTATTCCATAATAACCAAACAAACCTTAAACTTCTATGAGTGATTGGAGGTTGGAACCTCTCTGGGGTGATTTATGAACCATTGTGTCATTGAGCAAGCACTTAACACCAGATTGCTCCAGGGGGGCTGTAGTTACAAGAAATGTATTGTATGTTTTTTTTTAATAATGTTCTTTAATGGTTCTTTGAAGGACCTGAGGTGCAGTAAACAATCTTCTTGCATAGAACAATTTTTTTGTACTGTTTAAGTTTCTCGAGATGTTACGTTACAGGTTCTTCAGGTCAGTGCATTGGTTTCTGGCTTCTTTAAAGCAGATGGTTTACAAAAAGTTCTTTGTGGAACCTAAAACGGTTCTCCTGTGACATAATGATGTAAAACAGTTTTTTAAACTATGAGAAGAATGTTCTTTGCTGAATCTAAGATGCAAAAAAAAAAAAGTAAATTTGACTAATTGGCATTTCCTCTTTGCAGGAACTGACTGATCATGGTCGCCGTGGTCCGCGCTCTCATGGTGCTGTTGCTCGGTCAGGTTTTGCTGGGAGGTGCCGCTGGACTCATTCCCGAGATCGACCGACGGAAATACAGTGATTCGGGGAGACACACACCGGAGAGATCTGATATTAACTTCCTGAAAGAATTCGAGTTACGGCTGCTCAACATGTTCGGACTGAAGCGAAGACCCACACCGAGCAAATCGGCGGTGGTCCCTCAGTACATGCTGGACTTGTATTATATGCACTCAGAAAATGATGACCCGAAGATCCGGCGCCCAAGGAGCACTATGGGAAAGCATGTGGAACGGGCGGCCAGCAGAGCAAACACAATACGAAGTTTTCATCATGAAGGTGAGGCCTGATTTTGGTTGTGAATATGTTGTTCCTGGTTTATTTGAAATTAAAATTTAAAAATTCAAATTTGAAAATTCAAACTTTCAGTTTGAGGCTTAGAAGAGCATTGGTTTATTCCCAGAACATTCCAAAATTCGAAGGAATGATGTGACGCAACCATTGACGATGCAACACTGGATTTCATGCAGACAGTCAAAAACAGCGAGAGTCTGATTTGAGTAAAGGCCCGTTCACACCAAAGACTATAACTATAAAGTTTTAATAAAGTTTCTTATTTAGAATAGGGAAGTCCACAGCACAACTGTAACTGTAACGGCACCATAATAATATCGGAATCACTTTCAGAGTGTTGTTTTTCCAGCTGATAAACAATAAAAACATCGACAGCCAATCAGACTTTACCTGACTGCAGCATATGCTTATAAAAAATAGAACTTTGTTGTGTGTTGATGTGGAAGCTAATATAATTATCATTATAGTTATCGTTCTTGGTGTGAACGGGCCTTAAGAATTAAGCAGGTGCAGAATCGAGACATGGCAGAAACCAGCATGCCATATACAGTGTCCTCCAAAAGTTTGAAGGCAATATCAGCATAACTATCATTTTGTGATGACTTTCCATTGATAAGGGACAATACAAACTATGAACAAATTTTTTATATTAAATAATAAAAAATGGGTAACGCTTTATTTTGACAGTCCTTTAAACATTCAGCTAAACATAAGTAACTTTGCAACTACATGTCAACTAGCAGTCATTAGAGTATTAGTAGACTATCTGCTTACTATCTAATAACACTTTATTTTGATGGCCCCACAAAAGACATTCTACTAACTATAAGTAACTTTGCAAGAACATGTCAACTTATTCTACTAACCTTAACCCAAGCCCTAACCGAACAGTCTAAAGACATGTAACTGCACATTAATTAGAGTTAGTTGACATGTAGTTACAAAGTTACTTATAGTTCGTAGAATGTCTTTTGTGGGACCATCAAAATAAAGTGTTATTAGATATTAAGCAGATAGTCTACTAATACTCTAATGACTACTAGTTGACATCTAAATAAAGTGTTAACAAAAATTAATTCAAAACATAGAAAATGCATCCACTTAAGCATCTCAAATTGGGTTTTAATTGGTTTGTTGTGTACTAAATTAAAATTAGCTTTCAGTCAGCTAGCTATGAAGATGTATTGACCTGATAATCATTCGAAAAAGAAACCTAGAGTTTAATCCTGTAATCAGGCATCACAGGCATCTGCTGTGATGTGTATACAAATACTGTTATGATGTTATCGAATAGGAAATCCTTATTGCTGGTTTTCAGTTATAATATCAAGTCAAAAATACATTCTGATTTTGTCCAAAACTGCTTTGTTTAAGGTGTTTCTAAACTCTGGGAAGGCACTGAATAATCTCAACTGAAACATACAAGAAAATGCACATTCTACTAACTATAAGTAACTTTGCAAGTACATGTCAACTTATTCTACTAACCTTAACCCAAGCCCTAACCTAACAGTCTAAAGACATGTAACTGCACATTAATTAGAGTTAGTTGACACGTAGTTACAAAGTTACTTATAGTTCGTAGAATGTCTTTTGTGGGACCATCAAAATAAAGTGTTATTAGATATTAAGCAGATAGTCTACTAATACTCTAATGACTACTAGTTGACATCTAAATAAAGTGTTAACAAAAATTAATTCAAAACATAGAAAATGCATCCACTTAAGCATCTCAAATTGGGTTTTAATTGGTTTGTTGTGTACTAAATTAAAATTAGCTTTCAGTCAGCTAGCTATGAAGATGTGTTGACCTGATAATCATTCGAAAAAGAAACCTAGAGTTTAATCCTGTAATCAGGCATCACAGGCATCTGCTGTGATGTGTATACAAATACCGTTATGATGTTATCGAATAGGAAATCCTTATTGCTGGTTTTCAGTTATAATATCAAGTCAAAAATACATTCTGATTTTGTCCAAAACTGCTTTGTTTAAGGTGTTTCTAAACTCTGGGAAGGCACTGAATAATCTCAACTGAAACATACAAGAAAATGCATTTTTTTCCCCGTTTTGTTTTGTAAGCATGCATGGTCATATTAGTGGAATTTTTGGCTCTGTCAACTTTGGTGAAGTAAATCCAAAGATATATCCATACAGTTATTATTTTAGTTTTAAATAGATACCATTGACATCCATTGGATGGTTTGTCCAACGATGGATCAATCTGGAACACATCAGATGCGCATGATGTAATTATGTACGATCAAGTGTCATTCTAGGAAACAACTGCACTGGTTCTCTAGACATGATTCACATCTCATCTAAACTCAAATATTCATGCAGAAACATTGAAATGTGTTTTCTAAATAATAAATCACAACGACCCTGGAGCCCACTGAGGGCCGAGCAGCTTTGATTTTAGCATAATTATGTGTGTTTGGCTATTTCTTTCCAATCTGAAGTTTACCCAAAAGTTTTCTATTTCTTGCTATGTTAGTTTATCATTGTATAGACCAAACCACAGTGCTCGTATGGAAAAACTCAACAGCCTTTGTGGTTTCTATTCACCAGAACTGTTTTCCTTTAAAAACCCCAGAATGAATGCTTTTAATGAAAATTGCATTTCATGCAATGGTAAAAGCTGACTTCCTCCATCCCGAGCGCTCATCGAGTAGGGAAACATTGTCAGGGAGTGTTAGATTTAATGGTTTGTCTTTAAAGAGTCCATAAAGCTTTAATTGAGTTGTATGGCAATACAACTCCCCCTGCCATGTTTCTCATTTAACATGCATTTCCCCTCGTCCATCCTGTGCTATCAGCCTACAAGGTCCGGCCCTTTGACTTCTTACTACCCAAGAGATCAGGGGAATACTAGAGCAGGGTCAGGGTCACTCCAGAGAGCCATAAAACATTGCATTCCTTACATTTGCCAAACAACTTCATCAGTGGCATACTATGCTATGGTTTCACATGGTAGTACCTCGGCTGGACCAATCCTGCTATGAAGTAATTTGTTGATATACATTTTATTTTATATTATTTATTTATGTTAAAAAAATATCATGCATGGAACAACGGTAGCTTAAAAAAAGTAAAATATATTAATATTAACAAATATATAATATTTTAATAATATATTGATATTTTGTATTATTGATAAAAATATATAATATTAAAAATAACTTGGATGCATAATTTTTTTTCAAGTTACAAAGTTCAAAAGTTACTGTATATTTAAAATAATAAATAATGTATTTTTTTATGACATGCATGCAACAATGTATATATTATTTTTAATAATGCTTGAATGTTTTTTTATTTTTTTAAATTTTAATTAAACATTTTAATTTTAAATTGCATAGTTCAAAAGTTACTGTACAGCAGAAATGACCCTGGCCACTGGATGGCTACCATTCACAATTAAGTTGTTTTACATAAAACACTGAAACTACTATATGTTCGAATGTTTTTAATTACTCATTTATGTCTAAAATGAAAATCTGCCTTTAAAAATTGCAGTATGAACTCATACTGTTTCAGTTAAACTTTACAATGATATATTGACTGAAGATGCACCTTAGCGAATAGAACCGTCCGTTTGGCCAATTTTCTTTTTAAAGCATCAAAAAAGGTTGGGAAATACAACCATATGCTTTTGCGAGCATCAGTCTGCGCATCGGTTGGGAGGGATTCAGTTTGGCAAGGAACAATAATTTGATTTGTCTCACTGAGTGCAAACCACACTGAATGTATCTGTAGTTCCTCTGCTGGTCAGAGGAACTACAGATACTTTCGGTGTGGTTTGCATGAATATTTGTTCATGCAGCATCAGAATCCGATTTCCAGATTTCTGGCGGTCGGCGTTCGGAAACTATGCAGTGTGTACCTTTGATGAGGGGAACCCGACCAAGCTGGAATATGACTGCTGGCTGCATGCCAAGGGGACGCTGAAGTTCGGACAGGGTCTGCGGCGGATCGGAAGGCCTTTGTTATCCCACAGCGGCATGCTAATTTGAGAGAAGGTTCACTAAGCCTTTCTGTGAAGCGTCCATATGATGACGTCCAGCACACTTGGAAACGAAGCGTCTGTGGAGCAGCTCAAAACACATCAAAAAGCCACGCATCCACATGTTGCTGAAAGAGGAAAGCAACACACAGAAATGACTTTTCCAGAGTGACCGACAAACCCAGAAATGATGGGTCTAATTCTTACATCCCTTTAAAGAACACATTATTCTATTACATTATTAGATTTTATTGTGTGTGTATGTGTGCGGGGAGCGGGGTTGTTTTTTTGGAAAACGGTACGGAATATAGGCTGTTTGTGTATATGAAGGCCAGGCCTTCAAATGATAGGAAATGACTCGTTGTATTTATGAAGTCTTCTGTTTGTTTGTGCTTTTTCCACTTCAGCTCCCGGAAAAGCAGATTATTTGCACATCAACCGGTTAACAAAATCTTTGAGGTGGATTCATTTCTACAGGCCGCGGGTGAACAGAGCCAATGCTTTTCTTGCTTTGGTTAAGCTGACCAGAAGTGTCACTGGAAAATCTTGTTGCCACCTGTATTTTCCGTAAGAAACCCTTGAAAACCATTTTTTATAGTTATGGGTGTTTGCTAAGGCGAGCGTCAATTCTGTTGCTCATACTTGATGAACAAACCTCTAACCCTGAATATAAAAGACAGACATTTATGATTCCTCAAACTGTGCGGTTTGTTTACAAACTTTCAACGCAATTGGATGTATGATACTGGCCTGGAATATAATAAAAAATGGTATGAAGAAAGATCCAATAGACTTATATTGACAGAGTCTGGCACCCACAACACTCAGTGCTGCATTGGGTGACCACTACTCACATTTTCTTCCAAGTGTAAAAATATAGTTTGAAAGTCATATTTAAAAAATATAACAATTTATGTAGAAACTTGAGTGAATTAAGTACTCAAAATAAACAAACAACAACAACAAAAACGTATAGAGGGTTTCTGCAGGTTTGAATAATTGTAAGACTTTTTAAGACCTTTTTAAGTAAAGAAAATTTAAGGATTGAATTGAAGGGAACAATGCGTCAATATTGAAGGGAACTGTGTACTAGAAAGACTTCATAGTTTGCAAATACAATCTTCATTGCTTTTTAATTCATTAAAATTTTTTTTTATATATATATATATATATATATTGAAAAACACAATAAAAAAAGTGAAGAAATTTTGGCTAAATAGTGCTGCTTCTAACTAGAACATTTGTTTTCTTAGAAATTATGATTAAACAAACAAAAAACATGATTCAAAAGGGACATCGACAGATATTTGTTCTTGTTTTAATCATAAACTCATTTAATTTGGCATTTGAAGTAAATCCTGATGTTTAGATATTTATATTGGAAAACAAAAACACTGATTCAGATTTTTTTTTTTTTGCAGTGCACGCAACATTCAATGCCATGACTTTATTAATTTAGGTGTTTCTGCTCTGATTTGAGACCGCTTTAAGGCCTCAATCTGTGGAAGGGCAAATTAAGACTTTTTAAGAAACCCTGCTTATAAGTAAAAGGAAACCCCAAGAAATGAAGTTGACAAAATGTTCAAGATTTGTGTTGCATGAACTAATTTGAATTAGTTAAACTGAACAAGCAACAAAAATCTCTTTTCTAATCTATTCTTTATGAGTGGGTCTTGCAGGACAATCAAATGCACAAACATGTGTTTGTCTTAAGAATGCATAAATAAATTGCTTTATGTGTCCCAAACCCATGCACCATTTGTTGTGCACACTAATGACCATGGCATCCACTCAGAATAGAGTTAAGTCATTTTGCTTTGCACCAATACACAAACCCACAAGCAAACATATGGACACACACACACACACACACGTACATACACCCACAGAACAGGTGCCTCCGACCGAGTGAGTCAGAACCCTCTCGTGGCCTCATGTCAGATCCACTGTTTGCTCTGATTCAGCGCCAGCACACTACGACTCATACCTTGAACTATTTGTTGTTGGTACACAGGCCTCTTTCCCCTCACTGTAAACCACATCGCTCATGTTTCCCAAGAGACTCGCTGTAGTAAACTTTGGTCATTTTTCTTGACATTTATAGGCTGATGGTAACCATGGCAGTACAGTGACTTGGTGTATGAAAGCATTTTGATGTTTCTCATAAAAACTTTGCGTGGAGGATGTTTCAGTTTGGAACACTCTAGTGAGCAAGCATGTAAACAGATGGTCAAAGGAGATATTTGGGGTGTTTGTTTCTGAAGGGCAGCTGTAGCGCAGCGCTAAACGCAGTTGGTGGTCTATCTGTTCTCTATCTTTACAAGAATTTTGGTGATGCATGCACTTAGGTAAGGCCCTGTTTGGATAGCTCAACTAATGGACAAGTTTAAGTGAATCGCACGAAGACATGTCCAGGTCCCATTTCATCCCAAAATCAAGAGGAATAAGATATGAGGAAGATATATACACAACAATTTCTTTTTTGCCATTGAAATATTGTTAATAAATAGTATTTATTTAATAATATATATTTATTAAATAGTATATATTTAAGTATTTCCTTTTTTATAAGAAAAAGGATATATTTTATCTCTAAATATATTTATCTCTAATATATACACTACTGTTCGAAAATTGGGTTTAGAATTTTTTAAAAAGAGATTAATACTTTTATTCATAAAGGAAGAGTTAAGTTGATCAAAAGTAACATTCTATTTCAAATGAATGCTGTTTCTATTCATCAAAGATTCCTGAAAAAAATGCATCATGGTTTCCACAAAAATATTAAGCAGCACAACTCTTTTCAACAATAATAAGAAATGTTTTTTGAACAGCAAATCAGCATATTAGAATAATTTCTGAAGCATCGTGTGACACTGAAGACTGGAGTAATGAAGCTGAAAATTCAGCTTTGAATCAATTATATCTTAAAGTTTAATCAAATAGAAAACAATTATTTTAAATTGTAATAATATTTCACATTATTACTGTTTTTACTGTATTTTTTATCAAAGAAATGTCACCTAGGTGAGTATAAGAGACTTTTAAAAAATGATTACAAAATCAAAATCTACAATCAGTTATATATATGTAGCTTATTTATTTTTTATTATTTTATTATGATTATGTTTTATTATATTGCTTTCAATAATACAATCTTTCTCCCCTTTTTAAATGAATGAGAACAAGATTATTTTACATTACAATACCATTATAATACCAGTGCTCCTAAAAATAGGCCTAATTTTCTTTATGCAAATTTTATTTGATTTTAGGGTGAAATATGACCTGGGCATTTATTGGATTTCTTGCTATTCTTAATATCTCTGAGGCACTTTGGAAAGAAGAATGCACAGCATGCCAAACAACAAGCACCTTGTATCTGAATCAGAACATAAGAGTGTGACCTATTCCAGAGAAAAACACATTAATATTTCACCTGCGAAATGCTAAAGCTTGACGGATTATAAGATTACTACAGTAATCTTTTAGTTCACTGTACACTTGCAATCCCGATTCCATCACAGATGTTAGTATACCAGCAGCAGATGGCATTGATCTTTCACATTAAGTTTTCCTCCGGCTCCAAACCCAGCTGATTCAGTGGCTTCACCGTACATATGGAACGGCTGATATACAATACGCTGTATTGCTGAAAAAATATTTTTGACGATTTTTTGGATACATCTGCTCCAATTTTTCTCAGTAAATGAGTTACATTCAAGGACTGTATCAATGTCATGTTGATTCTCTCTCCAAAGTAATCGCGTTCAGTGTATACTCAGACTAATCAGGCTAGTTTGTGCTGAAAAAGTCTGGGTAAGGACACACACACCTCGCCGTTGGTGGCCTAACGGCAAAGCCTAGTCTTGAACCTGCTGCTTAGAATGGATTAACATGGGGTTGTAACCAGCTGCAGGGCCTTGGAGGGCGGGCAGGGTTCGCTACCCTGGGTGGTATGGCGTTAATTCCCTCCTCACACGTTTCCCATTAGTGTAACAGGTTACATATGAAGCACCAGGCAACATTGGTCAGGGACACAAGGCATCCCAGCCCAGCCTGATTCATGGCACCAGTCAGTGTCGATCTGTTTGAGCGCAACTCTACCATGTGCTTCAGAGAATGAGTAATGTCATGCCATACCAACCAATTAGCATGACGCTTCTTGTTCGAACGTCATCTGGAAGTTGACTGGATGGAAATGAGTAACATGAGCGGTAAATACTATCTTTACTGCCAGTCTTAGAGAAATGGGTGACTGTAAATTTTAATTGCATCAATCTGGACATGGATTTGTGTTCATGACTCAATTCTTCACTAAATTATATATATATATATTAGTGCTGTCAATCGAATAAAAAAAAATTTAACTAATTAATCGCACATTTTTCTGAAATTAATCGCCATTAATCCCACCTAACATTAAAGTTTTTAAATATACTTTTATATTGCAATAATTTCACATTCAATCTTCAAATTAATGTACAAACAACATAAAGACAGTATATTTTTTTATATTTGTTTAATGGCATCTTTTTTTATGACTGAAGGCCAGTATCAATGATACCAATATTGATTTCTCTATAAAATTGCCCCCCCCCCACCCAATATTTAACCATTGACTATAGCCATTCAACATTACAGTATAATTGAGAGCTATCAATTTGAACATTTATTAGACTTTAAAAAATAACTTCTAATTTAAGTGAAATTAAAACAATCTTCACATAAACCCATTATAATAAATGTCATATTTGCCTGTGCCCTTCAGCAGAAATACACAGAAATTGAAATGATCAAACACTAAATTCTAAATTAAATATAGATGAATCCTTAAAGCTATAACATTTCTTTTTTCCTATTTTTTTTATCTTGTTCTTGGATTAATGGCAGCAATCACAGCAGCTTTAGGTTGTTTTGGCTGCTTGGCTGCCGCTGCTGAACGTTACGCGGATCTGACACTCATCATAATTTCTCTCAACTCTGTGGACCTTTTCTGACCCACTTCAGGTCTTAAAGTCTCTATTAATGAACTGACGAGTTAAATCGAGTGTGTTAGATGAGTGAGACAGTGATGGGCTGCTCCAGGACAGTTTTGAAAACCATTTCAGAGACATGTTCTTAAATGTGACTCATTAAAATATATTACATGCATGCACAGTTTTAAGGCAGCTTTAATCGCCGTTTTGGTAACTTCATGACTTAACTGACCCCGACATTGCATGCACGTAGTTTATTTCGTGCTTTGATATGAAAGGATACAGGCTACAGCCTGCGCCGGCGCCTTTGTGCGTGCAATTGAAGAGCATGCGCTGCAAGCACAGTACCGTTTCCGCATCTCGCTTGAGCGCGCGTCTGAAACATCTCCCGTTCTCAGTCGTTCTGCGACTGAATAAATGCACTTCTTGTCCAGAGAAAAAGTGACAGAAGCAGCAGTTGTGAGTGGGGTGGCCAACCTTAGCCCCGCCCCTGTGTTAATTGCGTTAAATATGTTTTATGAGTTAAACTGAAAAAATTCATCGCCTGCGTTAACGCGCTAATTTTGACACCACTAATATATATATATATAAAGTATATATATTATTTCCATTTGACCTTTATGACCTTTGCATTCCAAAAAAATCATAGTTTATTATTAACTATTTGCATCTATTTGGTATTATTTAAACAGTATTTTCAAAAAGCATTCAAATGGCTCAGGATCAGCATAAAGCTGTTCATTGTAAAAACAATTCATTCAGTTAAAAAGTATGAATTTAGTAAATATGGCTGGATGTGGAACAAGCAATATCCACTTTAGTTAAAATCTTATAAGTAAAGAGATTTTATTCTTTATTTATGATAAATAAATAAACATGGTTATTGTGAATTGAAATCATGTTATGTTTATTAGTACTATTACTAATAGACTTACTATTATAGAAATCATACCCATTTTATTTATATGCATCACATGAAGTCTATTATGTGTTTATGTTGAAACTGTAATCCAAGTGCAAAATGCAATTCAAGTACATAAATCTTAAATTTAGGCCTAAATATTTGTTTGGGTGAGATTTCAGACTTTTTAATGCATGCCATCTCCTTCCTCAGCTTAAGCTCTTAAAACTTTTGTATGCAACTGCCTCTTACATTACATGTGGCTGCGAAGAGGTAGACTTAACCGTATGTGTGTGTGTGTGTGTGTGTGTGCAGAAGAGATGGATTGCCCTCTGCCTGTCTCACCTCAGCTCACTTCCTGTGAGTCACTTCCTGTCCCAGGCCCAGAATCCTGCTGTCCTCTGGCTGATGTCATGGCAGTTTTCCACTCCAGCCTATGGAACATAAACATCTGGCCATAAGATCATAAAGCGGAGACGAGTGCCAGCGCTCTGCTTCAGCCCACCCCATCAGTGAATGCATCCTAGCACACTATAGTCAAAATCTGATTTATTACCAATAGTAAAGCTTGTTTCGTGTGCAACATTTCATGCTTTTACACTTTTCATGATTTTTTGTCACTCTTAAAAATAAAGGTTCTTTATTGCCATTTAATGATTCCTAAAAGAACCTTTAAAATCTATGGAACCTATACATTGCAAAAAAAGTTTATTTATAGAGGAAAAAAGTTCTTCACGCTAGGAAAAAAATATTCTTTCAAGAACTATTCACTGAAAGGTTCCCGAGGAACCTAAAATGTTCTTCTATGGAATCGCTGTGAAAACCCTCTTTTGGAACCTTTATTTTTAAGGCACTTCATTACTTTTCTTGGCATACCTTCCCAATAAAGATGGCATAATTCATTCCAATGCATGGCGTTCAGGCTCAATGTGTCCAAGTCGACACCTCTATGTTCGCAAGGAAGGCAGGAAATACTGGAGAGCGGTCGTCAGACAAAGAGGAGGAAAGTATCAGCGGGTCAAAGGTCGGAGGTGAGAGCAAAAGGGCAATGGGCATATTTCAACATTCATTTCCCCCATAATTCATCCTTTCGGTGCATCGCTTTTTCCGTGTCTCCTCTTTCATTCAGTTCTGCCCCATTTGTCCCCGCCAGTCGCCTGTTGACAGCAGCGCAGCACTAATAGTCTGCTGTGGGAAAGTTAGTGCGGGGCATTGCGAACACCAGAATCTATTCGACAGAACGGTTGAAAGATCACATATCCATACAGATGTGTGAGAGAATGGGACGGGAATGTTTGGTTAGGGCCAAGCGTTGGCACTTTCTTTTTTTTCCTCTCAGTCCCTCTCTGGCTTCAAACACATTCTAAAAGTCTTCTTGAGCCACCTTGTGTTTGGGTGTTTTGAAATCAACATGTTTGTCAAAGGCATGTTTTAAACTTATCCCAGCTGTCAACTTATTTTTGCATAATATGTAATATATACATGGGCGTCGGAACCATTACACTTTTTAAGACCAATGATAATGGACCCACTTACTTTTACCTTCACTAATTCAGCGCATATATCTGTTCACTTTTCAGAGCACCGTCAGTCAAATCCATTCCACTTGAGGAATAACCTAATACAGGGGTGCCCAAACTCGGTCCTGGAGGGCCGGTGTCCTGCAGAGTTTAGCTCCAACCCTAATCAAACACACCTGAACCAGCTAATCAAGCTCTTAAAGGCATACTAGAAACTTACCAGCAGGTGTGTTGAGGCAAGTTGGAGCAAAACTCTGCAGGACACCGGCCCTCCAGGACCGAGTTTGGACACCCCTGCCCTAACAAATTAAACTCCATTCCGCGTTGTAGCTACAGTATTGACTTCCACGCTGCTGCTTCCTCAAATCCATTCCACTTGGCTCATTCACAGTCCATATAAATTAAACTCCATTCCGTGTTTTCCGTACTCACGCCTGCTGCGCTCCCGCTACACAGCAAGGTAAACAAAGCATTTTAGCATATCTGCTGTTCGGGTGGGTCTGGCTGTGTGCTCACATACGGTCACTAAACAAGCTGCTATTTAAGTGAAAGTTCCTCATTTGTTCGCCTGTTGCTTTTAATTAATTAATTAATTTTAAAAAATACAAAAATAATAATGAATTACATTACATAATTCCATGAACCAATATATATCAATTTCAATTTTTAATTGTTTTGAATCATTTGGTAAATGCTCTTAGATGAGATCTGGCTCATTTTTTACTTTTAAAAATTAAAAGTGAGGGGAACATCTTACCCCATCTTTCCCTACCTAACCTTTAAGGGCCTCTTCATAGATGGCATGAGATAAGAATTGACCAAACAAAACGAGCTGAAAACACCTCCTTTCAGTCTTTATTTCTAGGTAGGACACTTCTGTACCCTTTCTAGCCGAGCGTAACAGAACGTACCAGGACATCCCATAACTCTTTCAGTTAAACAGTTGTGCAACATTCTCCGAGACAGTTTTACTAACATTTCCCCAAATATTTAGATCAGAGTGAAAAGTCTGCGCATGGCACAGGAGAGCATTAATCATATAGCTCGACTGAAGCGCTCCATAAGAGTGCAGAGTATTTGCAGAGTTTGTAAACATTGGCGACCATCTCAGCGAAAGCCAATGCCACCGGGGTTCGAACACAGCATGTTTGTTGACTGTGATAAAAAATAATGCTGTGGGGTTTTGGGTTTCCAGAGAGAGAGCTGGGCTCGAGTATATTGAGTCCATGTGGGGAAGACAGTTTTAATCGGAGCATTACCCACATTTCTTCCTGTTTCTAATTTGGAGCTGCGGTGGTTTTTGGTCCCCTGGCCAGCAGCCTCTCATCCACCGAGTGTCCATTTCCTCTGAAGTGAATAATAGCAGGTGTGTTGGCACGGCTTGAGAAGAACAAACTCCTTATTTTTCTCTGTCTGCCCTGCATTTGTCTTCCTTTCAAAGTTAGAACATCCTGTAACAACATTGTCTAGTATAAAACTAAATAAGGAAACAAGCACGCAGATGCAAGATGTCATAAAAGCATCCCCGTGTCGCATCTACACCCATCTCCTCCACTTCTTCCTCGCATGACTTCAGAGCTGGAGAGTTGAACCCACCCACTGTGATGCACCACGAAAAACAAGCGGGAATGTCATCTCCGGGGAAAAGGGGCAACCTGTGATTGGCAGAGAGGGGAAGAGAAAGCCAAAATCTGTTCGAGCTCATTAGGACCAGTGAAAGCAAACGCATGACCTTGTTCAATCGCAGGAGATGTGCTGCAACTCCTCGTTTTCGGCCTAATGAAGGTTTGCTTTTAAGGGGAATCGTCGCTTCCCTTGATCTACGTTCACAATTGGCGCAGATTAAACAAATCTGATCTGGTCGTTGGAGCATGTATTTATCCTTAGGGTCTAAACATAGATATGTTTACATGCACTAAATTTTGTCATTCGGTATGAATCCAATCCATTTTCACATTCTAAATATTCTGTTATATATATGTAAACACATTTGAATATTCGTTTACAACAACAACATTTATTTATAAAGCACATTTAAACACAATGTAAATTGATCCAAAGTGCTGTACAGTGATCAAACAAATCTACTAATAAAAACAACAACTACACACATACAAAGGCTAAAGAGTAAAAATAAGATTTAAGTCTAGACTTAAAAATGTCCAAAGAAGTAGCAGATCTCACATGATAGGGGAGACCATTCCAAAGCTTGGGGCCAACCACAGAAAAAGCCCGATGACCATTTGATTTGTACAGACACCGTGGTACAGTTAGAAGCAAGTGACTCGAAGATCTAAGTGCCCTAGCATGACAATATGGAACAAGAAGTTCAGAGATATAACTTGGTGCACAACCAGACAATGCCTTATAATCAAACAGAAGAATTTTTAAATCAACCCTGAATTTAACGGGAAGCCAATGAAGGGATGATAAAACAGGAGAAATGTGATCCCTCTTTTTT
This sequence comes from Sinocyclocheilus grahami, assembly GCF_001515645.1. Classification (NCBI taxonomy): domain Eukaryota; kingdom Metazoa; phylum Chordata; class Actinopteri; order Cypriniformes; family Cyprinidae; genus Sinocyclocheilus; species Sinocyclocheilus grahami. The sequence goes on from NW_015505456.1 coordinate 2,356,625, forward strand.
GACCCAGTCAAAAGTCTTACCGCAGCATTTTGAACAGCTTGCAATTGTGACACTGAAGATTGAGGAAGACCAGAATAAAGAGAGTTACAATAATCCAATCAAGATGTAACAAGTGCATGAATCACAACTTCCATATCCTTCCTTGAAAGAAGATGCTTCAACTTTGCAATAAATCTCAAATGAAAAAAGACTTGCTCTAATAACAGCAATAATTTGTTTATCAAAAAATAGAGAGGAGTCAAAAATCACTCCAAGGTTTTTTATTTGTTTGCGTACATTCGTTGAAAGTGGACCTAACTGAACTTCCAAAGCAGGAGACAAAAGTGCAGGACAACCTAATATTAAAACCTTGGTTTTATCCTCATTTAACTGCAGGAAATTATTAGACATCCATGTCTTAAAGGGGTGGTTCACTGGTTTTTTTCTAGGCTTGATTGTGTTTATGGGGTGCAGTCTTAACATGAGTTAATGCTTCGGTTTTTTTTTTAAAACGCATTATTTTTCATATAATTTACCTTTATTCCACACCGCTCTGTCCCTTCTCTGAGAAACGCGCTGATCTTTTCTTGTTTTTATGAAGCCCCTCCCTCAGAAATAGGCGATGGGCTCTGATTGGTTAGCTAGCCCAGTGTGTTGTGATTGGCTAAACCGCCTCTAGTGCGCATCTAATCGTCCCGCCCCTCTCCTCAGCGGCATGTGCTCTGGTTGTATTGTAAACAGCGGCGTCGTTAATATCGCTTATCAGTTTGAGCCCGATTGAGAAGCAGAGGAGATTATTGAAGAGGATTGTGCAGAACCTGTGCAAGCACGGCTTTTAATGGTAGGCCTATGTTTTTGGTTTGTTGTTGTCTCATACTTTAGATACGCTGTTATTTATAAATGCTACTGCTTCTGTTAGCTTTTAATATACGGTTTTATCCCGATTGAAGCTTTAATACAATACGGCAACTGCACGTGCGTCCATGTTTAACGCTTTTCATAGCTATGTGAAAATAAGTGTATAACTGTAACAGTTCATGTTTGGAGCTGAGCTGAATGAGAGAGAGAGAGAGAGAGAGAGAGAGAGAGAGAGAGATGCAGAGCGTGTGCAGAGCAGGGGGACGCGAGGAACAGTATTAAGAACCACTGCTTTAGAACATGGATTTTGAAACTTGTGAATCCATTAGAATCGTTAGAAGACAGAATCGCGATTCAGATATGAATAGATTTTTACGTGCACCTCTAGTTTTCTCTTCCTCTTCTCTAAAGCAGCGCAACATGGCCACGCCCCCTTTGCTGCCTTTTCCCGAGGGTGGGGTTTATCTGGGTTTGTGATGTCATGAACCTGGGAAGTAACTCGTTGTAGTCCCTACCAGCCATTACTGGTAGATAAAACCGAGAATCATCTGTGTAACAATGATATGAAATACTGTATTTTTGGAAAATGTGGGCCAAGGGAAGCAAATAAAGGGAAAACAGTAAAAGTCCCAAAATGGATCCCTGGGGCACTCCACACAAGACAGGTGCAACGGATGAGAAAAAATTTCCTAAATTTACAGAAAAAGTCCTGTTCTCGAGATACGAGGCAAACCACTTTAATGCAGTGTTTACATGTATTCCAAACAAAACTGAAAGCCACCGCGATAATGTCACCAAAGTCACATATATGCCATTTTTGTTTTGATGACATATCTAAAAAGAAAGCAGACATATATGTTTTTTTAGCAAATATTTAGTAAATAGTCAGTCTCATCCACTCATCCATTTACATCATAAATATTTCAAAGCGTTTTGAAATTTCAGTGGTGTGCTGCCCTGAACCCATAAAGCAGTGTTAATTTTTACCTGAACTCAAATCAGTTTTATAAAATTGTAGACATTTTTAATGACATATTTGCATAATAAAATGGAAGAGTTGTAGTTAATGGTCTTGTATTGGCCTAATTAACCATGCAACCAAATGAAACAAGCTCTACAATTTAATATAATAATAGCATAATAGACGCTTCATATTTAATGTTATTAGATGCATTGAGTAAATGCATTTAATAGATTACACTTTCAAAACATTTGCAATTGGTTTACAAATCTGTTTTTATGCATGTTTTCCTTGCATTGACACCATTCTGACCAGCAGGCATTGTGAACGTGTGGTGTTTCAAGAGCTTCAAAACAGTGAATCATTTTGCAAAGCAGTTAGTTCAGTTGACTCATTTCAAAAAGCTTTTTTTTTTTATTTCTCCCATCACTTCCAGTTCATAAGATATAAGACCTAAATTAACATATGTATGTTTGCATGATGTAAAACCTATGTAAACATACACATCATGGCACTGCGCATGTGAGCACAGTATTTTTGAATCTGATTCAGAAAATAGTCAGATTCAAGCATTACATTCTTAATTTTTCAGGTCACTTTCAATCAGAGGCGGACAAAGTACTCAACTCCATTACTTGAGTGAAAGTACAGATACTGCTTGTCAAATATTACTCCATTACAAGTAAAAGTTGTAAAGACAGATTTTTACTTAAGTAAAAGTACAGAAGTACTTGCTTTTAAAAGTACTTAAGTACCAAAAGTAAATTTCCTTTTTTTATGTCAATGCACTGTTTTATTATTGTACGTAATACTTGCAATACTTCTGAAGCAACTTAGAATACATTACACCTGCTGAATACACTGACTAGCTTGTAGTATCTTTGGAATAAAGAGCTCTTAGAATGTTAAAAACCTATGGGGGGGAAAAAATTAACACCCCTACCCTACCCACAAATTTGAACAGTGGACAGTGAAATCCTGTAAATACAGAATCCTTCCAAGTCTACTCATTATTAATGGTCCGTATGATCCATGTTTTCCTATTTGCTCAGGGTTGAAGTAGGACATACACATTGCCTCGATGATGAATCGCAAAGGTTAATACGCCCACCCGTGCAACAGAAACAACAACAAAACGGTTGTTTCCCATGAACTGTGACCTACCTCCACACTTGGACCAGAAGTGATTTAATCTCAGCATGATTAGTGGGCTGCGTTATTCACAAATCTGATAAAGCATTCATTTTGCATGTGAAAACCGCATCCAGTTGGGCTGTAAACATCAGCCAGAAATCTTTTCATCTTTGAGAAGTTCCAGGTTTTTCCTTAATGTGGTGGAGCTTATATCAATAGAGGATACAGTCCCACATTAATCTTCATGCTGTGAGTTTCACAGCTTTGAAATACAAGCCACAACCATGAAGGGAACATTGTTGTGAGCTGTGTTTCAGGTGCATCCTAAATCGGGCAGCTTAAACGCATTTTCTAGACTTTCGATGAGAGTTTTTTATTTCTCTTTGGCCTAATTCGCTTCCTCCACATGTCAACTTGCATAACTGTGCCGGAGCGTGTATTGCCTTGAGGTCTATTCAAATGACTCCCTGCTATTAAATGAAAAACATTATGAAATAAATAAAAAAATCATGCTTTGATAAATGTTGATAAATGATAATTATGACACGAAATGGCATAATTATAAAAAGTGAAAATTTGCATATACTAAGTCATAATTATGAGATAAGTCAAAGATTTCAAAAAAGAATTATGAGACAAATGGCTACAATTATGACATACTATGTCATAATAAGAATAAGTTGAAATTATGATATATACTAAGTCACAATTCTGAAATAAAAACACAAGTATGCCATTAAAAGTCATTATGACATACTAAGTCACAAAGTAAATCAAAATAATGGCATACTAAGTCATAATTCTGAGATAAAAAGTCAAAATTATGAGATAAAAAGACAACTATGACATACTAAGTTGGTTATGAGACAAAAAGTCATAGTTATGTCATACCAAGTTAAATAAATTACAATTATGACATACTGGCCTGGTTTCACAGACAGGACTTTGACTAAACCAGGATTAGGCCATAGATCAATTAGGACATTTAAGTAATATTTTATAAACATGCTTTAGAAAAAAAAAACATTACTGGAGTGCATCTTGAGACAAAACTTGAGACACTGATATATTTTAAGATCAATCAGTACAAGTTTATTTCAGTTGACACAGCTCAGACTTACATTTTAGTCTGGGACTAGGCTTGTCTGTGAAAGTGGGGCACTAAATCCTAATTCCGAAATGATAAATTAAAATTATGAGATAAAATGACAATTGTGACATAAACAGTCATAATTATGACATACTAAGTCCTAAAATAAGTGAAATTATAGCATAAGTCATATGGGATAAGGATAAGTCTAATATAGGATAAGTCATAATTTTGAGATAAAAGTCAAAATTATGAGATAAAAATAATTTAATTATGACATACTAGGTTGAATAAGTTGAAATTATTACATACTGTCATAATTCTAAGATAAAAAGTTAAAATTATGAGATAAAAAACAAATTATGACAAAAAAAAACAATTATGACAGAAGTCATAAATCGAAATTATGACATGCTCACAATTCTGAGATCAAGACCATTATGACATGCTAAGTCTTTTTATCTCATCATTTCCACTGTTTATTTCATGACTATGATTTACCACAGCATTATTTTTTGTTTATTTCTTAGGAGACAACGTTGTGACTTAAATGAGACCTAATTGACAATTCCATTTAAAAAAACTGAAATCAAGTTGAAAAAGAAAACATAACCAACAATATTACCCAGGACACCCATTTTTCCTCAGTTTAGCCACTCAATGGAAACACACATTATGAGAACGAAGTCTCCAAATGAAATGCTGTCGAACTGCTTGACATCCGATTGACGTGAACTTTGCAGTCTGTTCAAATGTCTCCCTGCTGTTAGATGTTCGCTACACCCGATCGGACAGGCATGTCCCAACTCGGTGTCGGCTTTGATCTGGGATCAAATCGGAGCGAGTAGCTGTCCACCTAATTGTATCACATTATCTCATCATTGTTCTCTGCATCCTTCTGCAAGGAAAGCTAGCTGAAAGCTCATCATAGGGCCTCTATTAACCTCTGATCCCCGTTCCCTGTGTACAGACCCAGTTGCTCCTCACACCCAACCCTGGGCCTATTAACACGTCGATGCGGCCCAGAAAAAACTACTTTGACGGGCTGTAATTGCTGCTAAGTGACGGTAAACAAAGGTAGCCTTTGTGCGGGTTTGGATTTCCTTCGGATGGGACGCGAGACACCCGACGGGCCCGTTTCCACGCCCACCTCGCGGTGGGACCCGTTTGAAAGTGTGAGATAATGAGGGGTGTTTTTTGTTGGAGGACGGCACCCAATTACATGCTCCAAATCGAGAGTGGTGAGTGCTGATTAGGCGATGCGTTCCCTTTCCCTCAGGCTCGTGGTGCGTAATAAGTTTACATTAGCTACATTAGCATTTCCTTTAAGGCAGCGCACTGTGCAACAGGTGCTGCCATGAGGTCATTGTGACTTGGGCTGCCAGTGAGGAGAAAACAAGGGCCCAACCCGTTTGTAGACTTCCAGAAACAAGGTTGTGTTTGTTATGACGGCATGTCGAGCCAAACTGATTTTGTGTTACCTTCATCCAGGACACTTCTTGAGAAACTGGCAGGAACGGAGCAGATCTGTTCAAACAGAGCTAAATATATATGTGTGTATATAATCGCCTGTGTTGGTTTTGTTTTGCAGCTTGGGCTAAATTAAATTGGTAGAGCTGAGGTAGAGCTCTGTTCCCTGAGGCTCCGAAGGTATGGGATACAGGATACATTCAGTTAAAAAACGTCCTTCTAGACATATTTTTGATTGAAAACTTTCTCATCTCACAGAATCCATCATTACGTGGTCCTGTTACACGTATAACATGTACTTCGTGTGCTTTGTGTACTTTGTGCCAACTGAATTTTATAATCTGTGCAAATAGGTAAATGGTAAACTAAGAAGAAGTGCACAGGCTTAAGAAAAAGAAAAAATCACAAATGAGATTTCTTAAATATCTCAACTCTGGCTCTTACAGAAGATGCATTTCATGGAAATTAAATCATTTAAAATATTGTATGCTCTAGAGTTTCAGAAGAGATCTCAATAATTTTTCAAACTATGCTCAGATTTATCTTATTCTTAATATGAACTCAAGTGTTTCTAATTAAATATTACTAAGACAAAATTATCAGATCCAATGGTATCTGCATTTATTTTACAACTTATGTTAAGGAAGCCCATTTCTGCCAGATAAAAAAAGTTATGAAAATTTTTTTTGACAGTCAAAATTATGATATACCATGTCATAATTATTAGATAATGTCCTAATTGTGACATAAAAAGTCAAATTTATGGTACTCGACAAACTTTTTATCCTATAATTTTGATGTTTCTAATGTCATAGTTTCTCATTTTTATGTCATAAGATAGACTTTGTATGTCATAATTAAGTCATAGTCAATATTATGACATAAGTCATAATTATGAGATGAAAAGTTAAAATGATGACAGTCATAATTATGACATACTTAGGTCAAAACTGACATTATGAAATTCCAGTCTCATAATTTTGACTTTTTCATGTCATAATTTCTATTATCTCATAAGTATGATTATTTTCCTCATGCGGCGGAAATGGGCTTCCGTTAACAAGTTACTCATTTGTTTCTATTTTTATTTATTAAGAGACACATCTGAGACAAAGTTGAGACTTAAATGAGACATAACTGAGAACTGCATTAAGTTTCCTAAACAATGAAAATCTCACCAATAATTTCCCCCTGGACAGCCCTTTCTCCTCAGTTTAGCCACTCATTGGAAATGTACATTATGAGGATGGAGTCTCCCAATGAAATGCTGCCATGCATGTATTTTTAAGTCTGATGTCAGTTAAAGAGTCGAAGAAGCATGGGAGACTTTTAATACAAGTCTCTCAGTCTGTCATTATGAAACTGGAAACCACCTATCAGAGGCAGAGTGACTGATGTGGGGAACTCTGGTCCTGTCCGCTCGTTTCCTATTGCCAGTCATTTCCAAAACTACACACAGCTATAGTGATGGGTGGCCAGTGATGACATCATCACACATTCTAGACCTATCAGAGATGGGAATGGTGTACATGGAGTGTGAAGCTTACATGAATTATGAGTAACCTCAGCAATCTTCCTCCACACAGTCTTTGATTAATCTGTGGTATGTGGCATATATTTCATTGATCAATTTTTCATCTTCCATTATGTTAACAATACAGAAGTGTGACATACTACTTCTAACTCCAACTAAGTGGCAGCCTGAATCAGTGACTCTAATCACTATACAAACCCAATTCCAAAAAAGTTGGGACACTGTACAAATTG
>NW_015505456.1:2365344-2375792 GCF_001515645.1 Sinocyclocheilus grahami
CTGAACCTATTTAATTGGCACTGCTAGCACCATGCTTTACTGTTTGTGCAACAGAAAACATAGTTAGAAAAGTTATATAAAAAAAAGTTTTCACTTTGTAAATAATAGAATATGAAGGTTTTTGCACGTCTTCAATAATAAACAAAGTGAAGGCAGTGAGTTTGCAAGTTGGTGCATTAAAAAAAACTGTGCAGTTGTGCAAATCAAAAGGGCAACTTTCATTAAGCAATTTCTCTATACGTAATGCAGGCTTTATTCAAGCTGTGAAAAACTGCCTATACAAAAAGTATCTTCCAGCTTATGTTTTAGGAAGGTTTTGTTTCAGGTTGCATCTAACGAAAATCTATGCAAGTGGCATTTAGTAGCGTGAAAGAATTGCGAGCAGCTGCTGAAGTCGTAGCTGGATGTCGGTGTGCGTGCATTCGCAGAAAACTATGGTTTTGAATTTTAGGTTTGCTGTGTTTTCTGCCTGCCGCATTGTGCGCTATTCTCTTCACAGCCCAGATTCGCCCAGAGTTTTGACTGAATGTGTAGTACTGCATCTTGCCTTTGTGGGGCAGTATGCCTGTACAAAGGGGGGGGGGGAAAACAAGATGTTAATTACGTCACAGAGACAGCAATGAAATTAAAGAGATTAAAAAATTAAATTTCTTAGTTGACTGTCACAAAAGAACATCTCAGACTGTGTTCAAAAACTAACATCCAAACATACTTCTATAATCTTTTCATTTATAACTTTGAAAATCATTTTTTCACAGTGTATTGTCCTTTTTTCCAGAGGAATCTAAAGAGGAAACATGTGAGACAGTTGAAACTGAACATAAATGAGAACGTTATTACATCTCCTGAGCTATTAAAGATCAACTCCTGAGCAATAAAAGACACCATGAACAGCTGAGATCTTTTGTAACACTCAGTGTTGTCCTTCAAAAGCAGCCCAGATCACTCTCTTCCCACAGTCCAGTAACCTCTCCCAGCCCAGTCCTCATGTGACTTTGTGGATGAACACCTGCACAACACAGTAAGATTGTTGGGCAATTAGTGGCCTCTGACCTTTTCAAAGGGAGGAGAACCAGGCCCTGATTTGGCCCTGTTAGAAGTGGTATCACCCTACTCAATAGGCCTGTTTCTGGCCTTGCTTGCGTACTGTTCCATGAAATGTGCCTGTGGAACAGTGCAAACTTCACTGAAACAGACTGGACACTGTTAGACAACAGTGATGCCTTTGTGTGGAATTGTCAAAGCTGGCCCTTTCCTGATGGTCCTCCCTTTCTTCTGTGCCTCAGCTGTGAGCAAACAAAGCAAGCTCCAAGGCTATTCGCTTCTACACAGCTGGCCATGTTGGAATGCCTGTCAATTACTAGAAGAGTTGGCATTTTTGTCTCAATGTGGTTTTATTTCGCTTGGGGCAGGGGGAATGTAAGTCGTGCATTGCTACAGATTCCGGTGAGGTTGTTATTTTGTGCCCGAATACAGTGCTGTAGAAATGACGTATTTTTGTAGGCCAAAACCCAGAAACGAGTTAGCATTTTAGCACTTTTGGTTCAATCATCCTGAAGTCAATGGGTTTTTGCTTAAATGATTGAAATAAGATCTGTGGTGAACACAAGCTCAAGATATTTTCATGTTTTACTCTACAACAACAAATCTCAGTAATTCCCTGGGACTCAAATCCAATCGAATCATGCTCTACTATTTGAACAACAGGAATGCCTATATAAAAAATTTGCACTTAAGTTTGTGCATTTATTAAAAAATAAAGGCGATGAAGGCAATGAGTTTTCAAGTTGGTGTATTAAAAAAAAATGGTGCAATTGTGCAATTTCTCTATATGCAGCGGAGTCTTTATTCAAGCTGTCAAATCACAAAAATGTGCTACTGAAAAATTGCCAATATAAAATGTATTTTTAGCAATTCACTTTTACAGCCTCTCTGTGTTCAAAATCACACTCTTGTGTACTATTCTAGCTCAAACTTTCAGTTAAAATGTATTTTAAATAAAGACTGAAAGAGTTGTTGGAAGTGTAATGTTGAAGTCATGCAACCGTGGCTTTTTACATCTGACGACTGTATTTAGGCTTCATGGGTGAAGATTATCATGATGAACAGAACGTTTAAGAATCATAAACCTTTGTTGGTCACAGAGCTTATTTTCTGCAATAATCCAAAAGGTAACGAAAAAATCCCATTGGGTTTTTTGTTGAGAAAACCAGGGTGAAGTGAACTTCCGGGTTGGCCTACAAAAAATATTTCAACACTGCAGCACTCTATTGAGTTCAAGGCAAAATATAACAAAGAAACAGGGTACCACACACATGCATTTGCAGATCCGGTGTGTGATATGTTACAGCAACTCTGCAGAGATGTTATCTGTTATATTCATTGCAGGAAACATTTCAAGAGCCAAACAACCCAAAGGAGATGCTAAAGCGACCAGCACAAGACTTTATTCCACATTTACACCCAATTTGCTCCTAGCTTTGAGAGCTGGTCTACTGTAACTTAATTGCTTTTCCTTTCTAACAGCTTTTATGTTTTGTCACCTGTATCAGACCATCACAAAAGCATAACTACATGCTGGTTCAGTCTGCAGTTCTTACCATAACCATACATGGGCCACTGGCAAAAAAACTGAGCAAAATGTAGATGAAATCTATAGACGTCTGGAGTAAAGAACCCGAATTAACTACCCGAGGCACTCCAAACCCAACAGCTTACTCCCAAAGATAGATTTTGGGAAGCGTTTATTTAGGCAGATTGGTTTTGCAACTGAGGGATTTTTTCCTGTCCAAATGAAAACCAGTAGCACTCGGTTTGAAGCCTCCATTCAGTTTGCATAATGGTTCCCAAGGTTGCTCTTTTTTATTTATTGGCTTTCTGTGCCAGTATAATTCAATTTCTCAATCCAAGCCAAATATTTGCAGTGGCCTACATTTCCACACTGAGCTGCGTGCAAGTTGGTGGCATGGGCATTTATGCATTCCTCTGACACACAGAGTCATGGACAGAAGAGATGACTGACAGCTGAGCTTTGCCATACACCTTGCCATGATATTGTGCTGTTGCAACCTTCTTGTAAAACTCTGCTCTTGTCTTTTGTGAATGACTTGTGTTTCATTGTCTGAATTAAACAGAAGAATGATTTTAAAGAAATAGTCCACCCAAAAATATAAATTTTTGCCAACATTTACTCACCCCCCATGTTGTAAATGCTGTATTTGTGTCTTTCTTCTGGCAGTTATACATGTTTTTGCAGAAAGATTATATATATATATACACACACACACACACACACACACATACACATATAGATAGATAGATAGATTTTTGAACAAATCAGTTGTCTTTCAGCTGTCAATATCTTTTCAGAAATAACTGTAAACAAAGTTAAAATGCATTATAATATTTTAAGGTTTGCTTGCCAAGTGTTTAATGCATAATACTTTCTAAAGGTGTAACAATAAGTGCTATAATGTATTATAACTTTTTTTTATCATAACTAATGTATTATATACAAGGCATTATAAAGTGCATTACAAGGCATAATTAATGCATTAAAACTACTTTTAGTTTATTTTATATAAAGGATTTAAGTGTTACCAGTTATTTAAGAGATTTTAATGAGAATAATAATAATAGAAAAATAAAACTTTAAATTCATAAAAAATAAACAACCAGACACACTGTGATGATGAAAAAATATGCTTAAAAGTTACAAAGCAAAAAAATCTAAAATAGATAGATAGGTGCTTGAATTGTTCCTTCACCTTCTTTCCTTGAAGAAAACCTAAACCTTTACAAAGCAGACGCCTTCAAATAGTATGTTAGGCCAAGAGAAAACGGGCCTCAAAGGCCTGTACATAGGACAGTTTTCTACATATCTAGGATGAAGGCTGATTTACGATACTGTGTGCTTTAAGTTCCTAATTGTATAACCAAAATAAACCTGCTTCGGCCCATAAAATAAGGTGCTTTATAGCAACCCAGCGGTATTTTCCATCATGAAGTAGGTCATGCGACAGGTGAGAGGGACTCTGTTTGTTTGCTGGCGGTCGGTGGCCATCTTTTCCACGTAATTAGATGACTTCTATTCCAGACATGCAGCTGGCCGTCACAGAGGCCGCCTGTGTCTCTGTGTTGATGTGGACCTGCTGTATCTTCACCATGACCCAAAACGGGATTCAGAGCTTCCTGTGTTGAGAGACTTGTCGGGTCTCCTGGAGAGAGAGAGTGCGCGAGAGACAGCGCTGTAAATCTGGAAATGTTGAGGAAAGTTTGGGAAACACCTCAGTCGACGCCCTGCGAGTTTGATACACACAGCTGTGTCATAAACGTGGCATGAAAAGCATCACGCCACTTCGTTTCACCTCTCGACATGTGCATGCCATTTCGCAGCTCGGCTGAAATCACATCAACGCATATCGTCTTCGAAATTTTCGCAAACCGTGTCTGAGGTTATTTCCTTTACGCATGTGATGTTTATACACCCTGTTTTGTGAAAGCCAATGTGTGTTGCCCAATTATATCTGAGGAAATGAAAAAACACATCTGCAATTCAACAGGTGCTTCTTGGCATCCAGCATGTTCCATGTCTGGAAAACATCTGCATAGGTGGTCTCTCTCTCCTTCGTTCTCCAAACTCCTCCTTTTTCTTCCTCTCTCTAGGGTCTGAGTGAAGGGAAGGCTGATTGTAAATACGGTGAGGACCTCAGAGCCAGAGAAACAGCCATATATTTTGGGAGAAGAGAGTCTGGCTTTTACCAGAGCATATTTTTAATCGCACAACACCAGCATGGATAGGCCAGAGTTGCACAGCTGCTCCTCTCATTTGTTTAAGGATGTACAAATAGGCAGTTCCACACGAGCCAAAAAAAAAAAAAGTGAGAGGAGGTTTTGCTCAACATGACATTTTTGTCTGACCAGAAGAGGAAAAAAAATCAACAGCGATAGAGACAGACTGCTCATTTTGAGTGATTTTACAGCAGGTTCCCATCGGATTCATCGTATAAAAAGTCTCGCAGCTCAGAACTCGATCCAGAACGATCGAGTCGCACGCTCCAAATTCGTCAACGTTAAAAAAGAAATACGATAGCCGGATTTGGGAGACCTTAAATGTTTTGAAGCATACAAAAAGGATCGTCTCGATTTCAGCAGATCTTTGGAAGGAACGCAGAGGTCCTGTGGAATGATTCAAGTCATGGAAAAAATATTTACAACAAAGCTGTTCTATGTTCTTTATCCTGGGAAGGATTAGAGGACAAATCTGATTTGGCCCTACCTATGAGCTGTAACTATGAAACTTTATGGATAGCAGTATCTTACCCTGTAACAGGGTTTCTATCATTAACTAAAGTAAAACCATAAAAAATACTTGAAATAAAATAAACTAATAAATGAATTATATAAATAAATCGAAAATAAATATATATTTAAAAAAAATTGTCAGCTAGTTGCCAAAGAACATCCCATTTTCATTTAGTTTAACTTGATGTAAAATTACTAACACTGAAATAAAAATTTATATATAATATAGACCTTTAAAAAAAAAAAAACTTAATGACAAACATACAGCAAAATTACTAAAACTGTAACTAAAGTTAATATTGAAAATGTAAAAAAATAAAATAAAATGTTTCTATCATTAACTAAAGTAAAACCATAAAAAATACTTGAAATAAAATAAACTAATAATTGAATTAAATAAATAAATCAAAAATAAATATATATTTTAAAAAAAAATTGTCTGCTAGTTGCCAAAGAACATCCCATTTTCATTTAGTTTAACTTGATGTAAAATTACTAACACTGAAATAAAATTAATATATAATATAGACCTTTAAAAAAAAATTAAACTTAATGACAAACATACAGCAAAATTACTAAAACTGTAACTAAAGTTAATATTGAAAATGTAAAAAAAAAAATAATAATAATATATATAAAAAACTATAATAGTATTTCAATGATACTAAAATAGCACTGCCATGTAATGAGTAATTCCCATTGACAAAAAGAAAAAAAAAAACGAACCCCATAAAACCAGAATGTTACATAAAAATAAATTAATTTATTATAAAATGCTATTTTTTATTAAAATAAAAAAGAAAATTAATCATATGCAATTATTATTATTATTAATAATAATAATAATAATGTAATGTGCAGGAAGCAGGAGTATAAGCGGGCTGAGGCGTGGATCTAAATGCATGATTTTTAATGGAAAGTCTAAAGGAACAAACAGTGAAGAACACTGGGAACAAGGAACAAAACCACAAACAGAATAGCACCATTACATTCAATAACTGAGAAAGCACAAGAGAAACACAAGGGTTATAAATACACAGGAGAACAAAGGGCTAACAAGCAACAGGTCCGACTGATTAATTACCATGACAACTAACAAGGTTTGCCGTGACATCAAACAGGGCACAAGCAAAGCCACTAGAAAGCAAGCCTGCAACCTTTGGCCAAAAAAGCGTAACGGCTAATGCTAACACTTCCGGTTTGCCAGTAGATGGGAAAGGAGACCAGAGGCCGTTTTTTCCAATAGTAAGTCATACAGACCCTCTCATCTTCCTATAGTAAGACAATCTCTGGCACAAGGCACACGGGTACTAAACACAGGAAGCAATAAGGACAAAGAATTCACTTCACAATAAAGGTCCAAAGACAACACATGTAACAAATAATACAGAAAAAAGCAATAATAATAAATTAGACAACCCTGAACTTAGCAAAACATTGGCACAGTTGACTTTTATAAATGTCTTCTAAATCTAATGGGTAAAAGTCTTGACCTATCATGCTACTCTTAATGCAAATCATCATTACCCATCCTGTTCCGTAATTCTTATTTCAAACAATCTTTCTCAGATTTGCTATTTCTAAGTAGCTTTAAAACCTCCAATTTAAGCTTAAATTAAGTATTGGCCTCCACAGCGCTATTCCTAAGCATTCAGGAGACCCAATGCATTTACCTGCCCACAGCCCACACAATAGTTAAAGTCCAAGAATTATTGGTTTTGGAAACTTACACCCAGTGAGGGAGCTCTCATACACATAATTACGCTAATTTTAAAAGCAGATTATAGGATTGACACGTAAATACGAGGTTGCCTGTGACGTCTGTCCAATCCAGTTTTGAGTAAAGTTAGAAACGCAAAATGTAAATGAATAAGCAAATGGAAAAGTCAAAGTGGAAACTCTAAACATTTGCTCTTCAGAAGTCGGAAAACAGGTGCAAACAAGCTTCCCTTTAATCTGACCATCTCTCATTCACTCCATCATCCCAAACAGAGTGCTCTTTTTTTCCAGTCGTGGCCAACAGTGGGGTCTCCCTTGTCCGGGACACTTCTGGTTTACTGTTGAATAAAAGAGAGAGAGGAAACTATGTGTGTTTGCAACGGGAAAACTGGGGGAAAGGAAAGAAAAAGACATAAAAGCACAATGTCATGTCGTAGGAAGAGCTTAACACTCACTAAACATGATCTTTCACCTACTGATATGGAGTAACTCTCCAAACGCTTGTTGAGAGTTTTAGTACACTCTGGAACGATTTGCACTGGAAATCCCCTGTAGGGTCTGGGCTGTCGTGAACGTATACGTGTATATGCTCAAGCGGGGTTTCCCCTGTAAGCCAGGTCTAAATGACATGCTTCAAACATAAAACTAGGTGCTAATGAACTGGGTCCTGACAAAGTTTACTTTCCTGGCTTGAGTCCCATTGTACAATGCTCCCATTCAGCGGCTCTCAACCGTGGAAAGTGTCTGTAAGGTAATCCCGTAAGAGTTTTGCAAGACCTTTTCGAAATTTTCAATATGTCTCTCCTCCTGCATGCGTGCCAACGATAACACTAATATGTCTCAGCTGATACTAGGGAACGCCGTGGAAATTTGCATAAGGCAAAATGACATCCTTTCACGAGTCGCTGGCATAAACGTCTAGCCGTTTCTGCCCTATTACTCACCTGGAGCTCTTACAGCCTAAATGTCCAAGCTTGCAGCGCTGCCAGGGCTCCTCACCTGGCACGGGGCCTAAAACCGAACCAAGCAGCGTTTTAGTGGACCTAAATGCACTAGGCCTTATTACAGGTGCCACAAAACATAAATGGCAGGGTTGTTTGGTTAAAAGCTATTTTACATGGGGACTTACTGAGTAGGGACATGCTGTTTATTTTCAACGTTTGCACATGTAACAAGACTTTTGACTATCGGGATGAAGTCTGGTCTGGCCAAGAACTGCCTACTTAGGATGAGAATGGCCAGCTGACATGTAAAGCAACAAACCAAAGTTTTCTGTTGTTTTTCATTCCTTTAAATGTGACATATCATGAAAATCTGACTTTTCCAGGTTTTAAGTGCTATAATCAGGTCCCTGGTGCATCTACCAACCAAGGAAACGTGAAAAAGATTAACCCAGTAACTTTGTTTTGGTAAGCCTTTTTCTGTAAGTGTCTGAAAAAATTAGCGTGTCTGATTTCGCTCCCTTGGTGACGTGGCAAAGGGATCTCATTATAATATTATCGCCCCTTTATCTGTAAGTTTCCACCCACGCCGCCGTCATTTTGATTTCGCAAGTAACAACGGTGTAATGCCATGGCAAAGTTTGAGCAAAACATGCTAACTGTTCTGTCTTTGGCTGCACAGATGAGCACAGAACACTATTTACAGTCCCAGCCTCAGAGACAACAGAGCAGTGGATTTAATTATTTATTTACTGTATATTGCTGCTGCCACACAGATCTAAAATAAACAAGCGATTTATTTCCCAGCTGTTACCTTCACAGACATAACCGACTGTTTTTGTAACTAGTGTGTTTTTAACGTAAACTTGTGTGTGAATGAGAACTTCGTTTAGTACTCAGATGCTGTGACAGCCGCTTTCTATTGTGTGCTTTAGATGTGCGCTCAGAAAACCGTATATCAGAAGTTTAGACTCAAATGGTTTAAAATGCATGATTTCAGTGTGGTAAACATTATAATCAGAACCAAAACAGATGTTTTTTAGCAGGTGCGAGCTGTGCAGCTCTATTCTGGAAAAGGGGGTGGGGAGCAGCAGCTCATTTGCATTTAAAGAGACAGGCCCGAAAAACAGCGTACCTTGAAAAACCTTAAAATCAGATCGGAATCGACAAATTCAACCAGCTCTTGATATTTTTGTGTGCAATTGAGCTGAGACCAAGTCTGAATTAATCACACAACCCTAGATGACAATTCTGGCAGACATACTCCGTCAGCTGAAATAATATCACTCCCTGTTAACACCCAGGACTGTTTTTGTGTTTAGACCACATCCGGCGCAACACATCTGTTGATAAACTACAAGCTTGGCTTTTACGCCTCACGAGTGGCTGTCAGATCGCATAAACTACATTTACTTATATTTATCTTCAGCACACTCGAAAAGTCTCTAGCTCACAGGGGGGAGACATATACAGGAGGGAGAAACCGCAATCTATCTGGCAGATTATTTCTATCAAAACATATGGGCCTGTTCATCCATATCGTTCATGTTTCTGGGCCACATTCTGTACTGTAAGCTGCTAAACAGTAGCTGTGATAATTCAACATATGATATCCCTGTCCAGAGCTGCTCTATATCTTTAATGGGCGATGAGAAAGGTATGGTCGGTCTTTGAGTATGACAAGTCGTATTTATGGCTTTCTAAGCAAGTTATATTTATATCAGATGGTTCCATGCAAGCGGAGGCTATGGGACTTGGCTGATTTTGATGGAAAGTTAAGATCCACGAGCGGACGGAGTTAATTGAAAATGCATGCGGCCCTTGGATTTCTTCTTTTTTCTTGAATCTGTGCATGTGTGTCTGTGTGTGTGTGTATGTTGTGTGTGTAAGTGCATAGGGGAGGGAGACAGTGACGTGTGTGAATGCGTGTATGTGTGTATGACTTTCTGTTTTTTTAAGATACACCTGGCCTCAGTAACGGTTTCATAAGCTCCGATGGAAAGATCTACAAGCAGAGACATGGGCTTGCCTCTTTTATGAACCGACAAAGGTCCCACCCTTACAAATAAACAATTAATTATGGAAACAGAAAGGCCATTTATAGAGGGTCAACACACGGACACAGAGACCATCCAGTCCAATAACTCTTGTACTTATATATCTATATACATTATAAACATTTTCTATCACAATTTCTTAGGCAATCTGCCAGATTTCCTTAAAAAAAAATAGTCACATCTGAGGCTTTATTCAGACTGACAGTAAACTAGGAATGTACAACAAAATTCTGACCGATGCCAATAATTATTTTCATGTTATGGCGATATAAACAAATGCTATGCTACTTTGTCTAAATACACTAAAAACTAAAAACAATCATTTTAAATGCTACAAGAGAAATTATGCATCACATTAAATTGTATAGTATAAAAATGTATATAAGTCAAAATATATATATATATAGTCAAAAAATATATATATATA
>NW_015505456.1:2376297-2378297 GCF_001515645.1 Sinocyclocheilus grahami
TATATATATAAAAAAAAAAAAAAAATATATATATATATATATATATATATATATATATATATATATATATATACTGTATATACAAGTCAAAAGTATCAATTAAATGTAACCGTGTTATCAGATTACTAGTGTCTTAATAGATTAAGTTTAAGCGAGTGTTAGATGATAGCAAAAGTTAAATATACTATTGTTCAAAAATTTGGGGTTGGTAAGAATTTTTATGTTTTTGAAAGAAGTCTCTTATGCTCACCAAGACTGCATTTATTTGAAATTGAAATTTTTCTAATATTGTCTTTTCAGTCACTTTTGATCAATTTAATGTATCCTTTCTGAATAAAAGTATTAATATCTTTAATTGTTTTCACTCACACCAAACTTTTAAACAGTAGTGTAAATGTAAAAATAGGGAAAATCAGGCCAGTATCTATCCAATTTTGGTGACACAAAACACACACACACACACAATCAATATGGTACTGATATATCATGTATCCCTACCACAAACATCAGATTTTCTTTCCATATTCCCCCAAATCTGTTTAAACAGCAAATAAAAATCATAAACACTGTCATGAGCTTTTGCTGACATCAAGTTCACTTTATCTTTGCACGATTTGGTTTATAAAAAAGTGTGCAGTTGAAGTTAGCAGCATGACAGAAGTTATCAAAACTACTGAAATCAATCACAACACCTTTAAAGAGCCCTGTTTTTCCATGTCTTAACATATTTCCTATAGAATCAGGAAGTTTGGGTTGCACAAAACATGCCATTAGGCTTAAGCTACGTCACAACCATGAACATGATTTGCACTGGTGGTATTAACAGAAGAGACTAAATTTGTAAAGTGTAGGATGAGTATGATATTTTGGGTTTGTTTTCCCAGAAGACAAAGACTTTAAAAAGCTTGAGATGATGGCCTCAAAGCTAACAGTCATGGAATAACAGCCACAAAACCCTCATTCTGATTTCAAGGGGTCTTTAAATGTCAAGCGGCTTACTTTTACTATGTATTATTCAAACATATGCTTAAACCCACCCGGCACGTTGTGTTTTTTGCGGCCAGAGTACATCGTCGCTGACCAAACGGCAGAGTGCGGCATCTCAGGTGCAAAACCAGGGTGGACTGTACCAGCGCCAAGTGTGAAACCTCTCCAAACCCCGAGCTTGGCTCATAAAGCCGGCCTAAGCTGCGTGCGAGAGAAAGGTCAGGTTCTAGTTGCATTCATAAAAAAGGAAATAATGAAAAAAAGAACGAAGGGGAAAAAGGCAGCAGCCGGGGCTTTCATGAATGGACCATTGTGATGCACGGCAGCCTCGTCAGTGAATGTTTTCAATTCCATTTGATCCTGTAGTACGGCTGCTAATTGGTGAAGCGTGTTCCACAGGTCAGCGTAAGGTTTCTCTTTCCACGAGCGCACTCTGCTCCCTCTGTGGATGGCAAAGAGAGTGCTCAGGCCCTGCAAACAGCCACGGGCGACCATTTGGACCAGGGGTGCCCAAACTCGGTCCTGGAGGGCCGGTGTCCTGCAGAGTTTAGCTCCAATGCACCTGAACCAGCTAATCAAGCTCTTATAGGCATACTAGAAACTTACCAGCAGGTGTGTTGAGGCAAGTTGGAGCTAAACTCTGCAGGACACCGGCCCTCCAGGACCGAGTTTGGGCACCCCTGATTTGGACGGTCAGAGTGATTTACCATGTCGCATCGGTCAGAACTAGCTGTAAATCTGGTTGGAGGATGGTGGCTTTCGCAATGGAATCATCTGTGGTTTGCGCACCACGTGTCAGGAATGATGCTTCTGCGAAACGACTAGGACTTGACTGTATGCTGCACACATTCCTCCGTCCAGATGATGCCCTTTTCCTCAAACCTCAGCCTGCACCGCCATCAAGGTGCATGTGCACCGGTTTGTTTGCCTTGAATAACAAACAATTAGATTGCGATCTGGTCTTTAAACAAAAACACACTTCCACCAAATATGCGCCTGGCCCACAGTGTTTG
>NW_015505456.1:2378589-2385519 GCF_001515645.1 Sinocyclocheilus grahami
AGAGGGACTGGAGTTGGATTACCGCTCTAATAAAAAACAGGTGCTTTCATAAGCGTCAGTTGCACGCACATGGGGGAGTAAATGCAGAGATGCTACAGTCTAGAGAGCGTGCATGAAACAGCTGTGAATAAGAATCTGACTCAGCCACAGGTTTACACCGCCACCTTGTGGTTACTTCACGAACTGCACACCTCCAGCACTTCAAAACGGGGTTCTCTGTTTTTCCAATACAGGACCTAGATAGGGGACAATCAATCAATCAATCGATAACGTAGTTTTCAACCAAAACATTAATTCCTAAATGAAATCTTAAATGAAAAATAGTTTTAAAATCAATTCTAACTAAATCACAATTACAGAATACCGAATATCCTAAATTGCAGTTTAAGATAATACATTAACATATTACATTATTACTTTAGCCTAATCATTCACTGATGTGTAAATTGCTGGTTAGAAATACAATCAAAACAATCAATAAAGCCATCAAAATCATAGCTATTTTAATCTTATCATCACAGAGCGCTATAGAACGTCCACAAAACTGTTTTCAGAAAGCGTTTACACAATGTTGATATCAAACATTTGATCTACTGATTTGTTTTATTTTATGGTTTATGTTAGGCTAACCGAGACTTGTCATTTGCACTTATATATTGTTGCTCTTTTGTTAGTTTTGACTGCTTTTATTGTCCTCATTTGTAAGTCGCTTTGGATAAAAGCGTCTGCTAAATGACTAAATGTAAATGAAATATTGCTACTGTTTTACTGAAATATTGCCACTGTGTATAAGAGCGGATGATTTGCTGCACATGCGTGCCTGTCGGCTGTCATGAGAACGCGCCTCGTCTTCCATCATGTCTGGATTTTTAGTGTTCCTAATATTCCTTGATGCGTTGCATGCTTGAAACACATGTATTAAGGATTATCATTTTATATAAAATATCCATAACCTGATTTGATAATGTCTAATAAAAAGTTTATTTTACATAAGTTTATAGTACACATGCCAGACTAGTATGTGGCTCTGTAATTCTGCCACACAGATACACTAAAAACGGAGAAGAAGACTTGAACTATGGCATAAACCTTGCAATCTGTGTTAATGTTAGTTAATAAAAAGACAATCGTTCAGTGTTTGTTCATGTTTTTGTTGCTGTTATTTAAAATAATAATAATAACAAAAATAATCAACTAAACGTAACATTATAATGTACACTATCCAGTTACAGTAAAATGTTTTAAATTAATGTTCTAAATTAGACCAATTAATTTTTGAAAATAATATTAAAATACATGTTATTTAATAAGACTAAATCAGCCTGATTATGCTAGACCAACTAATACATTTTTAAGGGTCAGGTCTTGTAGAAATAGCTCTTCATTTTTTCACTTCTTATTCTGTAAAACTTCCTCATTCTCTCACCTCAGTATAATCATAGGTTTCACATTACTCATTTCCACTCCCAAAGAAACTCCCATGAAGAATGATTGGCTCAGATCTTCTATAAATCACAGAAACATCCCAGGTGATCTTTGTAGTTGCCTACACTGAAGGTAAGGTTTTGAATCTATTACTTATCTATCCGGTGTCGATCCTAGATATCTGGGGGCCCTACGCAAAACTGGGCGGTGGAATGGGGTATGAGTGGTTATGAACGAATGAATGAAACGCATTTGTCTGTGTTTCACTCCGTCTCGAATCGCGCTGGCGGAAAGCACTTGAGAAACAGTGTCTCTTCCGCGGCTCGGTACGCTTTCAACTCGTATTTTAGTCTCGAGCAAGACTGTAGGACATTCACATTACATGATTTGACTGATTTATACATAGAAAGGGCGACAGGGCACCCATTAAAAGAAATGATCGTTCATGTTTTCATTACCGCTGGCCAAATTCAAAAACGAAACTAAAACTAAATAATCTTTGAGAGCAAGAGGGCCCCCTGGTTCTTCGGGGGCCCTATGCAGCTTGCTATTTTGTGTATAGGGAGGATCGCCTCTGTATCTATTACAACTTTTGGAGAATATTCATTTTGTTCTGTTTTAGTGAATTAAGCAAGAACTTTATTTACATTGTTATATTTTTTTAGGATGGATATATATATACACATATAAAACAGATAATGATTTATAATAAGTGGTGTTTAATATTAACTGCAGTCCTTCTATGGAAAAGACAACTTTAATAACCAGACAACAAACAAATATTTATTATACATCATAATTAAGTCTATATATGTATTGTCAACACTTCAGTATGGCCTAATAACATAAAGTATGTTTTGTTTTCTCAGACCTGCTATAAACAATGGACAATATTATTAGAATTACTTTTTCAAAAATGTGTGAAATTGGATTATTATTGATTAATAGAAAAAAAACTAATTATGGGGATGAATTAAAAATACCATTTTTTAAGTCATCTTTTTGTTTTGATAAAACATTAGTCGATAGTTTAAAAAGGCTGAAATCTATACCTGGTCCACTAGTTATTGAAAATGGTGAGATTATGTCTAGTAATGACAGATATTTATCAGACAGGTTTCCCTGTTACATTTTAGTTTGGTCGTCAGATATTGAGGAAGGTTGGATCAGCAGAGGACTAGGATTCTATTACAGGTCTGGCACTATAATAACAGCCAAACATGTTGTAGAAGGTTTCGAAAAAATCTATATTTATGTCCTTTTCCCAACTCACGAATATTGTTTAATATATAATGGCCATAGAGTCTTCCCAGAAAACTGTCCCATACCGTTAAACGACGATATTGCTTTAATTGAATTACAAGGATGTTTCGACCCATTACAGAATATAAAATCAGAAATAGGCAAGTTACATAAAAATGAAGTGCTATATTTTTATACATTAGAGTCAGGGTGTTTTGTAAGAAAGTACTGTTGTACGAAAGTACCAAATTCTAATATGAAAAAGCAAATGATGGCCAATGAATTTGTTATTTCTAAAGCAGGCAAAAAGGGAGATAGTGGAAGTCCTATTTATTCAGGCTCTGGGAAATGTGTTGGACTATATATTGCCATTTGCACAGCAACAAACTCAAAAAACCCTTTGGAATATGGCAGAGGTTTACAGTTTGATATAATTTTTCATTGTTAAACACATCTCATGATTTTCCTATTTTTATATATTCTAAAAATAAATAAATAACATTAAATAGAATTTAATGTTATTTAATTAAGAATTGTTCATTATTCAAGAACAAATATCATAATGGATTTTTAATACAATTTTATTTTAATAAAAATAATAAATTGAAAAGTAATAACAAAACAAAACAAAAAACAAATTGTAAGTATAGAAATGTTAAAAGTGTTTCTCAATCTTGCTCCTTGCACCCCACAGCCCCCCAATGAGCTGATGTGTAAAATCTGGTCTGGTGGACAGGGTTATTATCATTAACTAAAACCGAAAAAAAAAAAAATGTGCTACTTCAAACAAAAGCATTAACTGAAACTAAATATAAAAACTTTATATTATTTTGTTTGAACTAGTTGGACTAAATAAACTAATATGAATAAATAAAAATTACTGATAACAAAATGGAAGCTAATAAAAATTACAAAAAATTACTAAAACTTTAACTGAAATTAAAGTGACAATATAAAAATAAAATCTAATTCAAAATATTAACAAAAACTATAACAGTATCATGGATACTAAAAAAAACACTGGTGTTGGACAGGGAAGAGATCAAGAATGTGAACTGTTTGGGAGTGGGAGTGGAGGCAGGGTTGGGTGGGAAACCCACAGGACAGGGCAGACGGGGCAGGATTGAGAAACATTTCAAAACATCGAGAAACATTTGTCAGTGAGAAATAATTGGCATGGTTACACTTACACTCATAATATTGTCCATTGTTTGGCAACTACCCGAAGAGAGATCTTGTGTCTTGCCCACAACAAACCCTTGTAAGTTTGTTTGCACGATAATTTAAAAAGGTAAAACGAAGTAGATGAAATTATCAAAATGACACATTCTAACTGTAATTTAAGAGTATGCTGGTCTGGAGCATGTGGAACCTACATAAAGGTTGTACAGGAATAATCCTGCTTTGGTAAGGAAACATTTTTTTAAATGTTATTTAACACTTCAACTGCATGTTCACTAATTGTTCTGATAGTGTTCATTTGGTGTGAAAACAGATTATACTGAAATTATACAGATTATACTAGAGGATTGCTCTTTTTTCTTTATACTAACAGAAATATTATAAAGAAATGCAAAGATTTGTTTCAAGATATATCTTTTTCTCTCTTTCAATTTCATGTTTAAAACAACTTGAATGACCTTCAGGCTGCATACGTCACTTTTGGGTCAAGTTACACTCAGATGATCTCTCTTCGTTAAATGACATCACATACCTGCTGTAACAAAGCAACAATTTGACTTGCAAGCAATGCCAGCTGCCAGGAGAGCTAATGTGTCTTCTTGACCAAGACAACAGTAAGACTTTCAATCAAATATTGCATTTTATATATATAAATAAATAAATATGCTTTACAATTTTACACGCTTCCTCATATTACATCACAATAATATTTATTTTTAATAAGTTAAAAGTTTAATAATGGTTGATGTATTGCACATTATTGTAATTATTGCAAATGTATTGCATAACATGAATGGCCCAGGTTACAAAGATAAAATGTAGACATAATTCGGGGAACATACTTATCAAATGTTGTCTTGACTTTGAGTTGATAATCCACCTCAGGTAACTTAACCAGTAATCTGAAAAGAAAAAAAGTGAAATTAAATGGGCAATAATTGTGTTGGACTAAAGGCAGTCAACTCCTTGTGAAAGTAGACTTGTTTACATGAGGAGTTTGGTGGAAGCTGTGGTTCATACCTGACCTTGGTGGTAAACTGCACCTGTGTTTTGATGATTAGAGGTTTCTGAGGGTGTGTAGGCATGCATGGCTCCTTCTCCACCACAAAGGAGCTGCAAACATGACCAAAACAGATTATCCAGGTTCCCTGGTCACCCAGCACAGCCTTTCTATTGTGTTGCATTCATCGAGTTTCATGTATTTATGGCACTAATTGCCTTAAAGGGATAGTTCACCCAAAATTAACATTCTGTCGTTAATTACTCACCCTCATGTCGTTTCAAACCCGTAAGACCTTCGTTCATCTTCGGAACACAAATTAAGATATTTTTGACGGAATCTGAGAGCTGTCTGACCCTGCATAGACAGGAACGCAACTGAAATGTTCCCAAGTCGGATGAACCACTGATGTCACATGGATTATTTTACCGATCTCCTTGCTTGTTTCTGGACTTGGGAACATTTCAGTTGCGTTGCGGTCTATGCAGGGTCAGACAGCTCTCAGATTCCATCAAAAATATCTTAATTTGTGTTCCGAAGATGAACGAAGGTCTTACGGGTTTGAAACGACATTAGGTAATTAATGAAAGAATTTTCATTTTTGGGTGAACTAACCCTTTAAGGTATTGTTCTCCAGTAGGGCTGCACGATAAATCGCATGCGATATTTAACGCGCATCTTGTCAGTAAAGCCATTCTGTAATCAGCGGTAAATCTCCATCACCTGCGGGCTTTCACACGGAGCAGCATTAACTACATAGAGCCATTGTTCACTGACAAGCTGCGCAAAACATGCGCAGAATATGATTGTGGTTTTGCGCAGCTTGTCAGTGAACAACGGCTCTGTGTAGTTAATGCTGCTCCATGTGAAAGCCCACAGGTGATGGAGATTTACGCTGATTAAAGAACTGGCTTTACTGACAAGATGAGCGTTAAATATCGCATGCGATTTATCGTGCAGCCCTATTCTCCAGCATACTAAGGCCTCCCTGTCAGTGAAACTACACTGTCCTTCTAACTGAATAATTTTCTGGAATAGGCAGTAAATCTAGAAAGGACTCAAATCTCAGCCTTCAATGAAAACTTAGTTATATCATACCCATTAGTAGTAACTTCATATACAACTGCGATGACTGTTGTATGCCAAATATATCTTAATTGACTTTCGCTATTGATTTTGTTGATCGCAAAAGCGCAAAGATGACTGTGAGAGCAGGAATTTCTTTGTAAGGAGTGATAAAAGCTAGCATTGTGCAATCCCTACCTGTGTGCTACATTTCTTGTAAATCACTTCCAAGGAAAGAAGCTTATATCATTTCATATCTTTCATGTCAATTCATATGAAATGCTTCAGGATTGTAGCTGTTAATACAGCAAATCCTTACTATACGTGAATAATTTAGACAGATGTTCCAGAGGTTTATATCTTATTTTTTTAATCAATTTAAGCATAAGAATTTGTCAACTGCCATCTGCTTAATTCATGTGAATCTGGTTTGTTAGCATTCAGCTGCTTTTGAAGCTTCAACTTGTGAAAACACATTAGAAAAAGACCTGTTAGGAAATAGTTTAATTTACCCAAACAGGTTATATTAAATAAAAAGTTTAAGATTTAGGTGTTTTCAGTTCTATTGATTATCCATCAGAAGAACATTCAGAAAAATGATTAATAAGTGTAAAGATCTGTTTCAAGATATAACCATTTCTCTCTCTCCCGTTTCTATTTCTCTCTTCTTCTCTCTCTCTCTCTCTTTCATGCTGGGAAAAAGAATGACCTTCACACTGCATTCGTCACTTTTGGGTCAAGTTACATTCAGATGACCACCAACATGCAACTTCCAGAGACCCAGAAATATTTTTTTGCTGATGCAAAAAATTCCCAAAGGGCCCAGAAGACTAGTGGCTATCTCTCTTAGGTTTCCACGACCTAAGTGGTTGGTAAGTTTAGGTGTGTGGTGTGGTGCACGTTTCCTCGAAGAAAGAAATACTGAGCACATCCCATCATCGATGTAGATGAAGGAAATAATTTTAATGTGGCTCTCTACATCACCCAGACTCATGATGGAGGCCTATCGTTGTGTG
>NW_015505456.1:2386705-2391092 GCF_001515645.1 Sinocyclocheilus grahami
CCCGATGCATCCTAGGTGTATATGACTTTCTTCTTTCAGATGAATCCAGTCTGAGTTATATAAAAAATTGTCTTTGATCTTTCAAGCTCTATCGTTGCACTCAGCGGGGGCTGCATTCCTTCTGTCCAAAAGACGTGAAATAAAAAGCACCCTTCCACAAAAAAAATTGTCTCACACGGCTCCGGGGGGTGAACAAAGGCCTCCTGTAGCGAATTGATACGTTTTTGTAAGAAAAATATCCATATTCAAAACGTAATAATCACTTGAATCTAGCTTGCGCTTACTGTTGTAAACAGAGTATGAGGTCAGCTTTGCGCATGCGTTGCTCAGAAGTGATGCACGCGGAGAGATCGAAACAATACAACGGTCACTAATTAGAAGTACAAAATGAGGATTTGTAAAGAAGAATGTCGGAGGATTTCGATATAAGCCAAGAGGAGACTGGTATTTCTTTGCTAAAGTAATGAAACTTTGCTTCTTTTGATCCTGTAAACAAACTTTGTTTTTCACGAGACGCTCCGGCGCATGCGCAACGCCGACCTCATACGTCATGCTCCCAGAACTGCTTCTGTGTACAACTGTTGGCGCAAGCTAGATTCAAGTGATTATTACGTTTTTAATATGGATATTTTTCTTACAAAAACGCATCGATTCGCTACAGGAGGCCTTTGTTCACCCCCCGGAGCCGTGTGAGACAATTTTTTTTGTGGAAGGGTGCTTTTTATTTCACGTCTTTTGGACAGAAGGAATGCAGCCCCCGCTGAGTACAACGATAGAGCTTGAAAGATCAAAGACAATTTTTTATATAACTCAGACTGGATTCATCTGAAAGAAGAAAGTCATATACACCTAGGATGCATCGGGGGTGAGTAAAACACAGCCTAATTTTCATTTTTGGGTGAACTTACCCTTTAAGATGTCTTCAGTTGCTACTTTTTTATTGTCATTAACTTAAACCATAACCTTAACCCACTCCCCTTTCCAAAATCCTAACCCAACCAAAATCCAATTACCCATGTGCCTGTTCCTTTAAGACTAAAATTGTCTCTAGTCACTTTCTTACCTTTTTTGGACTGAGAGATCTCAAACACACTTTTGTAATCAGTTGACAAAGAAGGATTGCCATATCTAAATTCCAATAGATACATTCATTGCGTTTTGTTGTTGTTATTGTTGTTTTACCATTGAAATTCTTGTTTTTTCCCCATTGAAACTTTCAAAGTACTTTCCTGATCCACCAGATAGAGACAAAGACTCTTTTTTTTAACGGACACATAATTGAACCTTGACCTTCGTACATCTTTCCATTGTAATGATCATGCCAGGCAAATGTAGTAAAATCATCATTTCAGCAGCTTATCTTCATTTGAAACTCAGAAAAACACCATTTCTGAACAAAAATACAAATAAATACAAATATTTTGTTGAAAGTTGAACTTAAGTTATTTGTAGTTGTATCTTTCAATCATCCCTGTGGGCTGCTCTATTTATTTTTGATAAGGTTTTTTTGAATTTTTATCAAGTCAGAATGAAACAGAACACACTTCAGGTTTGACCACTTTGATGTCGCTGTAGGGAAGAGAGTATTTGTGGTAACAGCCACATGTTCAGATGTCAGAAAGGTATGAAGTTTTGAGAGGAGAATAACTGGTCTTTTCTTTTCATTTCCTTCTAAATGTTCCCACAGTAATCCCCAATAAACTGGCTTCATCAGTCTACTATACATGTTCATTATGTTTTTAATAACAGTTTTATTTAACTGAAAGGAAACAGCAAATAAAATGTGATTTAGCATGCATTACCATTTTACACACTTTATTTATTTAATTTAACTACTTTTTTTTTTGTCATAGTAAATTCCAAAAAGAAACAAAAGCACTGCTGGTGTTACTGTGAGTCTGTTCTCATTCATGCTGATGCCATTCTCATTCTCACTTACCTTTTCTGACTTACCTCCACTATCCTATAAAATAAAAGACCAAAAGCAACACATCAACTAAAACTGACATAGCAAAAAACCTACAACTAAACAGTTCAAAGTGGAAAAAAACACAAATTAAACAAAGTTTTAAGATCAGATTTATAGCCTATAAGTTACTTGTAGGGAAGGGCCCAATGGTATGTTTTTTCATATTTCATTCTTGTGCATTTTCACCTGATTCACACCCACAGCTTCCGTGCAAGCACCACAGTTCAATGTGTCAAAGCATGTGTTCTAATCAAAGGGCCAATGTGAAAGCTAACAGATAGCCTTTTCCGGGTATTACAGAACCGTTCAGCAAAGAAAGGATAGCATTATACAGTCAACTTTGTTTTCTTGTAAATCACTACCAAGTCAATAACATTTTTATTAAAATTCAACAGTCACACTACAGTCAATTTATTAGCATTACTTCCTGCGTGTGACTGATCAAAAGCACATCCAAATAATGATCTTTTCAGGGAAGGCTCTGAAAGCACACTGATCAGTGTCAAGTATGTACTGTACAACATGCTTGGGCGTTCTTTTTTTTGTTTTACAAGGAAGTCATTGAGAAACTCAAAATGATTGTAATGACATGAATTCTTTTCAGAGAAGTCACTAACAGCTCACTGATCTATTTAAAGTATATATATGCTTGGTATATCTTTTTTTGCAATCGAAAGAATGTAGAATGCAAAGATTCCTTGAAACAGGAGTGACTGGAAAACTCAAAGTAGTTCCAAAGACACGAATGCTTTCATTTTCTTAAGGATGTTGTTAGTTACTAGTACCTTAGATATTAAAGAGTTAAATCAAATTTATTCTTTCACCATACATAGAGTTTCAAACCAGCTTTACAGAAAGTCATATTGTTATGCCATGCCTTAATGATTTAACATATATAATGATTGTATAAATTATCCGAATTTAGATCTAGCTATATTGCATTTATTTTGTGTAGCAAATATATCAGTGCCTCGGGTACATGCCTGAGCATTCAGTGTAATTAAAGTTGCAATGACAAAATGTGTAGCTTCTGTAGTTTTCACTGGAAGATCAAAATGTGGCATTTTTATTTAACATTACAAGGTTTAAATTTTTTAGACATGGATGAATCTTTCAAAATAAGATTTAAAACATGCGTTTACAAAATAAATAGGGTGAATATTCATTTCACACCAACTTTAAGAGATATAGATATTATTGATTTTGTTCTGAGTGGAAGTAAGCAGTCCTCAAAAAGTATTAGTGAAAATAAGATCTGTTTTCCTAAGTCAGGGGTGTCTGTCAGGAATCAGTAATCAGTAACCAAGAAGACAGGAACTGAAGACATGCTGCATTCGAAATCGAATACTTCTCTACTATACTGTAGATGAAAAGTTCCCGGATGACCTACTATTTCCGCCGGGATTCTGAAGTGCGCAGTCGATGGACACTTTACTATCCCATGAGGCCACGGAAGATGATTTATGAATGGCAGTGAAGCGACACAACTGACGCTGGTAGGTCACGCGATAGTAACAACATGGCGAGTTAGTACCGGTATATCCAAAATTCATCTATGGTACCCATATTCATTCTATATAGAACATACTTTTTTAATGGTCCCAAAATAAGTTCAAATTCTAATGTAGCACCTACTCAGACAGTACGTGATTCCGGACCCTCTAATAGATACCTGACAAAACACACACCTGACAACAGTACATTGGGGCCTATTTTTACAGACTTCAAGTGTTCAGCTAACAACAGAGAACTTGACAATTTATGGGATGTTGTTTTGTGTTATATGAGGTTCAAAAATATCTGTTTGTACTGACACAATGATATCCTTATCTGCCACAGCGTTGCCAATGAGAGACTGTAAATGGGAGTGCAAACATTTACAGTCACCTTCTCCGGGCCTTTCTTGCGACAAATGCATCCATAATGTCCTTGGTCTTTAATTTAAGGCTTTGTGTATTCTCAATGGAAAGAATGGCTAAACTTTCAATAGTCTTTCGACAAAAGGGAATTAAAATGAAAGAAAGAATTAAACCGGTGCAGGTGTCGCAGAATCTAGATGTGATACAGTCTTTTAAACTAGCTAGCTACCAATTATTAATTATTATTTTATTTGGCCATGGCAATGCAGCGTTTGCAAGTAGTTTTAAAAAATGACGCAGTTCTACGACAGCAATATAACAAATGCACACAAGAAATTACAGAGCCCTGCACATTACATGCAGACAATATATTTATTTATTTAGGTCACAAATTAAGAATTCGTTCCCTCGTTTTAATTAAATGGTCCCCCTCGGGTGGGCCCCCAATCAGCCCGGGCCCATATGCACGTGCATACCCTGCATACCCAGACACGCCCTGGTGCTGGCAATGCCTAGGTTATAGGTTTGATTCTCAGGAAATGCATATACTAAATGTATA
>NW_015505457.1:0-3082 GCF_001515645.1 Sinocyclocheilus grahami
ATAACAAAAAGTTGTGTGTCTGATTGGTCCAAATGCTACACCGCCCTGTTTTAACTCAAAACAAAACTACTCTGCATGCTGTGCGCACGTGAGACTGTTACTTAAAACTGTGCTTTATGCTGGACAGTATTTATTTATCGCGAGTTGTTCAAATCGCTGTAATCTAATACGGTTTTAATGATAATTAAAAGATGAAACGGTAATACTAACCGTGGGGAATTTTATCATGATTTATCGTCAAACCGGTAATCGTTACATCTCTAAGCCTTTCAAATGACTTAAAATGCATTATATAAAAACAATGAGGCAATAATGATTGGCTAATTAATAATTATATGGTTTCATTGAATAACACTGTTAAAATACATAATGAAATGCAAAATAAAAATGTATGTACATTAAATGTTATTACAAATGCCTGCAAAGGGAGCCAAAGGTCTGGTAATGCTGCTGCTACACTTGGGACAATCAAACCCTTGTTGGCTATTGAGCAAACATTAAATTCAAATATCCACTTAATCTTTAATTTTTGGCCACCTTTTTGATATATATAGATGACACAGCCTCTATAATTTCTTCAACAAAAAACATGTGGACATCACAACCCCTATAAAAATTAACCATGGTTTTATCGTAGTAAAACTGCTTAATTTTCCTTTGCATGATTTCTGAATGCTTGAGACTATAAAATCAATCAGACAACTGTATTATTAAAATCATAGCCATAGATAACTGTCTAGATTTGTAATGTGTAAATAATACAATTTATTTATTTACTTTTATATTTTATTAAAGTTCTATTTTGACCCCTATAGTAGGTTTTTTTTTATTTATTTTTTTAACTTCCATAATATTTGAGAGAGGGGGCACAACAATACATCCTGCTTAGGGCACCCATTTGGCAGAGAACAGAGAACAGTTAGAATGTCCCTAAAATTCAAGATATGGGGCAAAAATTCCCATTTGAGTTTTTGTCTCATATTTACATCATATAGTTAAACAATATCACACAAGTGCAAATGTGATACTGATCTAGGGAGGGGGGCACAACAATACAATCCTGCTTAGGGCACCCATTTGACTAGCAGCGGCCCTGTATTTAAATGTAATTTATTACTTTTACTGCAAAACGTATTATTCCAGTGACATGATCCTTCCGAAATCATTCTAATATTCTGATGTGTTGTGCTGCTTAATATTTTTTGTAGAAACTGTGATACATTTTAAATCTTTTTTTTTTCAAAATTCTTTGATGAATAGAAAGTTAAAAAGAACATTTATTCAAAACACAAATCTTTTGTAAAATAAATGTGAACATCTTTACTAGCACTTTTGATTAATTTAATATGTTTATTCTATATTCTTTGCTGAATAAAATTATCTTTAAAAAAATCGTATTGACCCCAAACTTTGGTAGTGGTAGTGTGTATGGAGTAATATGTATTTGTTTGTTTTTGTTTATGTACGTGGTTTATTATATTAAATACAGTGGCCCCCAACAAGAATTTAGAGAGTATAGGCAGACTTCAAATGTATAAATGTTATTTGTTAGATAAAATTTCAAACCGAGTGGTGTTTATTTTAACAAAAGATAGCACAAGCTAACTTTTTTGATTAAACAATGTTGCTAGGTTTTAAATAAAAAAACAACAAAAAAAAAACATATGTCTTAACTGTAGTTAATGTGATATCCTACAACTGTGTGAACTGTCTTCATACCACCACTAAAAATCACACTGAGACCAGTTAGTTAAAAGTTAGTTCTAAGACAATCATTAGCATCATTTGTTTGCAGATGCCACTTGATTTGATTTGAATCAACTTGATTAAATTTATATATATATATATATATATATATATTCGGTCCCGGCCTGTTGCGCTGCGCTGCTGATTGTTTGATGGCTGTCGAATGCTTTACCCACCTGAGTGTGTGCATATCTGAAAACTGTGTTCATCTCTCACAGAGAAACAGAGAGCGAGAGAGAGTGAACTGTTACTGCTGTGATACCTTATCCATGAATCCATGTAATACTCCTCACTGTTTCTGTCCCTCTCTGTCTGTCTGTCTGTCTTGTCTAGCTATCTATTGTTCGATCTATCATTCTATCATTCTAAATCTGTCTTAATCTCTCTGACTTAAACTATCCATCCACTACATGCCATAAATTGTCTTTCTGTCTTTAACCATCCATACTCTACATGCTGTAAACTGTCTGTCTGTCTATCTATCTGTCTATCTATCGGTCTATCTGTCTGTCTGTCTGTCTGTCTGTCTGTCTATCTATCTATCTATCTATCTATGTATATATGTCTATCTATCACCTATCTGTCTGTCTATATTTTTTGTCTGTCTTTCTGTCTGTTTTTCACTTAAACTATCCATTCACTGCATGCCATAAACTGTCTGTCTGTCTTTCTTAAACTGTCCATTCACTGCCTGTCTATCTATTTATCTGTCTGTCTATCTGTGGTAAGTAGGGATGGGTACCGAAACCCGGTATTTAATCGGTCCCGGGGCTAAATTATGAAAGACCGGAGTATCGATAAGCTCTGACGTTAACGGTTCTGGAGAAATTAATAAAACACACATACATTTATTATTGCTATATATACATTATCTTGAAAATTCTATCTCACCAGAGTCGCCAGCTGTTTTTCAAACATTTGTCTGATGCATTTTTGCTATTAGCAATTCAGAAGCGAGATCGCGCTCACGCGGAGGAGCTTCAGCACGCGCAACATGAAAGCCCTGTTTAATTATGATAGAAGAGAGAACTAAACATTCAAACATCTACTTACACTTTAGGCCTGTGACTGTTTTATTAAGCTAATTATACAAAAGAAGACATGAGGTAAAGCTATTAAAAACTAGCTGTGTTTCGTATTGCGCAACTACTTTCCCTTCACAGCGGTGCGCATTCGTTCCTCCCTAAAACCCAAACTTAACGTCAGAATCAGCTCAATCGGTGATTGTTGTAAGATTCCGTCTTTACTGTTGCTAAATGCGGGACATGTTTGATAATAAAACATTGAAAGCACAATCCGCACAAGAGACGCTGTTCCTCAGGCTGAAATGTGTGCG
>NW_015505457.1:6430-8926 GCF_001515645.1 Sinocyclocheilus grahami
CAAATTACACTTTGAGCTTCGGGCGCATGTCCAATCGATCAAATACACACAAAAATATGTCAAAATGGCAGGCTTGGAGAGGATTTACTTAAACACAGTTTATGTCTTAAGTGGAGGAGAACAGTTGGGAGAAAATCCGATGTGTGTCAATATATTGTCTTAAAGTGACAGACTGGTGCTTGGGCCATCAAAATGCAAACCTGCTCTTAATCTGAATAACGTTATAGCTTTAATAAGCATTAATCTATCAATACATACACTGAAAACTATGCAGTGTTCATTTACATTTGATTACTTTTAGATTTATTTTGTAGGCTATTACTTACCTGAACAGTAATGTTAGTAGAACTTCATGGAAAAATGACAGCACTGTTTATTTCATTTGTATATTTGTTTTATTATATTTGTCAGTTTGTTTTACTTTGTTTCTTTGTTCATGTTCTTACTGTATCTTATCTTATGTATAAAACACTAAAAATGCCTGCACACTGGTGCGTTTTTCAAATTTATGTTTTATATTCATTTCATTAAATATTTACTTTACATTTCAGAATATAAAGCAATGTTAATTCAGCTCTTAATTTGTCATATATATATATATATATATATAAAACAAAAAGTACCGATAAGAATACCGTTAAAGTACCGAATCGATAAGCAGTATCGGTAAGAGTAGTAATACCGTTAAAACCTTAACGATACCCATCCCTAGTGGTAAGAAAGTGGTATTTGAGGTTGACAAGTTTTTCTAGATTAAAATTTTGAAATGTTTATTTGATGATTTTTTTCATCTCATAGTCATACATTCTCACCTAATTTGTGTGTACTCACGCTGCCTGTATATGTGTGTCAGCATTTGTGTTTATGTGTTGATTTAACGAAAGACCCGGACAAAACCTTGGCTGCATTTCAATGCCATTAGCAGTGAGTGGGCGTTACAAAGGGAGGGAGAGGACATCTGATTTAGGGCTATTCAAGCTGTCACACACAGACACACTCTTACAGTAGATCTGTCCTTTTGATACAGAAAAGTGCTCACTGCTGACTTACTGGCCTTGGTGAGTTTACAAACTCTTCAGCACTGAGGCCGTAATAAAACTTCTTTAGCTGCCGGTGCTGGACACCGGCTCACCAGTAGCTCTCAAACACTTTTTCAGGGAGATAAGTGCTTCTCTTACATGAATCACTAATGCAGATCAAGTGCTCTTCATGTATATGTTGGAGCCGTGGCGTAGTGTTTAGTGCAGGTGCTGCTTATATGGTGAGCTACTGTGAATGCCATTTTGTAAACTTATTTGTAATGTTTGAGCGTTGTAACCTAGCACAGACTTGTGAAAGCAGTGATGAATCAAAGGCATTTAAATTAGTCTATTGGCCTATTGTGGTGACACACAAAGTGCTTGATTGCTTAAGAAACATAATTTCTTGATGCAATTGGCATAATTTGGAATTATTTTGAATTTGGTTGATGTTGCACTGCTCACTTACAATGCAGACTGTGTAAGACCCAGCAAACACTGGAAACAAGACACAACAAAAATAGAACACTCCCATTAAAATCAACAAAGCGTAGACACAGTGTAAATAAGAGATTTATCGTGCAGTGTAGACAGTGTTTGTTATAATGGGAGCATTTGCAAGAGTCTGTTTGTGGACAGTCAGTGAGCTTGCCCTGAACTTACAGTCATGTGAAACAGCGTAAACTCGCAGTGACAGCTTTAGCGATTATAATGGGATGGGAGCATTCTAGTATTGTCACATTGCTCGCTTTCTCTGTATAATTGATTCAAAATCAGCTTGTTATGGGTGTGTAGCATACATAAAGAATATGGCATGCCGTTGCCTCACACAAAATAAGTAGCGTGCAATCAGTGGTCACCACTGAGCCCAGATTCTTATATGGGAGACAAAGTTTGAATCTGGTCGTTCTCTCTCTTTATCATCTTTTAAACATCTTTATCACTAAAAAACCTTGAATATAATAAAAAGCTTTGAATAAGCTCTACACACATCTGCGCTGTTCTAGTAAATAACTGAATTTTGTGGAGTTTGTCAGAATTTTTAACAACGGATCATGTTACTTATTGATTTAAAATGAGTGTTTGTCTTGTTCAGTGGCCTTTCCTGTCTATCTGCTAGGATGGATTACAACGCGAACAAACAGTGGAGAGGTGAAATCCAACCACTACAGAAGTAAAGCTGATATAGATAATGCTTGAATGTGTGCCAGTGACACAATGTGAAGAGATAAAGGAATGAGTGATTATTTAGCATTAACATTGCCTACTGAGCACCTTACAGTAACTTTCACTGCATGAAGTCATTTCCTTATTTTTCTCTTGTTCATTCATTCACTTGTTTCCAGTAAAATATCTCAACATCTTTAGAACAAGATAAATTTACTTGAGAAGCAAAACTGCATAAATTGTTAGTTTTTTCCCATATAAAACATATTCACTTCTGTTCACACTTTTACTTTTTCAATTACATTTATTT
>NW_015505457.1:8977-10480 GCF_001515645.1 Sinocyclocheilus grahami
ACTTTGTACATTACTTATGGCATTTTTGTCTCTTGCATTTTAGGTCACATAAGTTCATTCTCATTAATGTAATTTTGCAGCTCTCACACTTTATTTGTCATATATTTCTGTTCAAAAGTTTGGGGTCGGTAAGGTTTTTTTTAATGTTTTAAATGCTTCTCATGCTCACAAAGGCAATATTTATTTGATCAAAAATGCTGTAAAAACAGTAATTTTGTTAAATATTATTACAGTTTAATAAATTAATATATGTGTAATATATTCCTGTGATGGTTGAATTTTCAGCAGCCATTTTTTCCAGGCTTCCAGTGTCACACGATCCTTCAGAAATAATTTTAATGTTATGATTTGCTGCTCAAGAAACATTTCTTATCATTGTCAATGTTGAAAAAGGTTGTGCTGCTTGATATGTTTGCTGAAACCATGCTATTTTTTTAAGGATACTTTGATATATAGAACAGGGTGTCCGCAGGTCCTTAAAAAGTCTTAAAATGTCTTAAATAACATTTTCCTAATATAAGGCCTTAAAAAGTCTTAAAATGTCTTAAATTCGGATTCGATGGGTCTTACATTTTTTTGGTCTCATTACCGCTAAAATATCTTCAGTCTGACGGACCTAATGACTTTACAATCATTGGTCAGACCCGCTGTAAGTTACTGCGTCATCAGAGAGAACTGCAGTAAGTTAGCAGAATACAAGCTCGCGCTGAGGCTCACTCTGTTTGTCTCGAGAACAAATGAGCGTGACCGCACACATAAACTCAGAAGAAGCACACTGAGGTAAAAATTCAAAATGTTTAGTTTATTCATAACATGATATAGTTGAAATAACACCATGACAAATTAGCTATTTTGCTCAATATTCTCACAACGCAAAAAAATACAAAAAAAACTTCAAAACACCTAACTTACAGAGTGCACACATTACGTGAAGTCTAGTGCACGTGCACATTTACAGTGCGCTCTTTTATGGCATGATTCGGTCTATTAAAATACATTCAGAATGATCACAAATTCAAGACATGGGGGCAGAAAATGTGTATATTTATACCACTTCATATAGTTAATCAAGTTCACACGGAAGAGTGCCTTTTTTTTCTCCAAAAATTACCATATACAAATGTGATTTTTTTACAACAGTTCAATAAACTATAAGTTTTATTAAGAGACTTAAGTTTTAGACACCATGTTGCCTGTTTTTGCACTATTTCGCCAACAAAAATAATTCCAAACAAAGCCACAGCGCTGTTTTACGTCTCTGAGCAACATGACGGTGTTTCGTTCCTGAATGAATCAACTGTTTAAATGATTCGCTTCAATCGCAATGACTCACTTAACAGTGACTTACTGTCACCTACTGGCGGGTTTAATTTCACATTTAAAGTATCTTTTCATTTTTTTAATTATTTCAAATATCAGTATTCAATGTTTTATGTTTAATATATCAAAACATTATTTATGCATTTGTAACTGCAGGTTAAATGCATTCATGTTCTGCATTAA
>NW_015505457.1:14185-35243 GCF_001515645.1 Sinocyclocheilus grahami
ATTCACTGATTAAATGTAAGAATTTGACTCAAAAGATAATGCACACTTATAGAAAAATGGCTTTATAAAGGTAAAATGCCCATAAAAGGTAAAAATCTATTTAAACTTACTGGAAAAGATTAATTTCTATCTGACCACCACACAGAATATGAAGAATATCAGAAACTTTAGGAGTCAGCTGTCCACGAAAGTCCTTCAGATAGCAGCATGATAACACACTCAATCAGCTGAATGAATGACTCAGTACTCACTCATTAAGTGGTAGTTGGTAGTTTAGTTGAGAAGTATGTTGAAAAGTATGCATTTTTCCCCTCAACATTTCTTATTTGTATACTCATAAATGCATTTAAAACATTAATCTCATAACATTATTTATTGCAGTTGTAATTATTGTTATTTGCAGTGTAAATTATTTAATCTGACTGGTAGCAGCCCTATAGTGTTTATTGAATTTATTGATAAATTCTAATAATTTGACATGTAAGATGATGCATACATCTAAAAAGGTTAAAAATAGGCCTTTGTAAAGGTAAATATGCAGATTTAAAAGCTGATAGAACACTGATGAAAATATTGCTTCAGAATAAATTTACTCCACCAAAAATCTCAGTGATACAGTTATTTTGCGGGGATATTTTGTATGGAATATTGTCTGCTGATATGAAAAGTTCACTGTATATCGTAGTAATAAATATAATTTATTACAGCAATGATATGTTGTTTTCTTTTTAATTTATACACATTAAATATTACATATATGTATGTAATAAAATGTGTATTTCCATTACAGGTTTAGGTCTTAAATTTCATATAAGGTGGTATTAAAAAGGTCTTAAAAAGTCTTAAATTTAACTTGTTCATATCTGCAGAAACCCTGTAGAAAGCTTTAACAGAACAGCATTTCTGTGCAATAGAAATCTTTTGTTGTAAAATGAATGTCTTTACTTTTTATCAATGTAATTTGTCCTTGGTGAATACAATTATTAATTAAAAAAAAAAATCACACTGACCCCAAACTTTTGAATGATAGTATATTTAAAAAAATGTCTAATTTGTTATAATTTCTCATTATTTACTGTAGACATTACATCTTACAACTGCGATTTTAGGGGTCTCAAAGGATGCCGCGTTTAACCGTAATCCATCTTTGTAGTTTATTGCAGGTCTGTGATTGGTGGAGATGGAGCTGTCCTCTGCAAAAACATGAAACTTCGACAAATCATTCAGCGATCCACCTTGCCTCAGCAAATATAAAGCTGTTGCCTCTTGAAATGTATTTCCTTTGTCATCACATCCATCTGAATATACTTACACTCTCACAGTTAATAGGCTTGATTGTAATTTAATGACTTTACTTTTTATCAATGTAATTTGTCCTTGGTGAATACAATTATTAATAAAAAAAAAAAATCACACTGACCCCAAACTTTTGAATGATAGTATATTTAAAAAAATGTCTAATTTGTTATAATTTCTCATTATTTACTGTAGACATTACATCTTACAACTGCGATTTTAGGGGTCTCAAAGGATGCCGCGTTTAACCGTAATCCATCTTTGTAGTTTATTGCAGGTCTGTGATTGGTGGAGATGGAGCTGTCCTCTGCAAAAACATGAAACTTCGACAAATCATTCAGCGATCCACCTTGCCTCAGCAAATATAAAGCTGTTGCCTCTTGAAATGTATTTCCTTTGTCATCACATCCATCTGAATATACTTACACTCTCACAGTTAATAGGCTTGATTGTAATTTAATGAAACGTCTTTTGTTATCCAGTTCAAAATGAGCCTTGAATATGAACCCTCTTAAGCAGTCAGTGGGCTTATTGTGGAGTGAATACGCTTTACGAGACTGCATTCAAATTCACTATGACCTAAATACCGCAGTGCATCTCTACGAGGAAATGACAGTGTCGAAAGGGGCATTGTGGACAGAGGGAGAAAGATCGCTAGCATGACATTTCTGCCTCTTTTGGGCTCTGTAGTGTGTGAAGACTCTCTTGGCCCTGTTGGTTATGCCATACACACTCACACACACTTGTATGCTATTGTGTGGTGTGTATGATAAGGCATTGTAGCCGAGTGGACCTCTGCATGGTTTAGCATCAGACCGCTGTGCTCCACCCGTCTGTCACCGCGGTTACCGTCTGCTACCTACTGGAACGCCACGGCAACCGTGAATCTCCTGACACATTCCGCTGCCTCCCTCTCTTTCTCTCTCTCTTTCATGCACGCTGTTTTTTTTACCCTCTCGTTCTTTGTTGCTTGACAGCTTTAGTTCTGGATGGTAGCCAGCGGTCAGTAACGAGGATATGATATTGTTCTTCTTCCAGTCTCTCACACACACATACACTCTCTCTTTTTGAATGCTGACTCTCTAACCTGCCTTGCTTGTGCATGGTAAAATAGCAATTAGGTCAGTGTCTGGCACTATATTTAGCTCACCAAACTTCCATGAAGTGATTGTTCCTCAGTGCTGGGCTGAACTTGAGCCTGAGCCAAGACAAAGGCGGGTCTGAACGATCACTGCTGCATGGGAACAAGGCAACATAGTTGTACATTCAGACGCTTGTAAATTAGACGGCTATTGTAAATGCTTCTATTTTGCATTTTTTTCTTATTTACTGTAAATATTTCCGTTACAGATTATTATATGCGCATAAAATGTTGAATGTGAAGATGAACTCAACAATTAACAAAAACCTCTGGATTTTTCTGTATTCGGTATTTTGTTCCTCTTGCTTGAATGACAGAAGCAATCAGTAACGTAAAATATTTCTTTTTATTTTTCCCCTTTTTTATTTACAAGTTTAAATTACATTTTGAATCTAAGATTTTAAATGTGGTCTCATTCCAGTGTATAACCAAGGGTTTCTACGGGTCGGAAAAAAAAGTCTTAAATCAGAGCTGAAATTAGATTAATATATTCATGGCATTAAATATAGCATGCACTGCAAAAAAACAAAAACAAAAAACTTCAAATACAAATATGAATGAACAAATATGAAGAACAAACAAATGAAAACTTGTTTTTACTTAGAATTAAAGTAAGCTTTTTTGTTTTTGTTTTTGTAAAACAAATAAAAAAAATGGTTGTATAGTTGTATTTTCAAACTTTGGAGCATTGTTAATAAAGCACATCTATATATTAATGTATTATGTTCTGTTCAATTTATTCCTTATTTATTTCTATACGTTTTTTAAAATTTACTTAGCCTTAAAAATTCTTAAATTTACATTAATAAAACCTGCAGAAACTCTGCTATCGCTGTGTCCAAATATGCCTACTCTTACTCTATACAGTAGGACACATGACAGTGACAACATGGCAACTGTAGTACTTTGGAATTTCATCCATACTACCTATATTCATACTGATAGAACATATTGTTTTTAACAGTTGCAAAGTTTCAAACCAAATGTAGTACCTACTAGACAGACAGTATGTGATTTCAGATGCAACTTATGTGTATAGGATATCAAGCAATTGTGGTATTTTTTAAAGAAAATGACAGATCGTTTCGCTAGATAAGACCCTTATTCCTTGGCTGGGATCGTGTAGAGCCCTTTGAAGCTGCATTGAAACTGCAGTTTGGACCTTCAGCCCATTGGCCACCATTGAAGTCCACTATATGGAGTAAAATCCTGGAAAGTTTCTCAAAATCCTTAATTTCTTTGCGACTCAAGAAAGACATGAACATCTTGATGACATGGGGGTGAGTAAATTATCAGGACATTTTTATACTTGAAGTAAACTAATCCTTTAAAACCTGCCCCCTTTTATTAATTTTTTTTACAATCGACTGCAAGTTCACATTTAAATCTGCCTCCATCTAATCAATAACCAGTGGATAGAACCAAGTCCCCATCCTACATTTTTTCTATTTTTTCGATAATATGTTTCACAATATGTTTTCACGGAAGAAAAGATCTGTCACTGCTTCCATTACAACTTTAATTTCTTCAAGAAAAATGTCATGTAAATATGCACCCTGTTTTACAATTGTCCTAATGCTGGAAAATACTTAAATCCAGTGACAGATTAATTAGAGGCGACGTGACAACTGAAAGCCCTTGGCTTGCTCTTCCCGGACATCTGCAGAGGAACTCTCTCAAGCGATGTTCTGAAGTACACGTTTACCTGAGTGAACCCATCACGTGTGACAAACGGCTCTTTAAGTCTGGCTGACAGCACTTCTCCGTTCCCTCTGCTTCTGTCCAGCACTCTTAAAAACACGACTTTCTCAACAAAGGTTAAACAACAGGCGAGTGATGTATGGGGTGTGAGTCTGCCTCTCAGCTGCTCTCGGTTTCTGACCTATGATAAGATAAACACTCCTGCCTTTTCAGCATCTGTGGTGGCCATAAACCCTGAACTGATCGATGATGGCTAATTAATACAGCTGGGGACAATGAGACTCCTCTTTTCTCTCTTCTTCCCTCTGCTTAAATTAATTATGGCTGAGAGAGAGAGACTGAAAAATCCTGACTGAAGGTTTTGACTCCGATGCCCTGGTGCCTGTGCTTTCTCCCCGTATGCCTCCAAAGTTACTTTAAGTAAAGATAATTGCTCAATTGCATTAGGGTTTCTGAGGGGGTAAGAATATACATGTGATCACATGTGCTTAAAAACTCAAATATGCATGGCTAATTACATTTACAAGGGTTATGTTATAGGTCACTGGTTTCGGAAGAGCTGTATTCACTCTTTGCTCTTTGGACAGTTGTTTATAGTAATATATTTAACTACACTCTTCTCTTAAAGTAACATTTCATGAAAAATTTAAGTTCTGTCATCATTTACATCATTACCATCTTGTCACTGTATGACTTTCTTTTAAAGTATTATAAAAGTAATGCACTAAATCCATCATGTCATCTGAGGCAAAATGGTTGCTTTTTGTGAGAAGAATACCGAATTTAAGGTGTTATTCTTTAAAGAATTTGACATCCGTTCTCTTTGAGGTATCACTGTAAAAATAATTTTTCAAAGCTGGAGTTAGGCTGGGCAATTCGGCTGGGACCGAAAGTTCTATTTTGGTTTCATCTGACCATATGACATTCTCCCAATCCTCTTCTGGATCATCCAAATGCTCTCTAGCAAACTTCAGACGGGCCTGGACATGTACTGGCTTAAGCAGGGGGACATGTCTGGCACTGCAGACTGGAGTACATTTTACAATCATTTTTGTCTTTCTACTTCAAAATTTCACATTTAATTCAATGTTTTACTTGTTATTTCTTTGTAATTAATTGTGGAATTTACTAGCAATTTCTAAGCAGTGTTATTTTAGCATCACTGAGATACTATTATAGGTTTTGTTCATATTTTAATAAATTTTTTTATTATTATAATTTCTACTTCGTTAATTTTATTTTGAGTAATTCTGGTGTGTTTTTGTCATTTTTATACATGTTTGGTTTATATATTTTTATATTTATCGTTTTTATAATTTTATATAAATATTATATTTATTTTATAGTTTTTAGTTCCATTTTAGTACA
Organism: Sinocyclocheilus grahami; assembly: GCF_001515645.1. Taxonomy (NCBI): domain Eukaryota; kingdom Metazoa; phylum Chordata; class Actinopteri; order Cypriniformes; family Cyprinidae; genus Sinocyclocheilus; species Sinocyclocheilus grahami. The sequence continues at coordinate 19,692 of NW_015505457.1, forward strand.
TCAAGTTAAACTAAATGAAAATAAGAAATGTTGGTACCTGCATGCCTTGTAGCTGATTATGACTTCTGGTTTTAATATGAAGAAGCTCAAATGAGATTTGAGAGCTACAAAACATTCAACTGCTTAAATATGAAGAAGCACAAATGAGATTTGAGAGCTACAAAACATTCAATACATCCTTTAGTGTTTTCGTGTTTCATGGACGAAAAAAAGGTTCATACAGGTTCAAGCATGACGTTGAGTCAGACTTTTCATTTTTGAGTGAACTATGTCTTTAAAAGAAATTAAGAATTCCCATAACGCTTCGCTCCTTTGCCATACGCTCTTTTGCCCTGCTTATTATCCAGCCGTTTATAATGCTTAACAACTTTCCTTGAATGCAGAATAACTTTGCTGTCCTCTCTACTTCTCATCTGCTTCTACATAACTAATCCTCTTAACGCTTCTGAAAGTCCTGTTCAACGCATTTGTGTTTGCGTATAATTGTGCGAGGCCGCGTGTGTATGCGGTTTGCTTGTCTGCGGCTCATTGTTGGGCGCAGCTGAGTGTTTGGGCAAGATCCCTGTCTGACTCTGACTCTGAGTGAATAATGACAAAAACGCTTGTGCTATTCAGAGAAATGACATTGCACTTCCAGAAGAGACAGAGAGGGACTGTGACTGATTCGTTTTTCCTTGCTCTCGTTCTCCATAACATTATTTATCTCTCGTTTTCTGACTGGCCGCCCCCTCCCTCTCTCCCCGCTCCCCGTAGACATATGCCATCTCTGCAATAAAGTATTGTCTGTTGGTTTATTGATTCATTTACTGCTTCTAGAACATTCTTTTTGAAGGAGGAAGGGGTCAGACAGCAGCACATCCATCAAGCGGCCGATTGGGCGAGTGTAATTGAACTCATTTCAGGGGTGTCATAACAAGGATGGAGGGGGAAGGCGGTTATTTGGCCCCTGTTGATCTGAGGTCAAAGGTCAACTCGGAGCATTTAGAGAGGTTGGGATCTAACTGTGCACATTCATTCAGAAGAAAGAGACGAGGAAGGAATCAGGTAGGGTTTCCTGTTATTCAGGGAAATGGACTTTGCTGTTTCATATCAGTCTTGAAGCTTAGTGTGTGTGTATGAGTGCATCACAGAGCAAGACTTTTAACTCGCTGCATAAAGTTAGCTCCACTTTGTAGTGTACTCAGCAAAAGACCTGAACACTTAGATGGGAAGAGCCTGTCTGATCATCATGTAACATGACTAAACACAGATTACTTTGCTTTATGTATTGTTTAGAGATGTGTAGTCTTTGATCAAAAGTAATAAATACAGAATATTCCACAGGCATAAAATAAAGCCATGGTTGGGAATATCTTGTTTACTTGCTGCTAAGTGCCATACATAAAACTTGTGAATATCTTGGATCAATATCTTGTAAACATGACTTTGTTTCCTGGCATTCTGGTAAAAACCTGTGCATGCTAACTCGTAGAATGACAGTCTGATGCAAATTTCACAAAAAAATACCAAGAGCTTGGCTGAAATCACCAGTTCCATGTGTTATGGATCTCAGGTTTTGTGAATACATGCCCGTAACAGTCTGTGCTTGCCATTTGAGACAGAAACTGCTTGGTTACATGATTCTACAGTGCTTTAGTGCTTTTTATCCCTTGTAGTCCATTTCTGACACTCGCACTAATGCACAGACCCCAAGAAATTCATTAATTGTATTAAGATGCAGTGTCTTCTGGCTGTTACTATTGTTTCCCACAGTAAACCTTCTTCAATGGGTTTTTGTTGCTCTAATTTTCATCTGCAGATCAGTCCCTTGAGTTTATTCTCTGGATGTGATTACAGAGAGGAAACCCTTCAAATTGTTAATATCTTTTGAGATATTTTATGTACATTAAACACAAGCCGTTCCAGTGAAACTCACACAGTAATCACAGTAATTTGAATCTATACATGATGAGGATTCCAATTATTCATCACCTAAATTGATTTGTTAAAAGTTATTCAGGAATCTGATTGCAATTTTGTGTGTTAAATGTTTTAAATGTTGAGCATTTTGTGTTACTCAATTAAATATTGCATGTAATTTTTACTTTTTCATGACATTTTACGACGGTTTAGTTTTTTTTTTTTTAGTTTTTTTTTTTCATTTTAATTAAGCAAACCCTAAATTATTCATTGTCACACATACACACACATTTTAATAAAAAATTTACATTTTCATATTTTTAAATATTATTTTATTTTACATATTATTTTTTACTTATTACCACTCACCTGTGAAAAAGAGCATATCTTGAAAGGCTTCTTTCTTCTTTCTGTTCTAAGGGCTTTTTAAAATCACCACATAATCACTGAATTTTTTATATTAACTTATGTGTTCTCAACTTTTGTAGGAGGCCAAAGGCAATACTTCCCCCTGCTGTCCTGGAGGATGTGTGAATAGACATCAAAACACAGTATAAAGTCTGGCTCTCGGCAGCAGTTGCACTAAAGCCCTTGATCTTCCTTGATCTAAGAGTGTCTCTCTCTCCCCCTCATCTGACATCTGTCTTTCTCTTTTTCTCAACAGACTTGATGGTTCCTTCTATGAGATCATGTGGGTGGACTTTGAGATTGACAATTTCATCAACCTGCGGTCATCGCAGTCCATCCGCTGGCAGATAGAGTATCCCTCTACCGGAGCATCTGCTGAAGTCATCTCCACCATCTATATTAGCCAGAGAGACCTACAGGGTATCGTACCCATTGCTGAGGTGAGAGCACACCATTCACACAGCCTCAACCTTAATGTTTTCTAGAGCTGCACGTCAATACTGGTCCTGTCTGACTGACATATAAAGCAACCAACCACAGTATATCATGGTTTTATAAGCCATTTAGGGGCGGGCAGGTCTGCATTTGATGAAATAGTATGAAGATCATCTACCTGAACTGTGTCTAAGGCAGGAAGGGATTAAACTCTATAGGGATTTAAGTCTTTAAATCTTTCAGTCTTCCTGACAAGCAGCCCCCTGTGGTTCCGTGTGATATGAACAACAATACTTTGTCATGTCAGAACCATAGGACACAAAGAATGCTTATAGCAAATAGACAGCAGCAGCTATCTCTGTGCTTTCTAAAACACAGCATGAGCAGTCAATAGTAAAGATGAAAGAGCAAGTAATGTGGAATGTGAGCAGAAGAAAATCAGGACATGATGTGGGTCTCCCGCATCAACACTTACTAAGTACTAGGCCACAATCCAGACACCTTTGGGTTTTATTTATTTATTCATTTTAAAATAACCCTCATATTTTGACCTTCTGATAGGTCAGGTCATGTGTTCCTCCCCCGCTGTTTGGAGCTCCATGAGTCATGTGCCTCCAGCAGGGGGGAGAGGTGACTCTCACAGCCCCAATCCAAGCTCTCCTGCTGGGGTACATGATTCCAGCGCACACCCATCAGCTAGCTCTCGCCATGGAGCCTCTCACAGTGTTGAATGGCTGTTTCCACTGTGGTGGGAAAGTCATAGAGACTGAAGCGGGAGGATAGAGAATATTTACATTCTTTCTTTACACGCACTATGTTTGGAAAGAAATTAATACCTTTATTCAACAAGCATGCATTAAATAGATAAAAAGTGACAGTTAAGATTTTTATATTGTTACAAACCTTTAATTCTATTCCAAATAAATGCTGGTCTTTTAAAATTTCTATTAATCAATGAATCAACATTTCCACTGTTTTTATCATCGATAATTATGTCATGTGAAGCAATATTTTAAATATTAGTGTTTTTTCTTTTTTTTTTTTTTTTTATCGAATAAATGCAGCATTGATGAGCATAAGAGCATGAAATACTTCATTCAAAAACTTTCATTCAAAAACTTTTTTTTACCTGCATATAATATGAAAGAAAAAGATACACGTAAAGATACATTTTCAGAAAATTACACACACACACGCACACACACACACACACGTGTGTGCATCTACAGTAATAAATAGATATTTATTACTAAGTGTTATTGTTTTATATAATCGTTCTTTCCTTCTCTTTATTTTTCACTCCCTGCTAGACTGTGACATCCAGTCCAAACCTTTTAAAGTTAATCACGTATTTTTCTATATGTGTTCTGTATGCGACCCCTCTATCTTATCTTTCTTGCTATGTGTAAGTGTGTGTGTGTTTCCTCGCCGTTTGAGTTGTTCCCAACGGAGTGAGCAGAAGCAGTTGAGTGTCTGAGCAGTAATTAATTCTTAATTGGAACACTTGTTTATCTTTGTTGTTTGAAGATTCCAATGAGTTGCTGAAATACCCAGTGGGCCGTGTAGCTACGAGAGGGGCGGGGCTTTCAGCTGCGCGGCTTAATACCAGTCTGCCTGTGTTTGTTTACATTAGGGAAAGATAGCAAGAGTGAGCGAGAGAGAGGGAGTGCGATGCTTAATAGCGGCCGCATTTGAAATTACACTGCAAAAAATTGCACTGTGATGAGCCGTTGCTATGGAGAGATGGGCAAAGAGGAGACTTTAAATGAATTGCTTATGCAGTATTATGGTTTATTTTGATTACTGTTTCATGTTTTGTAAATGATTAATGAGTTATAGCACTGGAAATGTATGGAAAGATATGAAGACAGTCACAGCACGAGCGATTGAGGGGGGGTTGTGGATGTGTTTCATGCGGAATTAGTGAAATTCAGAAATGTGGAGGCAACATCTTGTCTGTGTGTTTGGGCTTTTCAGAATTTAAATTTGTGGTTCATTTTCATTTGATATTAATACAGTTTCCATTTGGCACATGGGACAACATTTTATCTAATATAAAACTTACGTACTATATTACAAAATTTATATCCCAGTGGTATTGCAACATACTTTCTTTTACCTTTCAGAAAAAATGCTGAAAGCATTACAAATACAGATGAAAATTGAAATGAACTAATGTTGTTTTAAAGCCTTATGACTTTTGATTTTCAAGAATCCTACACATTTTCTTCTACAGTACTCTAATAAATCACTCTGATGTGTTTTCACAATTATATCGGAGGTATCAATTATATTATTACACATTTATTTGCTTGGAAGTGATACAGTACGTGATATAATTGCATTTATAAGTATGAATATATAATAGGGGTGGGGGGGGGGGGGGTCGATACAGCATAGTATCGCGATATTTTCCACGGCAGTCCTGTATCGATACACGGACGCCAAGTATCGATCTTTTATTATACTATTTGGTAGAATAATAAAATAAATTTCTTTACAATCCACTAGGTGGTGGTGTTGCGTTTTTTCTGGTGAGGTCAGCTGGGTCACCTTCAGCATGCAGTAAGTTAGTAAAATAAAGAGGGTGGCATCGAGGTCCGCGTTTAAATCGGATGCATCGGATTTGTAAACAAGGAGGGGATGCAAGTAGGGATGCACCGAAAATATAGGCTACATATAATAATAATAATAATAATAATAATATATATGGCACGCCTCATCGGCTAATTCGTAACATTTACAGCAGCCATAAAGCCAGGAAATACTTGTGTAATAATTTTTTTCTTGCAGATGCCATTTTAGTACATGAGTATATAGTATAGGCCTATATTTAGTATATATGATTTTGAAAACAAATGCTACCTCCTCACTAGTGACGGGCACTTTCAAAACACTCTTTTGTGAAGCTTTGAAACCTTTGTAAATAATTAGTTTTGAACCAAGAGTGCGTATCAAAATGCCAAAGTCACGTGATTTCAGTAAAGAAGGCTTTGTTATCATGTCATGTTTCGAAATTTCAGTGGTTCACTGATAAAAGGCGGTCTCTGTAAAACAAAGAACTAGTGTCTGTAGTTTTTAGGGGTGGGGGAAAAAAATCGATACAGCATAGTATCGCGATATATTTTCCGCGGCAATACTGTATCGATACATGGACGCCAAGTATCGATCTTTTATTATACTTTTTGGTAGAATAATAAAATAAATTTCTTTACAATCCACTAGGTGGTGGTGTTGCGTTTTTTCTGGTGAGGTCAGCTGGGTCACCTTCAGCATGCAGTAAGTTAGTAAAATAAAGAGGGTGGCATCGAGGTCCGCGTTTAAATCGGATGCATCGGATTTGTAAACAAGGAGGGGATGCAAGTAGGGATGCACCGAAAATATAGGCTACATATAATAATAATAATAATAATAATAATAATGCTGAAAGCATTACAAATACAGATGAAAATTGAAATGAACTAATGTTGTTTTAAAGCCTTATGACTTTTGATTTTCAAGAATCCTACACATTTTCTTCTACAGTACTCTAATAAATCACTCTGATGTGTTTTCACAATTATATCGGAGGTATCAATTATATTATTACACATTTATTTGCTTGGAAGTGATACAGTACGTGATATAATTGCATTTATAAGTATGAATATATAATAGGGGTGGGGGTGGGGGGGGTCGATACAGCATAGTATCGCGATATTTTCCACGGCAGTCCTGTATCGATACACGGACGCCAAGTATCGATCTTTTATTATACTATTTGGTAGAATAATAAAATAAATTTCTTTACAATCCACTAGGTTGTGGTGTTGCGTTTTTTCTGGTGAGGTCAGCTGGGTCACCTTCAGCATGCAGTAAGTTAGTAAAATAAAGAGGGTGGCATCGCGGTCCGCGTTTAAATCGGATGCATGGACTTACTTCGGATTTGTAAACAAGGAGGGGATGCAAGTAGGGATGCACCGAAAATATAGGCTACATATAATAATAATAATAATAATAATATATATGGCACGCCTCGTCGTGCCCCGCCAGTGTTCAGTGCGCATGTTTCACTCTCCTTGTCACTGCACGGTTTGACACTTCGCTCAGTATTCTGATCTATGAATATGCGTTCCGCTCGTGTACTGCTCATGCTCACCGGAAAAGCAAAGTCTGCTCAAATAACGTGCTGACAGGAAATGTCTATGCAGTATAGGCCTGCTTGTTCCAGTTTGCAGTAGCGCTACTGTGCTGTAACATGGTGTAGGCTATTTCAGCTGTACTGGGCAACGCTGCTAAAATGATGCTACCTTGCTTCAGTGCGCTATGCTCTGCTCATATGCTCTGAAAACAATAGCTTTGTAGGTCTATACATTATTTGGATAATTTGTCAAAAAAAATTTTTATATCTGATTCTGTTACATAGAAGTGAATAAAAATAATATTTTGATATTTAATATTAAGGTAATACTTTTCAATAAGGTTCCATTAGTTAATGTTAGTTAATGTATTAACTATCATGAACGAACAATAAACAATACATTTATTACAGTATTTATTAATCTTTCTTAATGTTAGTTAATGAGAATACAGTTATTCACTGTTAGTTCATGTCAATTCAGAGTGCATTAACTGTTAACATGCACAACTGTTGATTTTAATAATGCATTAGTAAATGTTGAAATTAACATGAAGTAAGATTAATAAATGCTGAAGAACTATTGTTCATTCTTAGTTCATTATCTAAAGTAGTTAACTAATGTTAACTAATGAACCGTATTGTAAATGTGTTTGTGTTACCAATATTGATATAAATTCTGTCCAGTTTTATTGTGTTACTTTCAGTAAAAGTGTAGTTATTTTATTGGCTTGTGTTTTTTTTAATTCAGTATCATTAAAATTGAGTTAAATTTAAAAAGTCTTACAAAATTACTTTATATTATTTAATAAAATTATAAATAATCATTACAAAGCAGTTTCGGTTTTCGGCCAAGTGCCTCCAGAATTTTCGGTTTCCATTTCGGCCCAGAATTTTCATTTCAGTGCATCCCTAGATGTAAGACTACATGTTTAATTTAATTGCATTTAAATGTAACAGTAATTTACTTTCAAATGCCCCAATTGCTGATGGGTCTGCACAACTTTAGTACAATTTCAAGTTGCACTGTTCAAAATACCTGTAGTAGCACAGCAGTGCATACCTGTTTACATTTAATTAACGTGGACTAGATTAAGACTGTAATACAAATAGTTGAGTTTGCCAGGTGCATACAACATTTATGACAGGTTTTCATGAAAGTGTTGGTCAGTTTGTCTGCAATACAATTAAGTCTGCAATTAAAATCGCAATAATATTGTATCGTGACACAAGTATCGTGATAATATCGTATCGTGAGGCCACTGGTGATTCCCACCTCCATAACACCATTATATTTTGTATTTCTTTTTGTTTCAGACAAAAATGGCAGTGTTTTATGGTAAGGTCAAGATGTGCAAAGTTGTTGCTGTTTTAATTGGCTATACTGAGAAAATGATTCAGAAACTTTTGCTTTCATGACCAGTATTGAAGGACACGTGTTAATAATTAATTCAATTTAAGTTTATATGGGAGTACTAAATGTATTTATATATCAGAGAATTATAGAAATAATGCTTAAGAAAAACGGCTTTTCAGACCATTTTCTATGATGGTACAGAGTTGTCATATTCCCTGTATTATTATTATTATTATTATTATTATTATTATTATTACAAATATTTTTATTATTATTATTATTATTATTTTATAATTTCTATTTCTAACATTTATTTTGCTTTTTACATTTTTATTACAGGTATTTTCTAAAAAATATTATACTGTTAGAACATAATATATGCAGTGCAGGGATATTATATTCCAGTATATTACATAATATTTATTAAAGTTCCATCAAATTCTCATGTTTATGCAATTTAAAATATATTTTTTTATATTGCAAAATAACTACAATAATACAGTAGCATGCATGTTTTATGTATCTGTTATATGTTACTACTAATTCAGCTATTCATTGTAATCATTTGTTTGTACCATTAATGAACAAATCCTTGGTAAACTCTGCTGGTGTGATAAAGTCTGAAGAGACAGAAGAGCATCTTAAAGGGGTCATGAACTGAATTTTTTTTTATAGTGCCCTCTGAGGTTCACTTATAATGTTAGTGTGATTTTACATCAAAAAACATCATAATTTAGAAGTAATAGGCTATTTTCCATCCTGTTTTTTAGCCTCTCTGCAGAACGGTCTGTTTTTATAGGCGGGACACATTCAAGACTCGCAAGAAACGCCCACTGCTGTGATTGGCTAACAGTTTCACTTATAAAATAACAGATGGACGCTGCTGTGACGTACTCTGTAAACAACATGGGTCATTTGGGTTAAAAACGTGTAAATACTCAGTATATATCAAACGGTCTGGAACAGATTCACACTTCTGTGTTGCGACATTACTGTTGGATCCACTCTAGTCAGACTCAGCACTGCATCATCCTTTACTTTCAGTCTCTGAAAAGTCTGCATCATACTGTCTAGTTTAAAAATGAATCCGTAGCAAAACAAACAAACAGTGTTTCACTGACACGATCTGGAGCTCTTTGCTAATTATACCCCGTGTTTTCACCGGACGCGAGTGGCACAACACGACTATAGACAACAGAACCCATTATAATCGGTGATTCTGTCTACACTGAATGCGGCATGGATTGACACGACAAATCCCCGACAGTAAACGGATGTCCCACTCTATTTCTGACATACTCCAAGCAGAGAAATTGATTTGCGACATGATGCAACAGCACTCACGTAGATATGTTAGGATCACAAGGAAGGCAATTCAAAGACTATTTTTCACAACTTACACTACACAGTGTCTTGTAATCTTGTAATGTTATCTGTATGGTTCTGTTGGAGTAATCCAGTGTTTGCATCTCTCTAGTATTTGGATTTGCATGTTCATATATAAACGAAACACACTAAGGAAGAAAATGTGCAAAGGAGAAAGTCATATGTTAAAATGTCATTAAACAAAAAAAAAAAGTCAAATATTTGTTCCTTTTCAGAAAGTATCAGTGAAATGATGCTTAACATTTAGAAATGTTGGTCCACCTCATTTATATTATTATATTATACTTAAGGGAGTTGAATAATTTCACTTCCTTTGTGTGTCAGTATTGTTTTTTTTTTAGATTACATTTTAAAATAGGGGCAATTCAGACATCTGATACGTTTAAATCTACACTGTTCCAAATTATTATGCAAGTGACATATCAATAGGATTTCGCTACAATAAACAGTCAGATTTTTGATTTTCACATCATTTCAGGTAACTGGTATCAATCTCAGACAGGTTTGTTCAATAGTTTGCCAGGTCTTCTTAGGTAAATGGAAACCCTACTTAAAGAGGTTGTTCCACATTATTAAGCAAGTCACAGTTCACATGCAATATGGGGAGGAAGAAAGATCTTTCTGAAGATGAAAAGTATGAAACAATGCAATGTCTTGCAAAAGGCATCAAAACAAACTATATTTTGCAAAAAGCAAATAGAAATTATCAAACTGTCAAAAGATTTGTGAGTGACTTAGAGCACAGAAGATCTTGGTCAGATAAAGATATATTAAGGAAAGTTTCTGTCAAACAAATTAACTTTATTGTAATGCCAGCTGTAAAAAAAGCCACTGCTGAGCAGCAAACACGTGTTTGAAGCTACTGGAGTCTCAAGATCCTCTCCATACAGACTGGCAGTTGTGTGTAGAGCTGTGTTTCAGTCACTGCTAACCAAACCTCACAAAGAGAAACCTGCACAGTGGCTGTAGAAACACATGAAGACTTGTTTTTAAATAGTTTTATTCACTTGCGAATGCTGCAGTACAATGGATGGTCCAGATAAATGGATTTCTGATAGTTGCTGAATGGCCATCCTATTCCAATGAGACTGCAACATCAGCAAGGAGGTGATGGGTGATGATTTGGATTGGAATATTGGGAAGTGAGATGTAAGGTCATTTTAGGGTGTCAAAATGACTTCTGCAAGATATGGGGAGTTTATAACTGACCATTTTCTGCTGTGGTATAAAATTAAGAATAGTGCTCTCGGAAATAAAAGGAGTTTCATGCAGGACAACACACTATCCCATGCTGCATAACTAACATGGTGCTAAACAGTTTAAAAATGTGTTTCTACAGCCACTGTGCAGGTTTCTCTTTGTGAGGTTTGGTTAGCAGTGACTGAAACGCAGCTTTACACACAACTGCCAGCCTGCATGGAGAGGATCTTGAGACTCCAGTAGCTTCAAACACCTGTTTGCTGCTCAGCAGTGGCTTTTTTACAGCTGGCATTACAATACAATTCATTCGTTTGACAGAAACTTTCCTTAATAAATCTTAATCTGACCAAGATCTTCTGTGCTCTGTCAAATCTTTTGACAGTTCAATAATCTCTATTTGCTTTTTGCTAAATATAATTTGTTTTGATGCCTTATGCAAGACATTGCATTGTTTCATACTTTTCATCTTCAGAAAGATCTTTCTTCCTCACCATATTGCATGAGAACTGTGACTTGCTTAATAATGTGGACCAACCTCTTTAAGTAGGGTTTCCATTTACCTAAGAAGACCTGGCAAACTATTGAACAAACCTGTCTGTCAGGCCTGTGTTCCTGTCTTGTGTTGTGTTTTCCTCCCCCACATGGTCCATGTTCATTTTTGCCCATTTTTGGTTATCTCCCTGTTCCTGTCCTCATTATATAGTTTGTTATGTTCATTTGATTCCTCCTGTGTTTGTTTGATTAATTATCTAGTTTACTCCCGGTTATTTAAGCCCAGTGTTTTCCTGTGTCTAGCATCCAGTATTATATGTCGAAGTTGTGTTTCCTGTGTGTCTCTGCCTGCCTTGTGTTACCCCGTCTTGGAAGATTAAAGACTCTTACTTTGAGTTTATCCCATGTCTCCTTGTTCTTCGTTTCGCCACAGAAGGCAACCGTGACACTGTCTGAGATTGATATCTAAGTTATCTAAAAAGATGTGAAAAACAACAAAAATCTGACTCTTTATTGTACCGAAATCCTATTGATATGTCACTTGCATAATAATTTGCAACACAGTGTAGCTGCTTTTCATGCTATATTACTTTTGTTTTTATGTTTATTTAACATTTCTAATTATTCTCTCTCCAAAACACATGGCTTATGTGCCTTCATTGCAATAATAAAAAGTCACTGAATCTAGGGAAAATGCACACCATTATTTGTCAAGTACATTGTTCAGATACTTTTAGATGAGATACTTATTTATTTACTAAGGACTCATCTGAAGGTCCAGCGAGCGTGTCAGGTTACGATGAATAAATGTAGGGCACAGATACGCACACACTCGCACATTTTATAAGCTTTTAGAGGCTAATTCTTCAAAAGGCAAAGAAATGGAGCCAAGAGTCACACCGTAAAGAAAAGGGCACAAGCTTATTCTGTGTGTCAGAGAAAGGAGTTGTGGCGGAGAGCAAATAGATACACAAACACCCATAACCTACCCTACTGACTCACCTGGATATTACTGCGTGCTTATTGGAATTATTACACACCAGAGGGTCATGAGGCACACACACACACACACACATAGATGGCACAAAAAACGGTTTGGAGAAAGGTTTGCCGTGTTTCTGGCCCTATTAGAGGGCCTGTAATTCAGAGTGTTGTGAAGCTAATTGTCAATTACATCTGATCTATCAGTCTCGGTGCCAGAGCTGCCGAGACCTGCCAAGATGCTCGTCGTATCGAGTCCTACTTCTACTTCTCTCCCATTCTCCTTTTCCTTTCCTCTCCCACCTCTGAGCTCTTCACCTCTAGAGCTTTCTGAGCGCTCTCCTTCAAAGCAGGGCCATTGCACAGCAATTTGGCTCAGTGAAATGGAATTGTGTGCGTGTCCATCAGAGAGAAACTCAGACAGAGAGAATAATTTGCTAGAAATCGCTGCCTGTTTGTATTTGTATTCTGCTCCTAAATCCAAAAAGTGAGGGCAGAGTTCTTGAATGTTTTGCTTGATAAGTCTTGTCGGGAGAACAAAAGTAGGTTGTATTAGCGATTCATCTGGAAAATAAACACTCGACTATCACTTTGCATCCCGCTAATGTGTGTGTATGTGTACGCTCTGTTTCTGTACCCTGTGAACTCCTGTTTACCTCACTTCTTTGTCTGACTTTCTTAGGCCTGTTGGAATGAACAAGAGGTACATTAAAGCATTTAAAGTTGAATTTGTTTAAGGCGTTGTGCTCAGTGGGAACCCGAGCGTCCACTCTCTCTTCATGTGTTTAATGGGTTTGCTTTAAATCGCCACTAAGTGCCTCCACCAATTTACCTCTCACAGCTTATCAGTGGGAAACTATAAAGAGAAGCGAATAACAGAAAAAAAGCACAGAGGATGTCTTTTAGAGGGGTTTTAGAAGTTAATTATATTTAAAATGTTTGTGTATACGTATTTCAATTTGATCAGCTATAATACGCATTTAGGAGGAAAGTGAGATGGTGACAGAAATGTCTTTTGATTGCAGTGTTTGTGTGTTTGTGAGTTATGGGTCCACACTTGTTAGATGAAAAGTGAATGTTAGACAGTGTGAAATATCGATGCTCAGTGTCTCCCTGTTGTGCCCCCTGTTTCAGATGATTTTTAGTTTGCAGCCTCAGCCACTCCACTCCCCTGAATTATACCTCAATGTTACCTAATCACATTACTTTTTTAAATTATTTTTTTGAAAGTAACATTATTATTATTATTTGTATTGTTTGTTGTTGTTGTTTTTTTTAAAAGCTAAATTTTTCAGCAGTCATTACTGTGGTCTTCAGTGTCACATGATGTAATCAGAAATAATTCTGATCCTTCAGAAAATATGCTGATTTGGTGCTCAAGAAACATTTCTTATTATCAGAGATGTGCTGCTTAATATTTTTATGGATACTGCGATTTATACGTTTTTCGGGATTCTTTGATTAGAAAAACTTTTTTGATGTAGAAATATTTTGTAACATTATAAATGTATTTACTCTTACTCGTGATGAATTTAATGCATCCTTGCTGAATAAAAGTATTCATTTATTTCTGGAAAAAAATCTTAACTGATCCCAAACTTGTGAACGGTAGTGTAGTATAACAAGTAATGAACAGCAGACAAGTAATGGCAAAATAACAAGGACTGAGTTGTATTACATTTATTAAATGAATTAATGTAATGAAGCTGTCTCCAGGGGTTCTGCCTGATGTGGATGTTGAAATATTGCTTTATTTATAAAAATATATAGTTATTGTATGCAAATGAAGTTGGAGAGACAAACACCAACCGTTGGTGTAAGATTTCATTCAAAAAAAGAGAAAGCCACAGGCAGCAAAACGGTTGCGCAGAAGTCACGTTTCTTTCCATATACTATATTAGTAACTTTTTTATGTAACAGTAGCTAACGTTTGCCCAACACTGATTAGCTTGCACAGGAAATCAACTGAACTGCAGAAATGTGGGACATGGGACTCGTGTGTCAACAATAAGCCTTTAAAATTGTGAGACAGGAATGCAGACGCATACAATGGTTATGAAAGACATCTAATTGGATGCTGACATGCTCAAGTGAGCTGTGTGGTACAAGAGGAGACATGTAATGAATCTGCTAATTAGAGGTTAACTTGAAATGTGCATACAGCTGTCAGAAGAGTGTTTAGTTTTATGTTGATGACCACATGCAGCTCCTCCCATTTGTTTATCCAGCCATTATGCGTAATTTTTCATGTTTATTGTTAGTTTTGCTTGATGACTCCTGCCAAAGCGTTGATGGCCAACCATATTAGTCTGATTTTTGGCACAGGTTCTGCTTACTTGCTGTGTAGATTGTTGTTGTAATTATTCAGTTTCTTTAAAGGTGAGGGCAGTATGGGAGTTAATTGTTTTCTGCTGTGACCTGCACATTTCACCAGCGCGATCGCTTTTACAAGCTTGTATTTCAAAGCTTAATTACGGTCAGTTACGAGCTGCCATTGAAGCTTTGGAGGTGAACTGTGCGGCTAGATGTTTGTGACCTCCCTGATTTTATGGCTGTTTAGCTTTGTATTAAATACAAGGTGAAAGCCGGATCGAATCGTCTGGCATTGGAATCACCCGGACATGACGCCATAAAATAATTAGAGGCACGTATAGATAATTCCTAAAGTGGTAATGTGCCTTAATTGAGTTATATTTTTAGTACACATGGTCTCATCCACTGTTTAAATGGGAGTTGAGCATTTTATGCAGTTTCCTGTTAAATACATATTGACAGAGCCAAATATAGACCATTATCCTTAGATCTTTAATTAGTTCCAAGCATCACCATTTTCCAAAACCCCTGGTATTAAACTACATGTGCTTCGGGCATTAATGATATCTAAATTATTTATACTAGATTATGCAGCTTGTTGAGAAGTTGTGGAGTGTGCTTTTTCTATCTAAGCAATGATGCTTAAAATTGCATACAGTTCGAATAAGGTTCAGATGTACAGACCAGGATATCATTGTGAGTGGGATCTTTTGACTTTGGCCAGACAGTAACCACATAGCAACCTGCTGACAACCACTAAGAACACTTGGTTACACTTTACTTGAAGGGGTGTGCATAAGACTGACATGACACCTTCATAATCATGACATGACACCTACATAATCATGTCATGACACATGTCATGAATATGAAGTGTTTTTTATGCATGTTTATGACAACTGTCATTAAGTGTCATTCGCTCAGTTATGTCATTTGTAATGCAAATATGACATTATTTGACCTA
>NW_015505457.1:36311-45228 GCF_001515645.1 Sinocyclocheilus grahami
GCCGCAACCTCCCCTGGGCGCTTCAGCGCTCTCTCTAAAAGAGTGTTTTTCCTTCTCACAAAAGAAACAATTTCTAAAAGAGCTTCATGAGCGACGGGCATCTTTTTAAAGATGGCTTCCCGCTCGTGCGTTTCTGGATGTGGTCGCTTCCTGGCTTCATCTGATGGTCATGATCCCTGTGTCTCCTGCCTGGGCTTAAAGCCCGCTGAAGCAGCACTCATGGATGAGTCATGTTCTCAGTGCGGGAACATGACCATCGTGACGTTGCGGTCTAGATACCTCCTCATTAAACGGGGGGGTATCCCCCTTGCCATGCCCCGCTCTAGCTCCTCCGGTCGGAGGGCTACTTCGGTTCATGGTCAGGGAGACCTGAGGATCACGGTGAGAGCTTCCCCGTCCAGTACGTCTCCGCGGGCCTCTCATTCCTCTGGCATGTCGCACCACCTGGTGTTCCCGGGCCGCTGAGTGTGTCGGGCTGCACTGGAGGCCTCCTCCTTCTCCCGAACGCTCGAGGCTGGATGATTGGCTCCTTGGGGGCGCAGGCCGGGCATCGGCAACCTCCTCCGGTTCCATTCTTCCCGGAAGTGCATGAGGCGGTTACTAAGTCTTGGAAGGCACCTTTTTCTGCCCGAAACCGACTTGGTGCCTCCTCCGTCCTCACCACCCTCGACGGTGGGGCGGCCCAAGGGTATGTGGACATCCCCCCAGTCGAGCGCGCTATTGCTATGCAGCTCTGCCCGCAAAGCGCTGCCGCCTGGAGAGGTAGTCCACGCCATCCGTCCAGGGCCTGTAAGTTCTCGTCTGCACTGGCAGCCAAGGCTTACAGTGCTGCTGGACAGGCCGCTTCCGCCCTGCATGCCATGGCCCTCCTGCAAGTCCACCAGGCCAAGGCGTTGAAGCAGTTGCACGAGGGTGGTGCTGACCCAGGTGTGCTGCAGGAACTGCGCATGGCGACGGACCTCGCGCTTAGGGCGACGAAAGTCACGGCGCGGTCCCTGGGTCAGACGATGTCCACATTGGTGGTCCAGGAGCACCACCTATGGCTGACCTTGGCGGATATGAGGGAGGCCGACAAGCATCGCTTCCTGGACTCCCCGATCTCCCAGGCCGGCCTATTCAGCGAAGCGGTGGAGGGCTTTGCCCAACAGTTCTCCCGACATATCCTGTCCCGGCGGTCTGCTGCTGTCTCCATCCCACCGCCGGCTGCAGCCCTTCTGTCTGCTCGTCGCCGAGGGCGCCCTCCAAACCCGTGAAAAGCCAGGGCAGGTGGAACGGAGACGTTATGTTCCGTCGCCACAGTTGCTGTACCACCGCTGTACGGCCGGGGCGCGCAGTCTCGGCTCCTCAGCGAAAAACTGATGTGCGTTTGCACACGCTCTCCTTTTATACCCGCGCGGCGGGGCGGGGTGCGCGTGGTGAAACACGCATGCCAACTGTCATTGGCTTGTTTAGTTTACACTCGAAGGTGACTGGGCTCTCGGGCGAGATCCCACCGGCCTATTCGGCGAAGCGGTGGAGGGCTTTGCCCAACAGTTCTCCCGACATATCCTGCCCCGGCGGTCTGCTGCTGTCTCCATCCCACCGCCGGCTGCAGCCCTTCTGTCTGCTCGTCGCCGAGGGCGCCCTCCAAACCCGTGAAAAGCCAGGGCAGGTGGAACGGAGACGTTATGTTCCGTCGCCACAGTTGCTGTACCACCGCTGTACGGCCGGGGCGCGCAGTCTCGGCTCCTCAGCGAAAAACTGATGTGCGTTTGCACACGCTCTCCTTTTATACCCGCGTGGCGGGGTGCGCGTGGTGAAACATGCATGCCAACTGTCATTGGCTTGTTTAGTTTACACTCGAAGGTGACTGGGCTCTCGGGCGAGATCCCAATTCGTCAGTCACGACTGACGTAACGTCTCCGTTCCCTCCTTCAGGGAACGAGGGTTACACAAATAACCGAGACGTTCCCAGTATTGCTGTTTAACTGTATTTTTGATCAAATAAATGCAGCCTGAAATCTAAGCTACACCAAACTTGAAAAGTAGTGTAAAATTTTTTATATCATTCTACACAAGAATTACAATGATGCAAATTCTGAGTCTGTTCATAGCTTGATAGAGCTCTTGTTTATTTCTGCTTTCATGGTCTGTCCTGCCTTGTGCTACTTGTTCTGTCTACAGATACAGCTCTGCGGTGGGGAATACTTGGATTAGTTGGATGATGCAGGCTTATGGTCCTTCTGATGCTTTATTGATTCAGCTTTGGTCAGCCTCTGGAGTAGGCTGCACTCTGAACTGCAGTGGCGGATCCTGTTGTTTGAGGGTTTCGGTTCAGTGCGTCCTAAACCGCAGTCTGTGTGGTGAAGTCATTTGTGGTTGTCAGAGTAATTGGCAGAGAACAGAGGTTTGAAGACACACCACATCCGCAATCAAATCTGCTGGATCATTTTCACAATGATATTTTTAATCAGGCCATTTTTATATGCCTCTTCTTGGCAATTCAATTCACAATTTGGCCGAAAATCATTCGAATTTCATAGCTCGAAGGTTTGTTAATAATACACAGATCACAACCCTTTTGTTCACTGCAACCAATTATAACAAAATTCACTATCCTCCGTCCAATATCACATGTCTCCATGCTACAAGGCATCTGATTGATGGTTTGTTATTTACTGTAGAGAAACTTCATCCTCTGTACACAGACATTCTCAGTTTTATAGCTTTCGCGTTCGTCGCCCATTCCCCATCTGATCCAATCCTCTATCCAGCCTCTATTTAGGGGAGGAAACACAACCCATAAATCACCACTGTGCCCACGGACACCTCTCTTCTCTTAATGCTTTATCTATCATTTTGATATATATCGTTATGGCAGGAGGGGCGCACAGAAAATTGGATATCAAGGCAAAGGGGGAAAACAGGAAATGGGCTTAAGGATCACAATGTGATTGGGCCTGGGGGCAAGAGAGCCGAAATTAGCATAAGACGCACAGTAGGATACTGAGATTGTCCCAGAACGTGATAGCTATATAGTAATTATTGCCCCTACTCTTTTCTCATAAATTCACAAAGGGCAGTGGCTTGAACACTGGCCCTTTTAATGGCACAATTCCCACAGCAATCCGGGAGGTGGAAGACTAGGTGCTGGAATTAAGTAAAAAGCTTTCTTTCTTAATGGGCCATTGAATCATTGGTTCACCCGATTCATTCAGAAACGCAGATTCATTTAGAAATGAAACACCGCCATGTTGCGGATGTTCTGTTGTGGCTTTATATTAAGATTTTCATTGGCAAATCTGAGCAAAACCAGATAATATTGTTTTTAAAATATAACACAATGTTAACTTCTTATTTACTGAACTGTTGTATAAAATTACATTTGCACTCGTACAGTCAGCTGTATGTAGATGACGTACAGGTCTTGAGCGGGGCCTGTGCTTTAACTGTGTTAAAATATTTTAATCGTGTTATTTTCTCATAACTAATTAATTAAATGAATGTGTTAAATTGACAGCCCTAATTATTATTTTTCATCTTTTTTTTTTATTATTCTATAAATTCAAATCAATAGTAGATTTATTTTCCTGTGTCAAAATGTGTTCCTGTAGCTCAACTGATAGAGAATGACCAAGGTCTTGGATTGAAATTCCAGGGAATACTGGCAAAAATGTGTCTTGTATGCGCTGTATGTAGCATTGGATAGAAGTGTCTGCCAGGTGCATAAATATAAAATGCTGATTTACATTTACATTCTCATCTTGGCAAGAAAAATATGAAATGACCAACCCAATTAGTGTACTGTATCTTCTCATGTAGATAAAAAATATAAAAGGAAAAGTAAGTAATGTTTTAGTTTCCAGCTCGTTTTTGATGTCTGTGTTAATTATTGTTTAGAACAGTCTGCCAAATTACTAGAGGAATCTGCAAATTGAGTTTATATTAATTACATGTTATCTCTATGCCCGCTTTGGTGTGTCATATTTGAAGTAAGCTACAGCCAGTGATAATATTGTTTTTAAAATGTAACACAATGTTAACTTCTTATTTACTGAACTGTTGTATAAAATTACATTTGCACTCGTCCAGTCAGCTGTATGTAGATGACGTACAGGTCTTGAGTGGGGCCTGTGCTTTACCTGTGTTAAAATATTTTAATCGTGTTATTTTCTCATAACTAATTAATTAAATGAATGTGTTAAATTGACAGCCCTAATTATTATTTTTCATCTTTTTTTTTATTATTCTATAAATTCAAATCAATAGTAGATTTATTTTCCTGTGTCAAAATGTGTTCCTGTAGCTCAACTGATAGAGAATGACCAAGGTCTTGGATTGAAATTCCAGGGAATACTGGCAAAAATGTGTCTTGTATGCGCTGTATGTAGCATTGGATAGAAGTGTCTGCCAGGTGCATAAATATAAAATGCTGATTTACATTTACATTCTCATCTTGGCAAGAAAAATATGAAATGACCAACCCAATTAGTGTACTGTATCTTCTCATGTAGATAAAAAATATAAAAGGAAAAGTAAGTAATGTTTTAGTTTCCAGCTCGTTTTTGATGTCTGTGTTAATTATTGTTTAGAACAGTCTGCCAAATTACTAGAGGAATCTGCAAATTGAGTTTATATTAATTACATGTTATCTCTATGCCCGCTTTGGTGTGTCATATTTGAAGTAAGCTACAGCCAGTTATGACTTCTTTGCTTCTTGCATCAAGTTCATATGAAGTTAGAAAATTGGTAAATTGTCTGCACAGAGGTGTAAACATGGTATTGAATATGCAGCAGATATTTCCGTAAAATTCCGCCAAAAAAAAAAGCTTCAGGCTTTGGCAAATCTGGAAATAAAATCCCCCAGTTTCATTTGCTAGAACCCCTCTGTTACAACCCACTCACACACACACACACACACACCAAGCCAACCTGACAAATCAAGTATCATCGCATATGCCAGGTTATGCAATAGAGAGCGAAAAATACATGCTCTCACAGATGTCTGCGCGCTTAGACATTATCCTGCATTACTGCTGGCTTGCATTTATTCAAATGTATTTTTCATTCTACAAAGAGACAGTTTTTAGATGTATTGATATTTGAGGATTTGTAATGCTGATTTTTTTTCACCTCAAGATTTCGAATGTGGCTTTCTGTATATGTGTGTGTGTGCTCTCTAATGAACTCTGAAATGGACCCTCTTTCAGTGTGTGGGGTAAATAAGAAAAAATAAACATTTGCGTATTGATTGTGGGAAGTTCTGGGAACAAGGAATCTGAAATGTTTTATTAGATCCAATAACCCAGTCAGTGGTGAATGGAACTAAATGGATGGATGTTTTCTTACTGGTCCAGTCGATATCACCATTACTCATTCACAGTACTAAAACTGAAGTGACTGACCCCTGGAGGATGGTAGCAGAGCTACTTTTTTTTTATCGAATCAAACTTTAACAGTACATTATTGACCAAGTAATTTGTTGGCTGATACAGGGACTCTGTGGCGCTGTCAAAGCTTTATTGTTTGTTAGGCTGTCCCACGTGTCATCTTCTGGCTCAACCAATTATGTGAGTGCAGAGGCAGCACCACCTTTCTGTCTGATCAATAGAGTGCAACAGTGCCCTCACACTTTTTCAGCAGCCTTGGTTCCGTTTTTACCCATAGGGATTTTTAAAAAGTTTTAAAAAGTAAGTTTAAGAGTTATATAAGGCATGAACCAAAAAAACAGCTATAAGTTAAAAACTTTGCTTTGAAGCAAAAAACTATTTGAATATTGGATAAAAAGACAAAGTTACAATGCTGTGTAATTAACAGCTTCGATGAGGAAAAGAACTACAATCCCATGAATCATTGTGAACGACATTATTGCATTAAAATGGAAAAATATAAAACTTTTGATTTACAGCTAATTATTTACATATAGAAACAACATATTTTGAGAGCATAGGAAAAATATCATTTGCGGTGCTACATGGGAATAGGTGGCCACTAAGGTGTTCTTTAGGCACAATTTGTATGCTGTTATTGTCTGATTGGTGCAGATTGGTGCAGAATCATGGGTAATGTAGTTTTTCACCAGGAATTCCTCTGTTGAGCATATTTATTAAAAAGTTGAAATAATATGAACTGACAGGCGTATGCTATTAATTAACACTGTAGCTCACAGTAGGTCTGTCTTTAAAATGAATAAAATTTTGCCCCTATGAAGAATATTAATAGAATGTTTACTTCTGGAACCCAACTGTTGTATTCTATACCCGAGTGGAAGGTGTGAATAGAGTAAGAAGATAATTTGGGAAACCTCTGAGGAAACAAACTATCCCATTCGTGGAACAGTATGCATACTACTAATTAGGGTCGGGAACTGAGAACCGGTTCTTATTCAGAATCGGTTATGCTTTTCTAAAAGAACCAGAACCGTGAGCTATTTCTAAGTTGCGGTTCCGAAAATGGTTCTGGTGCGACACGTGACCAAGCGCTGTGAGCAGCCTTGCGACGGTGTTTCCCGTAAAGGATGTCACAAACTAAATAACAAACGCCGCCCTGCCTCTTTAATTACTGAGCACATTGCTTCCCATGACGCACACTCCACAGATGCGCTGCGCCACGTCTTTAACTGCTGAACACATCGTTTTCCACGAGTGTACACGCACTCACGTTTTTGATAACTGTGCAAGTTGTTTTGTCTCACTGTACACGTACCGGCAGCGCGCAGCTCCTGCCGCCACTAAATTACATTATATTTGTCCCATATTTTCATTAATATAAATACTGACTTCAACTTGGACCACTTAATAAATAGAATGCTATTGTTATACAAGTATGAGGCTTAGATTATTTAGTGTACAGGTCATTTCAAGAGTGATAAACAAAGTGATAGAAAATATTTATTTTCATGCATTTTAAATGTTTAAAAATGTGGAAACCACTCATTGCATCACACCATCTCCTGACTGCATTATTATTTGTAAAATAGGGGCTTTATGGAGTGTGTGTATACATGGTTATAAGTATAACAGTTAATATTTCATTAATTTAGGAAAATGAACAAGTGTCTTAGCCCTCAAGGGACTATTTGGCCAACCAGCTTATTCCTGCTTGAAAAGCAAAATGTTATTGATAGTGTAAAACATCAACTTTGAAGCACATGTGATTGATGAACTAGCATTACTCAACATTACTTACTACTTTCCAGCAACACTACATTCAACGAAGGAAAAATAGTAAATAAATAAATAAATAATAATAGTTCATTTAAATGGAACCGGAATCGGAACCGGAAAATTTCTAACGATACCCAACCCTACTACTAATACAATCATATATTGATAAATTGCCTTTGCTTTCTCATAATGTTATCACCTATGATAGTTTGTATTAGTTTCACACTCTTGCGTAAACAACCAGAGACTCGACTACTTCACAGTGTGTATCCTGTCATGAGGTAATGGTCAATAATCAGCGCTAGCATACAGTGAATTGAGTACAGTGACACCCACCCCCTTAAAACCACAAAAATACAGTGTATCTACATTCATTCAGTAGATTTGTTTGGGTAATCTTTGTGTTTCCAATAGGATATCTCTTTGTTGCATGTTGTTTATATACTAATCTTTATGTCATTGCTCTGTGAGAGGGATTCTTGTGCTACACAGATCCAATCAGTCATCTCTGTCCCCAGCATGTATAAAATGCATTCGGCCCAGACAGGTAACCAGTCAAAGAGTGTTATCCATCCCTTTGTCTGACCCAGCCATCGCATGGCACTGCCACGCTTCCCATTTGACAGAGACAATTTATAATGTCACGTCGACACCCGTGAAGTATGAGCCACCTCGCGCTGTAATGGCATCATTCTGTTCTCCACTTGAGGAGTGTGAAATTCATTAGCTGAATGGTTATAAAGAGATTAGGAATGTGACGTAATGGATGTCAATTATGATTTATTCAGTCTGGTTGTTTGAGAGAGCTGCAGCTGGATCTCTTGAATATGAAGAGGCGTGCAAGAGTGTGTGTTTGTATGCAGTGTTTGTATTTGTCTCTTTTTATGTAGAAGCAGTTCATTCATATAAAAGAGTCTCAGAGAGCAGCGCTACTTCCTGTCTTTTAGTGGCTTATTACTGATGTCATACAAAATTGGTTTCATATTTCACTAGACAAGTGTGGTTGTCTGATAGGTCTGGAATGTTTTGTTTTTTTGTCATAGCGGATCTTTTTAGTTGTATTTTTGGCTCACTTGCAGAGCCAGTAAACGTGGTATTATATATTGCACGTTTGTTAAGTGCTGTATATGAGAAACCCAAAACACCATAATTTGACAAAACAGCATATGTAACAACTAAAAACAGAATTATCACTCATAGTAATTACCAACAAAGATTATTTATAGTCTTTATAAGCGCTTTAGTATAAACTAGTTCTAATATATACTGTATACTGTATATATATATATATACAGTGGGTACGGAAAGTATTCAGACCCCCTTAAATTTTTCACTCTTTGTTATATTGCAGCCATTTACTAAAATCATTTAAGTTAATTTATTTTCCTCATTAATGTACACACAGCACCCCATATTGACAGAAAAACACAGAATTGTTGAAATTTTTGCAGATTTATTAAAAAAGAAAAACTGAAATATCACATGGTCCTAAGTATTCAGACCCTTTGCTGTGACACTCATATATTTAACTCAGGTGCTGTCCATTTCTTCTGAGCATCCTTGAGATGGTTCTACACCTTCATTTGAGTCCAGCTGTGTTTCATTATACTGATTGGACTTGATTAGGAAAACCACACACCTGTCTATATAAGACCTTACAGCGCACAGTGCATGTCAGAGCAAATGAGAATCATAAGGTCAAAGGAACTGCCTGAAGAGCTCAGAGACAGAATTGTGGCAAGGCACAGATCTGGCAAAGGTTACAAAAAAAT
>NW_015505457.1:45799-52655 GCF_001515645.1 Sinocyclocheilus grahami
ATGTGATATTTCAGCTTTTCTTTTTTAATAAATCTGCAAAAATGTCAACAATTCTGTGTTTTTCTGTCAACATGGGGTGCTGTGTGTACATTAATGAGGAAAAAAAATTAACTTAAATGATTTTAGCAAATGGCTGCAATATAACAAAGAGTGAAAAATTTAAGGCGGTCTGAATACTTTCCGTACCCACTGTATATATAAATCAGTTAAGCAAAATTTACTTTTAAGGGCCGCTTATTTTAATGCAGTGTATGAGTCTTTTATGTGGAGGCATCTCAAGACTCTCAAAGAGCAGCGCTTCAAATTATTACTGATATCATAAAATTGGTTTAACATAAATGAGTCTTTTTTGTTGAGATGTGTAATTGTCTGGCTAGTAGGTAGTTTTGCATTGTTTTTATATTTACTGTTGTGTCATAGCACATATTTTTAGTTGTGTTTTATATGTAGCTAAGTGGAATAAAGTCACAATGAACCTACAGCTCTCATTCATTCATCAGGTTTATCTGTCAGGACCTGAGATAAAAACTGCTCATGTTACAGCCAGGTAGATTTTTCCTCCTCTATTGTATAGCGTCTCCTCCTTTATTTTTCTCTCATTCCCACATACACACTCGCACTGCTGTTTTCTCATTCTCTCATTCTGTAGGTAGCTGTACTTGTGATAGACTCCTCATAGACCCTGTGTGTGCGTATGTGTGTGTATTAGAGAACTGTGAGGTTTCTGCCTTTCTGTCTGGTTTTAATGTGCATTTAATGCCTAAGCCGTATACGGCTCAACATCTGACAGATTCCTAAAATCACAAGTAGTATTCTGTATTCTTTCAAGAGTCAGTGGAGCGAATGCACTAAGCAGTTGTGATATTCATAAGTGGTATTTCCATGCAAAAACCTGTTTCTTTTTCACTAACCACCTGCAGTCCAGTTTAACCAGGCATTAAGATAGCGGTGTGGGAATTTCAATTAAATCATTGTTCTTTTCAGCGTAAACATGCCAAATATTATGCAAATCAAGCTTATTTGCACTGCATTCACAGATGTAAGCACTGTTTACTTGCTGCATTTAATGTCATACTGAAAGTAGCCATTTAACAAAATTGTTTTAAAGAGATTTTTATATCCAATCAAGTTCTTTAACTTAAGCTAAATGTGTATGCTACAAATGAGCGTTTCTGAGTAAACTCCAGCCAGATGTGTCATATTTAACATTTCACATAAACATAATTTTCAACTTTGTATTTGCACACTACTGTTCAAAATTTTAGGTTGGTAAAATTTGATATATTTTTGACTGTCTTATGGCCACCAAGGCTGCGTTTATTTGATCAAAAGTACAGTAAAACAGTTCTACAATTTAAAAATAACTATTTTCTTTTTTGAAATATTTTAAAACGTAATTAATTCCTGTGATGGCAAAGCTGAATTTTCAACATCATAACTCCAGTTTTCAGTGTCACTTGATCTTTCAGAAATCATGACCCCAAAGAGTAGTGTATGTTTATTGTACTATTCAATTTGCATTTCATGTTTATTGCGTTGTATAATACAATGCAAATGTGGCAAAGTGACTAGATTCAATATATGCTGTTTTTGAACAGTGATCTTTTATATGAACATTTCTTTAGAGTATATGAGAAACACAAAACACATGCTGTTTCGGGTTAAACACTATAATTTAACAAAATAGCGTATGTAACACTTTACAGAACTATAAACAGAACTATCACCCATATTAATTACCAACAACAATTCTTTACAAACCATTCATTATTATTTACTAAAAGCAAGTTTTGAAGAATATATATATTTTTTTAAATCAATTAAGCAAGATATACTTAGCAAAATTAACCACTTTTTTTTCTTCTAATCTCTCCTGGTCTCTCTCTGTGTCTGTGTGGTGGAGGCTTTGAGTGTCTTTCTCTGAATGGCGTTGTAATGACTCATCATTGCTATGGATACTGCGATAACTGACCTCTCTTCTTGTCATAATTACCAGCCTTTTCATAAAGCTAAAATGTCAATTATGGCAACGACCAAGCCTCCTCCGAGCCCTCACTCTCATTTTCTGTCTTCTCACGCTTTCTTTTCTCTCCAATAAAGGAGCGTTTTCTCCCAAGAGGAATGTGTTCTTGTGCTAAATATGTATGTGGTAAATACTCGAGGAGATGAATTTCGAGAGACCCAAACCCACGTGAAGACATATATTTTTTTAAATCAATTAAGCAAGATATACTTAGCAAAATTAACCACTTTTTTTTCTTCTAATCTCTCCTGGTCTCTCTCTGTGTCTGTGTGGTGGAGGCTTTGAGTGTCTTTCTCTGAATGGCGTTGTAATGACTCATCATTGCTATGGATACTGCGATAACTGACCTCTCTTCTTGTCATAATTACCAGCCTTTTCATAAAGCTAAAATGTCAATTATGGCAACGACCAAGCCTCCTCCGAGCCCTCACTCTCATTTTCTGTCTTCTCACGCTTTCTTTTCTCTCCAATAAAGGATACATTCCAAGAGGAATGTGTTCTTGTGCTAAATATGTATGTGGTAAATACTCGAGGAGATGAATTTCGAGAGACCCAAACCCACGTGAAGACCCATTAACCCCCTCTGAATGTGATGAAATGATTGCATAATTGAGAATATGATAATTAATCTCTGTCAAAGCCGAGCAGTCATGAGATATGAAACATCACAGTGCCAGCCGGCATCAGCTTTACATTAGAGAGGCTTGCCTTCCCTGCACCTCAATTTATTGCAGATTGTTATTTTCAAATCAATTTGTCTGTGTTTTGGTGGATTTAAGCTGTTCAAGTATTCCATCCAACATTTTAATAATATGAATGAACAGGGGTGAAAAGTTTCCAAAAACTGATTCGGGAAAGTTCCAGATATATTATTTGCATATCAATTTTGGCTGAGAAATTACCCCTGAATGATAATTTTCATTTTCATTCTAAGTCATTATTGTCTTAGATGAGAAAATAAGTGAACAGACATTACAAAAGTAGCTTTAGAAAGAAATATTTTGATTCAGCATTGCATAAATAATAATAATAATAATTTCTAAACTAAAACCACCAGTAGGTGGCAGCAAGTCACTGTCTTAATGAGTGAGTCATTCAGTTATTCATTCAGCTGATTTGTTCAAATAACTCATGATTCATTCAGAAATGAAGCAAATGACTGCTTTTATGAATGGCTCACAGGATCACCTGCTCGCTTAATTCGTTTACAACTGTGGATTCATTCAGTAACAAAACACTGTTTTAATGAGTTATTTTTCCATAGTTAATTGCACCAAATTAACACAGTAAATTGACAACCCTAATATAAATATATTATACTATTTAAATGAATTATGATGTATTTATGATGTATTGATGTACTATGATTATTTAAAATGTATATATAAATTAAATCGCAAAATTCTCTCTCACATAGGACACAGAGATCCTGAACACAGCGATTCTGACTGGACGGCGCGTTGCCATCCCGGTCAAGGTTGTTACCGTGGAACAGGATGGAACGGTGAGAGAGGTTGATGACCCTGTTACCTGCATCTCCACGGATGAGGACGTTCTCAAGGTGAGAGCTCACCTGCTTTATCTCATGGTACCTTCTTCATCCTCTGCCCCCCGCTCTCCATCAGAAGTATAGACAGGTGTGGGGCCTTGCATTGTCGCTAGATTTCATCAAAAAGTTGAAGCAACAGGTTCTAGGGTGACTCAGGGAAGCCCAGAGTGGAGGCAGATGAGCAGACAAGAAAAACAGCGGGTGCCTGTGAAAGCCATTTTTTCCCCGCAAAGCATTTCTTTTTAGTGGGTTTGAGTTGCCAAGACATTTGGAAGTATTCACGCTCAGAAATGCACACACACACAAAAAATAAATTTCTAGACTGAATAATGGTCTGGAAGACAAACGCGAGATTAGGTGTCATATGAAATGACTGAGCTGATGCAAATTAAGACATGAAAGGTCGCAGAACCGAAGAAAGAATGATGGAACTATAAAGATGAAAAATTCTGATGTAACAGGAAGAAACTTCTTCAAATATAAACAAACCAACCACGTCAAACCTGCCTGATTATTTATTCAAGTATTGTTCAACTTGTGCAGTATTTACGCACAAATATGTTTACATGCACACTGGTCATTGTACTTCATTTGTGATGTATTTGATCTTCCTGCTTTTGTGTTCACCTTGTGTTCTAAGGTGGCATTTACATAAGATTAAGCATACAAAACAGCTAGATGGAGTGGGATTTTGTTTTTCTTTAGTTTTTTTTAAAGAAAATGTTGCTTTGTTGAGGAGTTTTTTGTTCAGACTGTCTGACAGCTGAAACTAATTACTTAGTGCATATACAGTGGGGCAAAAAAGTATTTAGTCAGCCACCAATTGTGCAAGTTCTCCCACTTAAAAAGATGAGAGAGGCCTGTAACTGCCTGATTATTTATTCAAGTATTGTTCAACTTGTGCAGTATTTACGCACAAATATGTTTACATGCACACTGGTCATTGTACTTCATTTGTGATGTATTTGATCTTCCTGCTTTTGTGTTCACCTTGTGTTCTAAGGTGGCATTTACATAAGATTAAGCATACAAAACAGCTAGATGGAGTGGGATTTTGTTTTTCTTTAGTTTTTTTAAAGAAAATGTTGCTTTGTTGAGGAGTTTTTTGTTCAGACTGTCTGACAGCTGAAACTAATTACTTAGTGCATATATACACACATATGCATGTACTGTATATATATATATATATATATATATATATATATATATATATATATATATATATATATATATGCGCGCACATGAAAATAAAAAAAATTAAAAAGAATGGCAGACATTTAGGCCAAAGCGGGCACAAATAATAATCTTTGTCATTATTTTATCTTTGTTATTAGAAAATAAGAACAATGATATACATTACAAATACACATAATATACAAAAAACCAACAGTGCTTTATTTTTCAGGTACAGTATTTAGCAGCAACATTCAAGAAATTGAATGAACAAATATTAAAATAAATCACTATATACATCAATTTTACTTTTTTTTAAAGCAACTGACTGATGATAAGTTCATCCTGAGCAGTGAGAGATTTTTCTCTGTGTTTTGTTGTTTTATTAACATTAAAAGAATAGTTCACCAAAAATGAAAATTCTGTCATCTGTCTTTCAATTCTATCATAGTGTTTAATTTTTACACTAAAAAAGTTATTTTTGAAGAATGTGGGTAACCAAGCAGTTGCTGGTCCACAGTGACTTCCATGGTATTTTGGACCAGCTACTGTTTGGTTACCCACATTCTTCAGAATATCTTCTTTTGTGTTCAGCACAAGAAAGAAATTAATACAGGTTTGGGACAAAACGTGAGTGAGTAAATAATGAGAGAAATGTAATTTTTTGGGTGAACTATCCCTTTAATGACAGTCGGCAGCATGTTTAGAAGCTACTGTCCCTTTAAGAGCTGCACGCGTTTCTCTCTCAACTGTTTACTTTCATTTTAGACATAACCAACTGTGTTTATATGTAAACCTTGTGTGTTTTTGACAGTATTATATGCAAAATCAGACGCGAAAGACAACTTAGTCCAATAATCAGGCACTTTTTGACAGGCTCTCTGTGAGTGCGCTTCATGAGTACGCACTCAGAAAAAGCACATGCAGAACAGCACGTGAATTAAATGTTTAATAGCTTTAAAGCAGATGCAAATAATGTAGTTTTGTGATTGTGCATAAGTGCAGTGTCCCGTGAGAGTAACTCTACCGCTGAGCTAACACTGAAATGCATGTGGCGTTGTACAGTATCTTGAGACGGAGGCGCCAGAACTGCAGCTGATAGAATGTGCGCTGTAGCACGATACAATGATATTTCTTCAAAAGCAGATCGTGGAGACATTTTAATCATCCACGATCAAAAATCGTCATATCGCACACCCCTAAACCAAGTACAATCAATCTCACACACACAAACAAGCACACCGAAATCACTTTACTCTATTAAGCGGCTGTGTTATGAACATGCAAAACTGTATCGCACGTGTGCTACAGTGGTAAATTTATTCAGCGCACAGACCAGTTTTTTTGTAGCACGTGCGACATATATGTGTACAGCCCTTTCATAGCATGATATAGTACTTAGCCTATCACACAAACAAGAGTCCTGTTTTTTATTTGTATTTTTTTGAATATTTGCACGATCGCAAATGTACAATAAACAACAACTTACAGAGTAACTTTCAGACACAAAATTCCGTTTTGCTCTCTCAGAAAGAAAATAGAACAAACAGCAGAAACGTTGCATCTCTGAACAATAGTGTTTTGTTCCTCAGCGTTACATGGACCAGCAAATGGTTCAATCAGGCTATAAGTACAGTCGTTTGCAAAGTTAAATGAATCAGATGTTTAAACAAATCGGTTGATTTAACTTACTCATTACGAGTCACTTGCTGCCACCTACTGGTGGTTGTATTTTCATATTTTAAAAAGTAGCTTATTTCATTTTTACAATCATTTAATATTTCTACATTTAAATGTTTTATTTAAACTTAACATTTATGCACAATCCGTCTATGAATTTTGTTGATAGTGATTCATTTGATTGTTAATAGCCAGCATGTCTATTTATTCGATTTAATTTATTGATTAAATAAGAACCTGGCATAAGAGGACACAGATATGACAATAACATTTATAATACTAACAAGCCAACATCTCTGGCTTTTTTTTTTTTTTTTTTGCTCACAAGTTTTTTCAGGGTTTTGATCTCTCAACTGAGAGAACACATCCTGTTTATTATATTATAATGAATATTTAATATTACATTTAAACTTTGACTATAGCCTAGACAT
>NW_015505457.1:54709-61035 GCF_001515645.1 Sinocyclocheilus grahami
CTTAGCCTATCACACAAACAAGAGTCCTGTTTTTTATTTGTATTTTTTTGAATATTTGCACGATCGCAAATGTACAATAAACAACAACTTACAGAGTAACTTTCAGACACAAAATTCCGTTTTGCTCTCTCAGAAAGAAAATAGAACAAACAGCAGAAATGTTGCATCTCTGAACAACAGTGTTTTGTTCCTCAGCGTTACATGGACCAGCAAATGGTTCAATCAGGCTATAAGTACAGTCGTTTGCAAAGTTAAATGAATCAGATTTTTAAACAAATCGGTTGATTTAACTTACTCATTACGAGTCACTTGCTGCCACCTACTGGTGGTTGTATTTTCATATTTTAAAAAGTAGCTTATTTCATTTTTACAATCATTTAATATTTCTACATTTAAATGTTTTATTTAAACTTAACATTTATGCACAATCCGTCTATGAATTTTGTTGATAGTGATTCATTTGATTGTTAATAGCCAGCATGTCTATTTATTCGATTTAATTTATTGATTAAATAAGAACCTGGCATAAGAGGACACAGATATGACAATAACATTTATAATACTAACAAGCCAACATCTCTGGCTTTTTTTTTTTTTTTTTTGCTCAAAGTTATTTCTGGGTTTTGATCTCTCAACTGAGAGAACACATCCTGTTTATTATATTATAATGAATATTTAATATTACATTTAAACTTTGACTATAGCCTAGACATGTTGTATATTAATTGTCCTAATTATGAACCTCAAAACACACGTTTGTGTATTCTGTGTTACGCCATAATGATGTTCTATTTGAGGGCATTTGTAGTGTAGGTATAGGGCTCAAACATAACCTTAAGCCCAGGGGCCCCCGCCCCCCTAAGTCCTATAATGTGTGTGTGTGTGTGTGTGTGTGTGTGTGTGTGTGTGTGCGTGCGTGCGTGCATGCATGTGTGTACAACTTTGGGTTTTGTAAAATTTTCTTTTTATACAGCAAGGGTGCATTAATTAAACAACAGTTTGTTACAATACGCTTTATTTATAATGTTACAAAATATTTATTTTTCAAACATGCAGTTCTTTTAAACTGTTTTATTCATCAAAAATGTATTTAAATTGTAATATATAATACTCTTTGTACTGTACTTTTGAAATGTTGAAGTATCAGATAATATATCAAATAAATACAGCCTTGATGAACTTCTTTACAAAAAAAAAAAAAAAAACGTACCAACCCCAAACTTTTGAATGATACTTCTTTAGCGCTGTTGCTTTAATTAGCATGCTAACATGGTGCTTTAGCTGTTATAATGAAAGAAAGTAGTGTCATTGTTGTACTCTACATTTCTTACTCTGTTTCTTTTGTAAAAGATAAAAAAACACTTTATTTTTGGGACCGATGGTCAATTTTACCCTCGAGGGTTGCGTGAAAGTAGCATCAGAGTCTGCGTTGTCACGCTCTCCTGAGCTCTGAGCTAATAACTGAACTTTCCCCGATGCTGAGGCAATTTCCATTTACAAGCAGCAATATGTAGTTTAAATACAATCAATACCCGGCAACAATGAAAAACTCATTCCAGAGCTTTAATGCAAATTTGAACAACAGAGTGTGTCATTAAGGGAATTACAGGATGCTCATTTTCTCTTGGTGTAGTGGTGGGTAAAAAGAGCATCAGGATAGAAGTGAATCTGCTTCATGACAGAAACATGTGGTGGGGAAATTGCGGCAGGTGTACCTGTCTACTTGCAGGTGTCATAAAGGTGTGTGTTTGACCTCCGGCTGACATGCGTGACAGGTGTAAACAGGAAACATGACAGTGTTGCAACTGAAGATAAGATTTGGAAGTGCACCGTCAGGATAAACTCAGCTACGGGAAATATCCCAGCTTTGTTTATACCAGGCGTTCTCAAACTTTTTGGGGCCAGGGATCCCTTAACGGGGATTTAACTCTTTTTGATTGGTTAAATAAAATTTTAGTAATCAAAAAGTATGTCTAATTAATATAAATTAAACAACTTATACAGTTTTAAAGCAATTTGTTAGAAGTTTAACAAGAAATACATTTTTAGAGCCATATGAAATCCGCTTTGTTTTTTTCTCAATTACCATTTTATTGTTCCCAAATTCAGTATTTTGCTTTTTAATTCTTCTGGATAACATTTCAATGGTTTAATTCACTTTTAATAATTAGATTTAAAATGTTTCTTCTTTATAATGGTAATCAAATGAAGGCATAAAGCATGAATAATTTAATCTTGTAAATCAATGTAATCAAATGAAAATTTAACAATCCCTTTTATTTTTTTGACAAAAGGTGCTGCACAACAGAGGTTTACTGTTAAAATTAAAACACTGAAAAAAAGTCAAATTCTGGTGAAATGGCTTTCAGAGCAGCTCTGGAGAAGAAGTTCAGAACACATCCTGTTTATTATATTATAATGAATATTTAATATTACATTTAAACTTTGACTATAGCCTAGACATGTTGTATATTAATTGTCCTAATTATGAACCTCAAAACACACGTTTGTGTATTCTGTGTTATGCCATAATGATGTTCTATTTGAGGGCATTTGTAGTGTAGGTATAGGGCTCAAACATAACCTTAAGCCCAGGGGCCCCCGCCCCCCTAAGTCCTATAATGTGTGTGTGTGTGTGTGTGTGTGTGTGTGTGTGTGCGTGCGTGCGTGCATGCATGTGTGTACAACTTTGGGTTTTGTAAAATTTTCTTTTTATACAGCAAGGGTGCATTAATTAAACAACAGTTTGTTACAATACGCTTTATTTATAATGTTACAAAATATTTATTTTTCAAACATGCAGTTCTTTTAAACTGTTTTATTCATCAAAAATGTATTTAAATTGTAATATATAATACTCTTTGTACTGTACTTTTGAAATGTTGAAGTATCAGATAATATATCAAATAAATACAGCCTTGATGAACTTCTTTACAAAAAAAAAAAAAAAACGTACCAACCCCAAACTTTTGAATGATACTTCTTTAGCGCTGTTGCTTTAATTAGCATGCTAACATGGTGCTTTAGCTGTTATAATGAAAGAAAGTAGTGTCATTGTTGTACTCTACATTTCTTACTCTGTTTCTTTTGTAAAAGATAAAAAAACACTTTATTTTTGGGACCGATGGTCAATTTTACCCTCGAGGGTTGCGTGAAAGTAGCATCAGAGTCTGCGTTGTCACGCTCTCCTGAGCTCTGAGCTAATAACTGAACTTTCCCCGATGCTGAGGCAATTTCCATTTACAAGCAGCAATATGTAGTTTAAATACAATCAATACCCGGCAACAATGAAAAACTCATTCCAGAGCTTTAATGCAAATTTGAACAACAGAGTGTGTCATTAAGGGAATTACAGGATGCTCATTTTCTCTTGGTGTAGTGGTGGGTAAAAAGAGCATCAGGATAGAAGTGAATCTGCTTCATGACAGAAACATGTGGTGGGGAAATTGCGGCAGGTGTACCTGTCTACTTGCAGGTGTCATAAAGGTGTGTGTTTGACCTCCGGCTGACATGCGTGACAGGTGTAAACAGGAAACATGACAGTGTTGCAACTGAAGATAAGATTTGGAAGTGCACCGTCAGGATAAACTCAGCTACGGGAAATATCCCAGCTTTGTTTATACCAGGCGTTCTCAAACTTTTTGGGGCCAGGGATCCCTTAACGGGGATTTAACTCTTTTTGATTGGTTAAATAAAATTTTAGTAATCAAAAAGTATGTCTAATTAATATAAATTAAACAACTTATACAGTTTTAAAGCAATTTGTTAGAAGTTTAACAAGAAATACATTTTTAGAGCCATATGAAATCCGCTTTGTTTTTTTCTCAATTACCATTTTATTGTTCCCAAATTCAGTATTTTGCTTTTTAATTCTTCTGGATAACATTTCAATGGTTTAATTCACTTTTAATAATTAGATTTAAAATGTTTCTTCTTTATAATGGTAATCAAATGAAGGCATAAAGCATGAATAATTTAATCTTGTAAATCAATGTAATCAAATGAAAATTTAACAATCCCTTTTATTTTTTTGACAAAAGGTGCTGCACAACAGAGGTTTACTGTTAAAATTAAAACACTGAAAAAAAGTCAAATTCTGGTGAAATGGCTTTCAGAGCAGCTCTGGAGAAGAAGTTCATGTGTTCATATTCTCATATAGTGAGACAGCAGATGCTAAAAACACCACAACAGTCACGGATGCTTGAGTATGTGTGTAGTAGATGAAACCGCACCATTCTTTCACACGGAGACATGCAGAATTCATTTTTAAATGGCAGTCTTTTTGCGCTGGTGATATTCACAGACACAAGTCCATAGCGCAATTTGATCAAGTGTACAGTCCTACTTTTGAATTATTCATCCAAGATTTGCCAAATTCTGTGACACTCGCATTTTCCGTGGAAATCACAAGGCCCTAAAATGATTTTGCGAACCCCCTGGCTATCAGTCGCGAAACCCCCCTTTGAGATATATACAATATAAAAGTAGTTCATTATGCTAGAAAATACAGCACCAAATGCTTGCAAACATACGTTCCATTTCAATGGCGATGAATTAATTAATTCAGGGTTGAACTAAAGGATAAAATCGCCCTTTTGTAAAAGATGTCACCTTGTCACATCATCACCCTGCAGGTTCAGGTGTGAATGCGATCTTATCTTTATAGTTGCACACTGTGGTTAATCAGTTCCGCATTTGTGTGGGTTGAAGGGCTCTCGTAATGATGGCTGATCAAATAAATAAAGGAGTCAGCTAAAGAGATCCCATAGGCTTTAGCGCTCAAATCCCACTGTTTAACCAGTGTCTGTGCGAGCTAGGCCACGGCCTTAATTGGTTCCTGTGAAGACTCCCTCAGTAATGTCTGCGGTAATTGAATTGGACAAAGAACAAGAAGGACAGAGGCATGGAGGGAGGGGTGAGAGAGAGTGTGCGTGTATGTATACACATGTAGACACAGGGGGACACACAAAACAAAGAGGATTATAAATCAATCTTTCACATCCTCACCCTTTTTTTCCTCCGTCTTTCACATTTGTTTTTCTTCTCTCTGTTGTAACGTGTTTATTTATTGTGGAAAATGGTTGGATTTTACTGTATATGTACCAGTGGAGACATTGTAGGTGTCCTTTGAGTAAGAGGGTGCGGTGCGGAGAGGTGTACGGTGCTAATCTGTTTAATAACTCATTCACTTTACAGTGACAGGCGGGCAGATATCTGGCCAACCCATAATTGTGTAAAACTCTGATCAGGTTAGGAGCATCAGGCCGCTCCTATTCTCAGGTTCAGCTGAGCTGCACAGAAACAAAATATGTTTACCAAGAGAGAAGGAAACAGGGTTGCAGTGTGTGTGTGTGTGTGTGTGTGTGTGTGTTTATTTTTAATTATTTCTCATCAGTAATCATTCCTTAGCTATGATCAATCTTTCATTAAGATTCCAGAATCATATTTATATATCGTGGTTGTGGTTCCAGAGCTGATTATTAATTTGTATTACTGGAAACCCTCCAGATCTTAATATGAGGAATCTTTATGAGGGCTAAATTCATCTTTTCTCTGCATTTCTAAATATTTTAAGTTTCTTTTTAAAAATGTGACTTTTTAGCAGTTTTGAGCAAACAAATAATTACTGTGCACCAAAATAAAATGTTTGAAAGTCAACTTTTGTTTTGGCTACAAAACAGCTCTTTCTTACCTACATTTCCACAATTTTTTCCAAGGTAAAGGATACAGTGTGTTAAACAGTTACTGATCTAAATGGGGTAAGTTGTCACAATATAATCTGCCATTAAAAAGGGGTCCTATTATGCTTTTTCACTTTTTTAATTTTAGTCAGTGTGTATGTTTGGGCATTAAAAAGATCTAGAAAGTAAAAAATCTCAAAGTCCACTCCAAAGGGAGATATTTAGTTTTTTAAAAATCCCTTTTCAAGAACTACAGCAAATGGCTCATTTGGACTACAGCGTTTGTTTTCCGGGCTTTGTGATATCATAAAGCAGCTCATTAGAATTTCATTACAAATAATTCCCGCCTACAGAAATTTGAATGGTTGGGGGGTGGGGAGGGGCGAGGTTGTGGTTAGAATACTTGGTTGAGTGAGTGCATGAGACGAGACGACGAAGAAGAAGAGCTGCTGCAGAGTTAGTGCATCAGAGAAAACGAAGAAGAAGAGCTGCTGTGTGGTTGATCTGAATCAGGTGTGTTAACAAAGAGAAACGTGCAAAAGATGCAGAGCGGTGGTATGCGAGGACTGGAATTGAGAACCACTGGTCTAGAACAATTCTTACAAGTATAACACGACGTAGCTGGGCGCTGCGGACAGATGCCGA
>NW_015505457.1:61180-61875 GCF_001515645.1 Sinocyclocheilus grahami
TGAAGTAAACTTCAACGGATTTCCCCTGCTCAGGGAGTAGGGAGCAATGGACACTGTGTAGGGACCATGTCAATCGGAACACAGTTCATGCACGGTGCTCACTTCTAACAGGTTGATCTGAATCAGGTGTGTTAACAAAGAGAAACGTGCAAAAGATGCAGAGCGGTGGTATGCGAGGACTGGAATTGAGAACCACTGGTCTAGAACAATTCTTACAAGTATAACACGACGTAGCTGGGCGCTGCGGACAGATGCCGACCGGCACCGCCGGTGTGCCTACACTATAAATAATGTATTTGAATTTTAAAGACGTGGCGCGACGCTGCGCTTCTCGTCCGGTGTGTGACTGCCTGAAACTCTGTTTTTTTCACCTCCATGCCCAAATGTCTTTGTTTGGGCTTCCAAAAGCGGATGATGTCAGGAAACAGTGGTTGCAATTTACTTTTTAACTCTGTTCCTGAGCATTATAACCCCAATTTGCTATTGTGTGCTGCGCATTTTACTGAGGACAGCTTAACACGAGTGAGTAGTGCCGGATTCGCCAAAAGCTTTTGTTTGAAAGACAGAGCAAGGGGCGGGGCAGTACTGAAACACCATCTAAGCTGTTCGCCAATCACAACGCACTGGGACAGCTAACCAATCACAACACATTTTGTTTTTCGGAAGGCAGACCTTCATCAAAGCCGGAACTAATC
>NW_015505457.1:62791-63014 GCF_001515645.1 Sinocyclocheilus grahami
GTCTAGAACAATTCTTACAAGTATAACACGACGTAGCTGGGCGCTGCGGACAGATGCCGACCGGCACCGCCGGTGTGCCTACACTATAAATAATGTATTTGAATTTTAAAGACGTGGCGCGACGCTGCGCTTCTCGTCCGGTGTGTGACTGCCTGAAACTCTGTTTTTTTCACCTCCATGCCCAAATGTCTTTGTTTGGGCTTCCAAAAGCGGATGATGTCAG
>NW_015505457.1:63054-107195 GCF_001515645.1 Sinocyclocheilus grahami
TGAAAGACAGAGCAAGGGGCGGGGCAGTACTGAAACACCATCTAAGCTGTTCGCCAATCACAACGCACTGGGACAGCTAACCAATCACAACACATTTTGTTTTTCGGAAGGCAGACCTTCATCAAAGCCGGAACTAATCCAGCCGTTTGTGCCAGGATAGGGAGAAAGGTATTTTAATAATGTAAATTATGTGAAAAATAATGTGTTTTTCGAACCACCAAGCATGAGAGCGTGTTCTAGTACACCCCCAAAACAAAATCAAGACTTTGTAAAAGAGCATAATAGGACCCCTTTAAATAGACTTTTATCCATCTTATTTTTTTTAAACAGAACTACGCTATTTCCTGTGAATGTGCGAGGACTTCCGATTCATTAGCCACTGTAGGTAAATAACTAGATGAATAAACAAGTAATTCTTCATAATTATTTTAAAATTTTTAATTAATTAAAATAATAATACAGTTTGCTTTTGAACAGCTTTTGGAAGTGACTGAAACTGGAAGCCTAAAGTTAAATATGGCCTCATCTGCTGCAATGTCTTTTTATTATCCCTGAGGAACTATTGTCATTTTGTTGTTGTGTTTTTTTATTTCTGTTTTATTTCAAGTAACTAAAATGTTTTAATGGTTTTTGTCTTCATTTTAGTTTTTGTTAACTATAATAACTTTAATCTAATTTTACAGATAGGCAGATAGGGTTTTTAAAGAGAAATAGAAAAGCAAAAAATATATTTTTTATTAATTTCTATAAATTTGTACAAATTTAACACACACACACAACTACCCCCATCTCCTCCATATGGTTACTGTTCTATTTCGACAGTCCTTGTGCAATCTCCTTCATGCTTTTCTCTCTCAAATTTAAGTCTAATCTAATTAATCTAATTTGTTATTGGTGTTAAATACTAAGCCTGAGCGATTTTTACAGGGTAAGAAATGAGTAGGATGCATAGTCAGAAAAATTTCAATATAACGTGGACATAAACTGCTTATGACCCCCATAAACATCACAGCCGCTAATCGATCACTGTGACGCCCTTTTAAAACTACATGGATATAGCTTCTTTCTGAGCTCAGGATGTACAGTAGATATGGCTAAGCTCCCATAATACTGCCGTCTCTGCCCAGTGGACCCGTAACTCACAGCTAATGGACCATGTGAGACCCTCCCATGGGGCTTTTTCCAGCTCTGGTAATAGCCTTTGACCTAACCTTCCTCCTTCTGTGAGCCCATGTGAGAGAGTAGGGAGGAATCGGTTAACCTTCCTCCCCAAACCCTCATCTTCCCAACGGGAGCTATTAAATGCCTTTTTAAAGCATTATCTAGGCTCACGTGATGGCCAATGGAATTTTAACACATGACAGGGTATCAGTTGGACACTTAGCCCCACAATCCTTGATAGAACGGCTAAGCATGCATGCATGCCGCTAGAGTTCTTGTGTATGTATGTATATTATCTCCCAAGCAGAATGCTGGAAGATACTGTGAGTTATCTGACATGCAGCACTCTGACAGACATATGGAAACTTTATGTTGAAAGGTCTTTTTTTCTGAATTATTCAACAATATGCTGTTTTTTTCCCACCATGAACACCTTAGAACAAAGCTTCCATCTGTGTGAGAGTGCGTGTGTGTGTGTGTTTGTTTACACACAGATAAACTACTGCTATGCAGTGATGGCAGTATTTTCTAATCAGATATGTTACAAGAGATTCACTTCACATAATATGATAGCATACTGTGTAAGTAAAATACAGCGCTTTAAGGTGTTTATGGAAAACAATGGCAGATTGTAGCTGAGATGCTGGGGTATCAGAGAAGACAAGTCCAAGAGTTGGTTTTAAGGTCTTTTTGGCTTCACCGTTACTGCTCAACTGCTCTATTTACTAAGGACACTATTTGTGGGAATATGTGTATCTTTTGACTTGTCTCAATGAAAAGCTTTGTTTTAACTCCCAAAGAGCATATGTTGATGAAGGTTTAGATCACTAATAATAATATCAGACATATTGAGGACACCCATGACTTATATACCTATGCAAATATTATGTAAATATGCCGCATATCAATGTTAAAAGTTTGAAAAAGGCCTGGCTTCCCATTCTAGGACAAACTGACTCACAGAAATCAGCCCGCCTGCCCCAAGTATGGCAGAGAGTCACAGAAGTCTTTAGACTTTGAGCATTTTGTCATTATTTACTCTCTCCTTAATGTTGTTTCATACATTTGTTTTTTCGATGCATATTCAGGTGGCAGGTTCGAATGTTCACAAGCATGAATGAAATTTGAGAGCTATATGGTGGAGAGGAAGATTTTTTTAGCAAAATAACTTGCTGTACATTTTCTGTATCGTCCTCGCAAAGTTCTAAATTTTTTTTATTTTATTTATTTTTTATTTTTTATAAATCTGACTTTTTTTGTGCAGTTGAAATTTTAAATTTTTTTTTTTTTAAATTTGCTAAATTTTCCTTTGCGAAACAGACCCTTACCATGCAACCAGATATGGGAGACTGGGGCTAGTTGTCACACTATTTTAGATCAGTGCATATATATATTTATATATATATATATATATATATATATATATATTTAATTCTTTGGTTCTTTTAATTATGATGATTTTGGCTCACATTTAGCAAAAACCCACCAATTCACTATCTCAACAAATTAGAATACTTCATAAGACCAATAAAAAATTTTTTT
Organism: Sinocyclocheilus grahami; assembly: GCF_001515645.1. Lineage (NCBI taxonomy): Eukaryota > Metazoa > Chordata > Actinopteri > Cypriniformes > Cyprinidae > Sinocyclocheilus > Sinocyclocheilus grahami. The sequence goes on from NW_015505457.1 coordinate 65,758, forward strand.
TTGTGAATTGTTGGCATTCTGGAAAGTATGTTCATTTACTGTACATGTACTCAATACTTGGAAGGGGCTCCTTTTGCTTTAATTACTGCCTCAATTAAGCGTGGCATGGAGGTGACCAGTTTGTGGCACTGCTGAGGTGGTATGGAAGCCCAGGTTTCTTTGACAGTGGCCTTCAGCTCATCTGCATTTTTTGGTCTTTTGTTTCTCATTTTCCTCTTGACAATACCCCATAGATTCTCTATGGGGTTCAGGTCTGGTGAGTTTGCTGGCCAGTCAAGCACACCAACACCATGGTCATTTAAGCAACTTTTGGTGCTTTTGGCAGTGTGGGCAGGTGCCAAATCCTGCTGGAAAATGAAATCATTTTCCATTTCATTGGAAAATGAAATTGATTTTGCTTGACAATCCTCATAAGGCTGCGGTTCTCTCGGTTGGTTGTGCATCTTTTTCTTCCACACTTTTTCCTTCCACTCAACTTTCTGTTAGCATGCTTGGATACAGCACTCTGTGAACAGCCAGCTTCTTTAGCAATGAATGTTTGTGGCTTACCCTCCTTGTGAAGGGTGTCAATCACAATTTGTACAGTGTCCCAACTTTTTTGGAATCGGGTTTGTATATATAATAGTGTATATTTTCTCCATAAACACATACCTTAAAGTCTTGGCTACAAAAAAAAGTGTAAACAATTCTACCATTTTTATTGTACACACGTTGACGCATACGGGGTAAGTTGTCACAATGGAATCTTAGATTGCAATTTTTTTATACTTTTTGGATGCATAAAAATAAAATAGATAAATTCTAAAATGTAAAAGATAACACATTATTATATTATGATTTGATATTGTATAGAAGTGTAGTGATACATTTGCTCACAGAGTTGTCATGTGATTTCAGAATATGGTGCTAAGACAAACTGTGTAGTTTATTTTATTGTAACTTTCTATTCACCTTTTGTAACGGAAGAGGTCTGACGCAACAGGTTAATATAAATCAAATTGGTTTATTGGGTCACCGAGAGTACTGGGGTAGGGTTCAGAGGATGTGAGGGTGAGGGAGTAGTTCGAGGGATATGGTGATCGGGGTAATCCGGGCCTTTGGCTGTACAGGAGCTGGAATGCAGGCAGGAGGAGCACACACCTCAGCGATCCGGGAACTAGGTGGAACAGGAGACACTTGGAGACGAGGAGACACTAGGAGGAACACAGGAGGTAAGTAATGCAGGAAGTATTCAAATGGAAGTAGTAGCAAAGTCATTGAGTCCTCTACGTGTATACGAGACCGGACAGTGAGGGTGTCTGTGGTGTGTGCTTTTATGCAGGCTGGTTGATGAGGTGCTTGATTAGTGACAGGTGCAGGTGCTCAGAACTCAGGTGAGAGGGATCGTTGTGATTGGGTGGTGATGGAGCCTGGCCGATCTGTTACACCTTTGTTGTAAACATGTTATTTTGAGTTCAACAGAATAAAAAAAACATGCAGGTTTGAAATAAGGGTGAGTAAATAATTACGTTTTTTTTTATCTATCTTGAGTAAAGTATTCCTGTAAGCATCGGAGTTAGTGAAAAAATGAGTGCAGATTTGATGACCCCATGAACTGAAGAGTTTGTGACTCACTAATGACTGGTGATTGCATGCTCTGGTAAAAACAATTTTCATGGTGAATAAGAATTTAAGTGTTTTTGGACTAAGCTGAAACCACATCAACAAGAATCTTGCACGCAAATGGAAAACTCTTAAGGTTAGCATCACACTTTTGAACTCTGCTTCGCCTCTCTCTCACTCTACCTATTAATATTTCTTCATCTCTGTGTTCCTCTGTGACGCTCTGATCATTTGTAGAGCTTTTAAGTCCCACGTCATGAATGCAAGGCGACAGGCAATGAGTAGCGCTATGATCAATCACAAAAAAATCTAATTATGCTAAGCTAAGTACTTTGAGAGTGAACATAAGGAGAGAGAAAAAGGTTTATACTATGTGGGTCTAATATCAGAAATCTTACTCCGTAGTTGTGCATTTTGAGAAATCACCTAAAGGGGAAGATTGACAGATGAAGTTTTAAACTCATAATGTACGTTTAACAGTGCCAAATCCCCAGACAAGGCACTATGGGAGTCTCTAACCACAGACAGTGTCACATTTAGAACCTGGAATCTGAATTTATTGCCTTCTGCAGTGGAAATGCTCTAAATTAAAATTCAATTACAGTGTAAACTCTTTGGAAGAAAGGCAAGCTTGGATGAGTGGGTAACTGTAACTTTATATCAGCGTTCATGTGAGTATAGACTACAAACTAGCTCAGAGACCAAGCAGTTCTCAGCATTAATCTATTTCATGGCCGTGGGTTTGGTTTATTGGTAAGGACATTTTAAAATTGGTCAGACTATACCACATGTATTTGAAATAGAACTCTTTTGTAACATTGTCTTTACTGTGACTTTTGATTAATTTAATGCATCCAAGCAATAATTTAAAAAAATTGTACTGACCCTAAACTTTTGAGCTGTAGTTATGTAGTATTTACACTATATACATAGGCTATATGTTACATGATAAAATGATTTTATCATTATATTTTGTGCATTAATAACATATTCCAAAAAAAAGTATGATTGCAATATGCATGTTCTTGTACAGTTTTTATATACAATATAAAAAAGCATTTTAACATCTTTAGAATTTAATTTAATTTATTTAGGAAATAAAATACTTGTGAAAACATGACGCATACTTGTATTGCATTCAGTTTTGATCATATTGTTTGAGATTGTTCAGTATCTTTGTTCCCAACCCACATCAATGCTCATATTGTAGTATCAAGTTCATCAGAGCAGAGTTTAGATGCACGCATATAGCATCATGCTGTAAAATCAGTAAAAGTGAAGATGATCCCCCTGTGTGGGATCATCTATCTGTTTTTTTTTTTTAATTATGTTTGTACCTGACCATTCCTCTGCAAGCAGTGAACCAGAGCTGCTCTTGCCTGTCCAGGAAATTGATTTCACCCCTTCCAGCTGATGCCCACCATCTTTGTCTTCCTCTTTCTTTCTTTCTTTCTGTTCTTTCTCTTTCTTTTCTTTCTCCCTTTATTGCCTCCTCTTTGCCCCCTACCAATCTCCGTCTCTCTATTTTCCTCCTCAGCGAGGCAGAGAGGCAAGTGCCAATTCTTCCGAGTAATTTGTGAGCTGGGCGGATGATAGGATTGGTGGATTGCAGCACCTGGTGCTATTTTGCATTGTCAGCCAAATAATCTGTGATTTATCACTCCAGAGATGAGCAGAGAGTGGAGGAAGACACAGAACAGAAAGAGTGGAATGAATTAAAGTGGAGAAAAGAACAAAAAACTGACTGTAAACATTCTGCTCATAGAGAAGTAAAACTGAGAGGAAAAGGCGCGATCAACATCATTGAGTGAAGTTATAAATACGCATATATGAATAACAGTTATAAGAAAAGATACTTTATTATTATAAAGCTTAATTCTATTTCTTAATTCTAATTGCTATTGTTTACTTTAATAGTAGCATTTTTGCATAAGAAATATATATATATTTTTTTTCATTTGTGCTGTAACCTGATGTAGTCAGGTTGATATGATATTGAATACTTTTGGTTTAAATTGCCTCAAGAAGCAAATTTTTAGGCTTGTAAGTTTACAAACAAACAAAAAAAATACAAGATTAATTTATATGCATATACTGTGTGTACATACAGTGGGGGAAAAAAGTATTTAGTCAGCCACCAATTGTGCAAGTTCTCCCACTTAAAAAGATGAGAGAGGCCTGTAATTTTCATCATAGGTATACCTCAACTATGAGAGACAAAATGAGAAAGAAAATCACATTGTAGGATTTTTAAAGAATTTATTTGCAAATTATGGTGGAAAATAAGTATTTGGTCAATAACAAAATTTCATCTCAATACTTTGTTATATACCCTTTGTTGGCAATGACAGAGGTCAAACATTTTCTGTAAGTCTTCACAAGGTTTTCACACACTGTTGCTGGTATTTTGGCCCATTCCTCCATGCAGATCTCCTCTAGAGCAGTAATGTTTGGGGGCTGTCGCTGGGCAACACGGATTTTCAACTCCCTCCAAAGATGTTCTATGGGGTTGAGATCTGGAGACGGGCTAGGCCACTCCAGGACCTTGAAATGCTTCTTACAAAGCCACTCCTTCGTTGCCCGGGCGGGGTGTTTGGGATCCCAGTTAGCATCTAACCAGAAGTGCAATAAACAGTAGGTACAGGATATACAGTATCTCCAATATGTTACAAATGTACAATAAATATACAGATAAGGCAGTACTATGGACATCATTTACAGATTTTTAAATCCCTATATGTGTGTGTTTATAATATGCATATAAAGGATTTTGATTTTTGTTATATTGTTTTTGGGTGTTCTTTTGGTTCTAGAAGTCATCCATGTGTATTCAAAAGAGGTTTCTCTCTAAATTCTCTCCAAGTATCAGGACCTAAAGGTCCAAATGGGGCCAAACACAATTTATTTTATAGAGGTATTAGAAAACCTCCAATTGTTTTTGGGTTGTTCGCCCTTTCTTGTTGAGATATAATTTTCTCTTTACAGTGCTCCTCTCCGCAAAGAAACACTGGCCTTCATCTTTCTCTCTCATTGCCCAGTCTCCTCTCCTCCTCTCTTTAAAATAGAGACAGAGATTAAATAGATTTTTCAGTGTCATCAAATCCATGGCTCAGCTCTTTGGCTTTGACAAAGGGAAGTGTTTATACAGGTCCGTTCCGAAGTCACGAAATAATACAGCATCAGCTGCAGGATGGGAGGAAAAACTGAGAAACCAAGTATAAGAATGAACAAGAGACCAGTGTCAAGGAATACCTGTGCAATGTTAATAATATATATTTACTAAAATGACTAGTAAATATACTAAAATTAAAGCTTAAAGTCTGAAAATCTCCTATTGATTTAGTGTTAAAATGTTGAGCATACAAAATCTAACCACCAATGCTAAATCCAATGCAATAGTTGCATTCTGGTTTGTTATTGGTTTTCTTTCTTGCATTTATTTGAATATTCAATTCTAACTGTCCAATATACAGTGTTGATTCAACCTGACAGAAAACCCAATTTAATAATGTTAATGTTTATAATGGCCATTCACCACTATTATTTTTCTGCCTCATGAGTACTATTTTCAATGCATTTCTGTGTTTTTTTCAATACAATGCTAATCTAGTTGAATATGCTGCTTATTTGGATAAACGTTGGTGGTTTATGCAATGATCAACCTCAGAGGAGAAGTGTGATGCTGTGTGCCAGCTTCCAAAATGTTTTTATCATGTCATGTTTTTGATGTTCTGATATGGCCACATGCCACTTTAACTGCCTTTTTCCTGTGCCATTAGCCTTGCGGTCCTCAGACCTGACAGTCATTTCTGCTGCAGAGAATGACGGGGTGGCAGCTCTTAGAACAACAGTGGAGATGATCGGAAAGATAGGTGGACTGAAAAGGTGCAAATTGTAAGAACTGAGATGGAAGCAAAGATAGAGAAATTGAGCGTAGCGTCTTTGCACAGAATTCTGGGTAATTGCTCTTTCGAGAGTGACACACATACACAAAAACTTGAGCGATTCTGGAGGGTGCCTTTATCAACTATCATTGTGTGGCGGTCTGTTATACATCCTCTCAGGGCTTGTGTGTGTGTAAGAGAGAGTGCATTTACTTTGATGGAATGACATTTTATCTCATATGTGTACTCTAATTGCCTGTGTTGAATGAATCACGGATCATTTTAGTTGGACTTACTTTTAAAAGGTTCTTTGTTTAACTGTCTGTTTAGAATGGAAATTCAATCCATATTTTTCTCTCTCTCTTGCTCTCCGCCTCCTAGATCAAGTTTTCCCAGACCTCTTGACATTTTTTTCCCAAAATAATTTGCCTCTGTTCATTTGGTTAAGTGTAAAAGTGTACATTCAAGTACTACACATATGGTGATTAATTAGGATTAGAAATAAGTTTTCAGTTGTCTGGTTGATACCAATACTAATGAAATTTCACAATTCTCAATACCAGTACCACTAAAATGAATATTCTATAGAGCACAACAGTCTTCCATTCCATTCATTTTTTTCCATAGAGAATTGATTTTTAACATGTAAACTTTTCAAAACAGACTTGCAATATGATAAATGGTTTTGTTTAAGCCACATTTTTACATAATCTTGTGTAATTGTCAATTTGTAATAGTTGATTACGTCATTCACAATGCTTCATGGAACAAGTGGTTCATTCCTTTATCAGTACAGACTCTTGTATCCTTGACTTTATATTAGATTTTCAAGTACACACGGAATTGTTACATGGTACTACAGAAGACTGATATTGTTACATCTTTTTTTCCTTCTATATTTTAAAAGTGGTTCTATATTGTACTTGGAACTGGTATTGTTACCTGTCTGGTCTGCTCTGAAGATCGGTCTTAACTGCTCTTATTTTTTCTCCAGCTCTCTTTCTTGCTTTCATTGTTAGGTGATTAATATTACCATGAAATACACAATTGAACATGTTTATTAAATAAACACCCGACAAACCACAAAAGCTTGAGCAGTTTGAGCCCTGCATGATCTGTGGACACACACATGCGTTCACTTCAAAATGTCAGTCTGCCCCCACCGTGACCCTGAGCTGTAATAGTGAGATGTGACTGCTTCACGCTGCTTGAGCTCTTGTGTGTGTGTGTGTGATTTACCGTTAGGAAAATGATGGTGCTCTGTTCACCATGACAACGTTACACAGACACAGCCCATCAAAGTGTCATAAACATCCAGCAGATACAGACCACCATTAATCACAATAGCGAGTAAAGAGGGCAAAATGTAGAGAAAAGATGGGGGAAGAATGAAGTCCAGATAATAAAAAAAGAAGAAGAGGAAAAAGACAGGGAGACTAACAAGGGACACACACACTTCTTTGTTTTCCCATTTTCACATGATTATGTGAAAAAAGTGCTCTCTCTCTTCAGATAAGTGTAATTGTGGCTAGAGCAGGGGAAAAATCATAGCAAATGCCACAGCTATTACAAAACCTACAAAAACAATCCCAATTGTTCGATCCACCTCTACTTCAGCTTTCTGTTTCTCACACTGCAGGTGTCACTTGGTTGTGATGAGGTGTTGGTAAACGGGAAAGAGAAGAATGGGCATATCTCTCTTCAAGTGAACTTTACCTACCTCTATTTGACCAGCCAATTAGAGCTCACCGTCTGGGTGCCACGGTTACCGCTCCAGATTGACGTCTCTGATGCCGAACTCAGCCAAGTCAAAGGATGGAGGGTCCCCATCATCACCAACAAGAGGTGTGTGTCTGAGACAGCGAAAAGCATGTGTGTATGTCTGTTTTTCTTTCACAGCCCAATTCTGCTTGTTGGCCTTCAGTCTGTCTGCTGGGCCCATTTTTCAATTTGGCCAATTTCTGTCTCTCTGCCTGTAACAACAAAACTACTGTTACCACCAGGAACCACACACACACACACACACATGCACTCTTTCTCTCTCTCTTAGACCCCACGCAATGCTTCCCCCTAGGTGAACAGGAAATTTGAAGTAATCACAGTTTCAGAGAAATAAATAAAATGGTGGGGAAACAAAGAAAAAACCAACCAAACAGAAAAAAGCAGACAAAAAATAATAATAATAATAAAAGGCAAGGGAAAATAAAACAAAAAGCAGAGAACAAAAGAAAAGAAAAGAAAATTGGATAATTGCTGGCGATCAGACGCTTTTCCTCGGCTCTAATCAGTCAGATAGCCAGCTGCATTGAAATATACAAGCTTAGCTTTGCCAAAAATGTTTATAATTGCTTTCTTCTTGGCCCTCAGTATAACATTTGAAGAAATAAGCTAAAATGTGCTTTCTATCATTTGCCCCTGTAGCGTCTGCGTAGGATCATGCATGTGCGTTGGACTGTTTATGGCTTAAAAGACCCCTTTTAGCCTTTTGACATTTGCATATAAATTACAGTTCTGGTCAGAAACTTTACGTTCGTCTTTGGTTAATTCTGTATATATATATATATATGTTTTAGTTAGTTATATGTTAGATATAGTTTCATTTTATTAAATCCCTTATATTCACAACGAATTGTCTCTGTTTACTGTTCACAGTTCCAAGTCAATGAATGTTTGAACCCTTGCTACATTTCGCTATGAATTACTGCTAGCACTGTACAAAGAAGGACAGTTTATTGTTCCGTGGCCAGAAAATAAATATTCCTTGAATTGATAAATTATTATATTGTCTGCTCGGTGGACGGACAGATCAAATAATTGTAATATTGATTCTGCTACAGTTAATTCGAAGATATAATCTAAATATTTATTATGAATCATAACCAGTTATAATTCGTCATAAATATTCCCCTTTTTAGAGCTAATAAATAATAATAAACGTTACACCCCACTCTCATTTTGTTCCAAACCTGAATGACTTTCTCCTCTGTAGATGTTCACAGTGCTCTTTTCCACACAGTGAAAGAATGCTCTAAAGAAGATTTAATAAAAATAGCATGTTTTATTATGCAAGGGTGAAAATGAGATGTGAGAACAACAGCAGATTTTCAATAAATAATGATTTAAATTCCTTCACACAAAGCTGGCGTATAGCGTACAAGCCATTTGGACTACTATTCTGGTACTTTTATGTTGTTTTTCTCCACATTTTTGGAGCTGGACAACCCCTGTCCCAGTTCACTTTTATGGAAAAGTCCTGCATGGCCCATCTTTTTCTGAGTTTCATGTTAGAAAGCAGGCCATACAGGTTTGGAACAACATGAGGGTGAGTAAATGATGACAGAATTATTTTTGATTGAACTATCCCTTTAAGGAAACCGTAAAGAACAAGATGGTATTGTTATTTTGACTTTGTTTTTCATTATTCTTAGAATCATTATTATCATGTATTTCATTATTCTTAGAATCTCATTACTAGTATCTCATTATTTCAACTCCAACTCCAAATCAACCCATTTGTGTTGTATTATTAAATATTATGATTATGCATAATGGCATTTCAGTAGCTTTTTATAGTCTTTCTGCCCTTGCACTGCAGGGTCTTATTACAAAATAAGCCAAAATAATGTCACTACTTCATCATCATACAACAGCTACTAAACATGTAGATTTTCTTGAGATTAAATTTCTTATCTTATCTGTGTTCTGTGTTGCCCAGGCCGACAAGGGACAGCGAAGATGATGAGGAGGATGAGAGGAAGGGCAGAGGCTGTGCCCTGCAGTATCAGCACGCTCTGGTGCGTGTTCTCACACACTTTGTAGCCGAGCCAGCTGGCCCTGGTGGGGAGCTTGTGCACATGCTAGGTTCTGATTGGTCAGCCGACATCACAGAGATGGTCCTGGACTTCCTGAAAGTGGAAGATACAAGCTTTGCGCGACTAATTGATGGAAGGGTGCTGGTGGGAAGAGACCCGGGCATCACCAATATACAGGTAAATATCTTTCTAGCTATCATCTGTATCTGCTTTTATACATCTTGCAGACACATTTTTTCCAAAGGGTCTTACACTGCTTTCAATATGTACATTTTATCAGTACAGTACAGTATATGCATTCCCTGGGAATCAAATCCATTCCTAATTTATTCATAGCCAGTTTCTTTGACTGCATCTGTTTGGTGAGCAGCTTTTTAAATGACGTCAGCACACAAATAAAGATCGGTGGGAAAAAAAAGACCCTGTGTGTTTATGTTAATTTCCTCTGCATGTGTGTTTTCATGTCTGTCTCCATTTGCACTTCATCATGTTTCACATGTTGGTCCAACTTCGTGCTGGTTATATAATACCTTGCATGTGGTTTTGAGTTTGTTTTTATTTTGTGTGGAATTCTCTCCAGTCCTTTTTTCATGTTGTTTCTCTCCCTGTCGTTTAGGCTTCTGCCACCCCTTTTGATTTCCTGCCATTTTAGTTTTTTTCTTCCTTTCCTCCCTTCAGCTCGGGAATCCTCATGGTGTTACTCAACAGTTTGTGTCCACGGTAACAGAATATGGTGCTCTACGATGACACGTTGATTCTGGGAGCTCTTCGTTCACCTGTCATACTGCCTGTCTGTCATAGTAAAGCAATTGCAAAGCGTCAGTTTGTATCTCCTCGCCTTTTATAAGGATGAGAAATATTATATAATGGAAAGAGGAACAGGAAAATATTTTCAAATATTTATATAAATTATTTAAAATGCCTTGAGTAAATTTCATGCAGATAGATAGATAGATAGATAGATAGATAGATAGATAGATAGCATGACATATGCATTTATCTGAACAATGTGAGAATTGGCTTTTGTATTTCCCAGGTGATATCCCCTCTTTCTGACTCCATTCTGGCTGAGAAGGCCATCACAGTGGTGGATGATAAAGTGACCATCACTGATCTGGGAGTTCAGCTGGTGGGCTCTTTGAGTCTCTCACTGCAGCCCAGTTCCACCAACAACAGAGCCTTCTACATCACAACCACTGCTCAGGACCTGTTGCACACACCCAAACAGGTGAGATCCATGAGAAATGACCAACAGAATACTTAATTTACTACCATAAACTACTATGTATTATGGAAAAAATCATCGAGGTTATAACATTCTAAAACTAGAAGTTGAGGCTACTGTAGACATTGGGGCTACTGTAAGTTGGCTCCAACTGTTTTGGAACTAGAGGTTTAGGCTATAGTGAATTGGCTTGAACATTTAAGAAATAAAAGCTAACACTGCTGTGAATTGACACCATAGTTCTAAAACAGTCCGCCTGTCACCAGAACCCTGCGCACATTCAAGTTACAAATTTATAATTAATATAATTACAAATCGATAATTAAAATTATAAAATTATAATTAGCTTCAATGTTCAAGCACAATAATTTAACTTTATTGAGACTTACTGGAACACTGCAGAACTAGAACATGAGGCTGGGAGTACAAACTAGAATTTCAGCTATTTCCATTTCCATTCACGCTACCTGGTTAAGTTTTTTTTTTTTCTTTCTTTCAAGAGTCTGTGGATAAGGAGAGATTGAGATATATTAGAGACAAAATGTAAAAACTAAAATATTTTAAAAAGTCAGTTAAAGGAACAATCTTTCACATGCTTTCCTGACCATGCAACATTTTAAACCAGGCTTTGTCAAGCACACTTATCAACCGTCCACAGTCGGCCCTGCCAACAGTACAGATACTATTGTGGAAATAATCCAGTATGCAAACAACATTCTGCAAAATGTTCTGGCCTCTGTTTTCTCTATTAACCCATAGCCCTTCACTAGAGGCACCGGTGTTCATTTTAGCAGGCGTTATTATAACTGAGAATTGAATAGCTCTAATATCCTACTTCCCCCTACAGTGCTGTTTGGAATCATCTGATTAAAGTATCTAAAATAGCGGCTCTGCTAAAAATGCTTTCCCTGGCTTCTTCCAGAGTTTTCCCACGCACAGGGCCCAAGGTTAACTATGAGTAAATGAGAGTGGGTGGGAAAACACTGCAAGTGTCTCATTTGGAGTTGTTGGCAATAACGGATATTAAGAAAAATGCTTTTTGTCTCATTTGAAGAAGCTGCCAAAATCAAGGTGGCCACATATCTGGAGGCTGTTCACTGTTTAAACACTGCATTTTGCTTTTTCACTCTCTTGAGCATTTGTGATTAACTCCACACACTCTACATCCTATATAATTATAATCCATATCCTATAATTACATCTCTCTTTCCAATCATAGTATTTAGTATTTCTTAAATGATATACGACTACATGTTTAGATAAGCTCAAATTAATTTGCACATTTTTCAAGTGCTGCTACAGATATTTTTGTGAGCTTCTTGAAAACTTGACACTTCAGTTTTAAAGAAAGTGTTAGTTCACTCAAACATGAAAGTGATGTCATTGTTTACACATTTTGTTTAATGTCATTCCAAATTGTATAACTTACTTCTGTGGAAATTTTAAAAAACATACATGCTTTTCTTTCCAATGTATTGAAAGCATACCATGTTTGAATGTTCTGCAATCACGAATAAAGTCCCTTAATACTGTTGACTTATTCTTTCCTGTAGTTTATGGTGACTGAAATGAAAGAATTCCTTGTTTTAGCAGTAAAAGTAATTATACTGCCACCTTGAATTTGAGTCTGTACCAAAAAAAAAAAGCAGCATTCTGAACTATTAATGTATTCTTTTTACTGCCTGACTTTTATTGTTAAGTTTATTGTTTTCAGCATGTCAACTTAATTGCCTCTTCCTTTGTTTTAGAGTATAAATTACTGAGTTTTTAAGGTAAATCTTAACTTGTAGTGACCCTGCATTTATCATGGGAAATTTTGAATTTATTAAGAGAAATAACCTTGCCATTAGACGCCATTGCAGTTCCAGTCACAGGCAGTTTGTGCTTTGATTCACATGTTCAGGGACTTAAAATGTTTTCAGAGCAGAAACTCTCATTCTCACATTGCAGTGCTGTATAGTATATAAGCCTTCACTCTCCAAGGACAATGATGCAGTAGCTATATAAATGAGAATGTTTCAAACTAATTTGGTTTTGTTGTTAAAAGGGATACCAAAAATGAAAATTCGGTTGCCATTTACTCACCCTTTTGTCGTTCAACCCATAACACAAAAGAAGAAATATGTGCAGAATTGTACTAGCCATTCTTTCTTGAACAAATCATTTTTTTGAGTCATATCTTTTAAATGCTTTGGTTTCAGTTCAAAAAATAGTCTGAATAATTTGTTTGCAAATCAGACTGCTTTGGTTCTCAAATTTAGCTCACTGACTGACTGCGCAGATGTTAACAGGAGGGAACTCAGGCTTTTTTATGTAATTACAATGAATGGATACTGAGGCTTCAAAAAGGATGCACAACTCATCATAAAAGCGGTTCATATGACTCATGCACTACATACACATTTGCTGAAGTCACTGATTATCTTCTCCTCACCTCCTGTAAACCTGTGACTGGATCGTTGAGCCAAGAACCAGATTTTTGAACAAGTCATTCAAAGTGGTTTTGTGAAATGGATCAACCAAATCAATGAAAACATGTAACTCAAAAGAATGATTCATTCAATAAAGAGCGAGCAGTACAATTCTCCATCAGTTTCTCCTTTTTTGTTCAACAAAAAGTCATGAGTTTAAAACAACATTGAAGTGAGTAAATGATGACTTTTCACTAGGGGTGAACTAGTCCTTTAAATAATGCATTTGTTCTTAACCATCTCTCTGTTATATTACAGGAAGCCATTATCAGTGCATGGATTCAGTACAGTGATGGCTCTGTGACCCCTCTTGATATCTATGACCATAAAGATTTTACTCTAACCATCACCTCACTGGATGAGAATGTGGTCTCCACCTATCAGGAACATTCCCAACGCTGGCCTGTTATAGTGGCGGAAGGCGAGGGCCAGGGAGCACTACTGCGCGTGGAGATGATGATCTCAGAAACCTGCCAGAAATCCAAGAGGAGGAGCATTTTGGCAATGGGGATAGGAAATGTACAAGTGAAGTTCGGACAGAACGACCTGGAGCAGAGGAGTGTAACTCATGATGAGAACAGTCTGGACAACAGCACAAATGAACAGAGACATAAGGTTCTAGAGCCGGATAAATCAAGTGGAGGAGATAGCTGGAAATACACAAACACCGCGGTAGAACGTGAGGAGTCAGTCATAAAAAAAGTCAGCACAACTGCAAAGACTCCGCTAACTAGTCGTTCAGGGGGAAACAAACAGGGTGGGGGACAAAAGAACAACCCTGTGGACTATACCATTTTCCCAGTGCAGGTGGACCTACCTGGCGGGGCAGAGAGCGACTTGACTCAGGCTCCAAGAAGTCTGTCAGACCTGGAAATAGGCATGTATGCCCTACTTGGAGTCTTTTGCCTTGCTATCCTCGTCTTCCTCATCAACTGTGTCAGTTTTGCCTTCCGTTACCGCCACAAACAGCTTCCTGTTCTGGAGCAGGGCAACATGAACCATGCCCATGACTGGGTGTGGCTCGGTAATGAAGCGGACCTGATGGATCATCACGGTGACCACGGGCCACTGGCACACAACAATGAGTGCACGACTGCGATAGATCGCAATGAGGGGTGCGAGGAGAGCAAATACCTCCTCAACGGGAGCGCCGTTCAGAAAAGCGGGTCATCACACGGACGTGGCATCCCCCAGGTACACTCCGATCCACGGTCCTGTTTGGGAAATGACCCAAGTGGAAAAGTCGAACGCCTTAACAACTCTCCCAGCGCTGCCAAGCGCAAAAGGGTCAAGTTTACTTCCTTCGCCACTGTACTGCCAGACGAAGGTGGGCCCTACACCAACTCCATCCTTATCGGAAATGAAGACAACATCAAGTGGGTCTGTCAAGATATGGACCTGGGACAGTCAGCTGAGCTCAGAAGCTACATGGAGAGACTGCAAGACAATCTGTAGGAGCTGAGAAGAGAACGAAAGAAAGGGAAAGCGAGAGGGAGGACACACAAAAACTCACCAGAAATGCCTTTGCACTGTTGGGGGAATGCAGGGAGAGAGGGAGGGAGGGATTGTTAAAAAAATCGAAAGTGGATGCAAGTAGGGAGTAGGAAGGAATAAAATCTTTTGGGAGTTTTGAGTTAAGTAGGAAATTCACAAAAAGGGGAAACGGGTGAAGAGAGACCGGCACGTTCGTACTGGCTCCGCCGAGCGGTCCAGGTGGCGTAGAGTGAGCAGCTGCCAATTGGCTAGCACAGGGACAGAATGCCAGTTACCAACACCCCGAATAAACAAGCCCAAACAAAACCAGTGAGAGAAAGAAAGAAAGGAAACAAACTTGACAGCTGTACAGAAAATCACAGTCCATGGATGTCAATAAACAGAAGTTATCACTAATGTATTTTCGTTTTTTGTTTTATTTCGATTCAAATCAAACAAGTCAGAATTATGGACGGAGACAAAAGATCTTATTTTTTTAGATAATCCCAGGCTTTTTCCAGATTAGTATGTAACTAGACCAAAACAGGCCCTCAAAGCACCCGGCCTGCCCCAGATCCAGGTGTGTTTGTTTTTTACCCCTCATTTTGTACTCTGTCCCTCCTGTGTGAATTCCAAGAGAGCTGGGGTGCAAGGACGTGTGGGATTCCCCCTGGCTGGAATCTGTACCAGCTGTATCTGCACACACACACTGTTTAAGGAGTCGAAAAACACCAAAAACACAACAGTCCTCCCTCTCTATCTCTCCTCTGGGAGAAAAACAGAAGACATCAATGATGAAAAGCAAGATGAGAATAAAAAGACTCCTCATGCACTGTTCATTTGATCAAGTGAATGTGGAAAAAAAGGACTGAGGATTTCTTTTGAGTCCCTTCTGGAGGTTGTTCATTTGCACAATAAGAATAATACAGAAAGTGCATATAGTGGCCCTCAGCTGATCTGAGACTGGCCAATCTGACTGTCCATACAGCAACTGATCCAGACATACAACCTGACAGTTTGAAGATGTGACGATAAACACGGGACGGACCGTGTAGAAATACAAGGCCACAAAAAGGAGTTGTGTTTGTTATAAAACCATATGATTGTTGTGATAGAAAAATATACAAGAGTAGAGTGGTCTGTTACTCTCCAGTACAGTAAATGTATGAATGTTTATCTTTTTATTGAGGCGAAATGTACATCGTTTACCCCCTTTTTACATGGCTGGAGCACCTGCACATGGTTTTTACATGTCCTATAGGTTGTAAAGCAACTTTATATTTCTGCCTCACTGACCCCAGCGTTTACCCAGGTCCTTGAATCATTGTTGTTTATATTACTGAAGAGTTGTAGGGAAGGACAGATGTGGACACCTTCTCTTTGAAAGCTCAGGTGCAAATATGCTCACAGATGAACAGTGGTAGAATTGAAATGTAGATTGTAAGAATGCAATATTTATTTGTAAGTGTAATATGAGATAGGATGTAAATAAAATGATTAAAATTTTCTTGTGGACACTGCAAGAAGGCTGTTGCCTACATTTTCAAAATCAACACAGAAGAGTCATGAGGCCATTTTGATTGTTTCATATTCTATGTTCAAGTCTGATTTCCCTCTGGAGGAATAAAAATGAAAGGCTTTAATATGTTAAGACATCATGTCATGGGTTCTGTCAGGACATCAGATTCCCCATTTAGACAGAGTTCAGTCTTTTCCTTTGATATATATTATTTCTGTTTGTTTCAAAGGTGTTTTATTTATTTAAAGCTACATTAGAAGTAGTGAAGAGCAGATTTAATTGTAATTGGAAAGTATTTATATAAATGCATAAGGGAAAATTTCTTTTTTAACCATTTTCCAATTACATTTTTGCCTTTCTAAAAGATTTTTTTTAAGTACAAATATTCCATGTAGCATCTCAGTTAATTTGAGGTAAAAAAAAAAATAAATTTTATAATAATAATTACAAAAAAAAATGTATAATTAATATTCAATTTCTTTTTAAAAAACGTAATTTATTACATTTTTAATGGATGTTAATAAGTTTTGTCAGCTATTTCGCCATCAGTTATATGAAATGCGAGAACAGACTTTTAACTTTAATATTTTACCTTTTAACTTTGTGTTTATTAATAAAACTATCCATTATTATTATTATTATTATTATTATTGTTGTTGTTGTGAATTTATTGTTACATTTAAACCTGCTCTCCCCTAATGAAATTGCTGATTTGTCATAAGCGATTTATGAATCCATTAATTTGACTGAAATGCTTAAAGATACACTGAAACTAATATAAAAAAATTTGACAGTCATTTTAAGGGACAACAGCAGTTTGTGACAAAAACACAACTTCATTCCAGTAGCCACAAGTTAAGGGGGGTGATTTTGAACTCTTTTCTTTTATAAAACATACATACCTCATTTTGTCCGAGGTGGGGTGACAAGATGTCTTGTTTTCCAGGTTTCCTTATGGGATTGGTTTGACTTTTACTGTATGAAGTTTCATTTAATTTTGGCCTTGAATCTCGGTACAGCAGAACGACTGTTTTTTTTTTTGTTTTTTTTATTAAGTTTCTTGGTTTAAGCACTATCCAGTTTATTGTCAGTTGTGACTAAATTATGGAGAAACCATATAGTAGAATGTGAGAGGGAGATGTTGAGCTCATGTGTTTGCCAAGGCCATCGCTGACACCTCTTCAACCAGAATAATATACTGGATTGTAACAATAACGCTCTTCGTTCACCATCCACACGAGGCCTTAGATGCAGTGTCACAATATCTGATGACTCAAGATGGAGAATATGATCTCATCTTTATCCCATAGTCATTCTCTTAGTGATATTCTGGTTGTTGTTTTTCAGATGATCTATTCCTAAATGCTCATTCTGGGCATTTTCTCATAAACCATGTCGTATCCTGCTATATGATTCCATGTTTTCATATAAACATGTCCATGTATACAAATCTATATTTTCATATAAATACGTTTTAGCACCTGAAGACGTCATGATTTTGTACAAATATACAGATCTAAAAGCAGAAAGAATAACGTAACACACCTGCAACATTCTACGTTCTCATTTTACAGAAGTACCGACATCCGTTAATGTCCCTTTGCTGGTATTTGTTCAGTATTACCCTCATTGTGTACATGCTTTGTCATTAAAGTTCTTGCCTACTGACGTGGATTTTTTGTTTCTTTTGTTTCCCTTTAGTTTCATTGTATCTCCGGATACCCATTGACTTTTCTGTTGTTAGCTAGCGACTTGTGAACCAGCTAGCTATTTTTGTCAATTTATCATTTGTCAAGAGAAAACCTGCACCAGATTTTAGAATTGTCCACCTCCAAAATACCAAAAATACCAAATAACAAAATTCAAAATAACAAAATAACTCCTGGTTAGTGTTAAAGCAGCTGTCTGTAGCAGCTGTATGCATTTTTGTGTATTTTTTGGGATTTGAAGCCCCCTACAGTTAAGTGGGTGAAATTTACTGTCGTAAATATAACACTGTCGCAGTTACAGTGGATAGCTGTACACGTGCGTTTGTTGCTGCCGTAAAGCAATCCACCCTTTTCGTGGAATTTCATAGCCGCACATCAAACTAACACACTACCAGAACAAACGTTTGGGGGGAGCGAGGGAAAGAAACAGAAGCCATTCGCCACATAAAAAAAAATGCACATACCGCTTTAAGTAAAACGTGATTAATACATCTGTCTTTGATCACTAAATATCGAATATGTCTGTAGCTGTATAGCAGATACAATCGCAGATAATGTTGTCAGGATTCAGTGCATTTCGTCATATATATTTATGCATGTATAGTCTATGATTCCGATGTCTTTTATATTTCAGCGCGACGAGAGCAGCTTTGATGTACACCAATGACTAAAGTTTTGGACAGGGCACATCAGACATACCATTAGCCCCGGTAATAACAACAGCACAAGGTACAAAAAGGTAAAGTTTGTGTGCAGCAAATTTTGATGAGATGTACACCACTGTACACGTTTTATTTGGACTGTTTCAACAAAAGATGGCACAAAAATACTCTATAATGAACCCCACTCTCTTCCACTTGGACTTCAAAGTCATTTTTTGAAATATGGACCCATTTTTCCCCACTCAGAAAAGATGGAACTCATTATGCTGCTGTTTTAGAAGCACAGAGAAAAGCTATAAGGGGCTGTATTATCTTTGTTTTACCAAATAGATGTCATTCATTTAGTCAATGGGACTTTCACAGAATATTATATTATTTTAAGTACAAAAATGTAGTTCACTGACCTTTCCAAGTATAGAACATACATAAAATATAACGTAAAAGAAAAATTATTAAATAATTAAATTATAACAATAAATTGATAAGATTTAATATTTTACTTAAATATTATACTTAAAACATTTGTTAATATTTGGGTAAATACTTTAGAATATATGCAGTGTTGGGAAAGTTACTTTGGAAATGTAATAGGTTACAGATTGCATGCTGCCCTATTAAAAAAAGTAGTGTAACTAGTTGAAATATTAAAGTAATGTGACTGATTACATTTGATTACTTGGTAACACTTTATTTTGATGGTCCCTTTTGAACATTCTGTTGACAATAAGTAATGTTGCACCTACATGTCTACTAACTCTCATCAGAGTATTAATAGACTGTTTGCTTAATATCTGCTAACTGTTTATTGTCATGGTCTCCCAACAGACATTCTACTGACTATAAGTAACTTTGCAAGTACATGCAAACTTCTTCTAACCCTACCAGTCTACTAATACTCTAATGAGAGTTAGTAGACATGTAGGTGCAACGTTACTTCTAGTCAACAGAATGTGTTAAAGGGACCATCAAAATAAAGTGAAACCAATTACTTTACTCAATTTCTAAAAAGAAAAAAATTCAACTGTTAATCATTTTCAAACATTTAAACCAGGCAGGGTTAACCTTACAGTACTGTAGTACTCAACACTAATTATTGTCAGACTTTCAAATCCTACATCACTTGAATTAAGATAATTTTATTTTAAAGCACAGCCACCACAAAATCAGACTTTAGCACCTCTTTTTACTTTGAGATTTGAGATTTAATTTAAGATCTTCTTGGACAGGTTGTATGCTAAAGCTTTCAGCAGCAATGTGGATTGATGTAATTGACAGACTGGTGCGCTGCAAATTCAAACAAGAGAACCAATCAAAAAGCAGCAGAATAGCATCACTTTATTAAAATATTAATATGTAATCCCCTTTTTTAATCATTAACATTTTCTGTAATTACATATTTTGTCCCAATAACTGTAACAGACTACAGATACATCTATTTTGTAATTAAATTACGTAATGCCGTTACTCAACAGTGTGTGTGTGTGTGTGTGTGTGTGTGTGTGTGTATATATATATATATATATATATATGCCGTTACCCAACGTTGTGTATTTTTTATTTTTATTTTTTTTGGTTGACTGCGAGTCAGGCTTGGAATCACTGGCTCAGTAAAGATTGAAACCGTTGGTTTGGACCATCCTGTTCTTTTAAAGAGATATTTAAGTGATTCAAAATGGAAAATTAGCTTCCCCTCACACATCTCTTTTTCCTTTTAAATCGTCTCATTTTCCAGTGACATAAAATATATGGCTTAGTTTTTCTTGCTCTCTCAGCACTTGCATTTTTTTTTAAATTGTTTATTTTTTTTCCCGCTCCCTTAACAAATTCTATTCCAATATATTGGCTTCCATTAACGTGTTTCTGCACAGGGCATTGATTTACTGCTGGTATCAAATATATATTGCCAACCAAGTGAGACATGCAACCTTTAATTTTCACGCCGTCGCGTTACAAATACGACATGCTACATTAACAAGAAAAATGGCTGTGTTTTGCAAAGCCAATGGGAAGTGGCCTGTGTCTTTAGATGACATTTCGTTTTCATTCCGCATTCATTACTGTGTGCTGTCACTGCTGTGCTTTAAGTTGTAAGAGTGTGAGTGTTTACTTTACCGCTGTAAGTCATCACAAATGTGTGTGTATGTGTGTGTTTGTCAGAAACGCATAAATGTGACACTGCTGTAGTGGAACAGACCAAGCTGTCCCAAGTTAAACAAGCACCTTACCTGTGGCCACACTAGAACCTCTGCCTATAAGTGATGCTTCACAGAATATTAAAGCAATACATCTCCGTGAGAGGAAAGGCAGTGCACAGAGTGAGAACTTAACTTTTTCTCTATATAAAATAAATGCAGTTTATTTAAGGATCTCAACTGATTGTGGTTCAGGAGCCCGGTTTTATACTGAACATCAAGTGGTGACCTGGTAGAGTACCGGAATTCATTATCATACTACAGTAAACAAAAATGCCCTAAAAATCAGATAGATTTGTGTTATCCAAACTATGTATGATTATATGCTTTTTAATTATTAAAATTTTGCATTGTTTTTCCCTGCTATATGTGATCCTGATAGAACAGACCCATGACCCATTTTTGAGTTGCAATCTTAGCAGTTAAGAACTACTCATTTACAGTATGTTTTTGTGTGTGTGCACGTTTTGAACAGTATTGTTTCTCAGAAAATCAGCTTGATCATTTGCAGTGCTGCAATTTCAAGCACCCTTGACATTCCAATGTAAAAATGATTGAGTAAATTTTGCTGCTTCCTCGAGAATTGTTTATTGAAGCAAAATGTGGTTGGAGGAACATGGACTTTTTTTCATAATTATGAATTTTGTCCGATGTCCATGAACAGGATCAGCAGTAGCATGCTGTTTCATGTTTCAAACTCAAATTGTGAAACTCGTGTATTAAATAAATTCAATGCACACAGACTGAAGTAGTTTAAGTATTTGGTTCTTTTAATTGTGATGATTTTGGCTCACATTTAACAAAAACCCACCAATTCACTATCTCAACAAATTAAAATACTTCATAAGACCAATAAAAAAAATGTTTAGTGAATTGTTGGACTTCTGGAAAGTATGTTCATTTACTGTACATGTACTCAATACTTGGTAGGGGCTCCTTTTGCTTTAATTACTGCCTCAATTCGGCGTGGCATGGAGGTGATCAGTTTGTGGCACTGCTGAGGTGGTATGGAAGCCTAGGTTTCTTTGACAGTGGCCTTCAGCTCATCTGCATTTTTTGGTCTCTTGTTTCTCATTTTCCTCTTGAAAATACCCCATAGATTCTCTATGGGGTTCAGGTCTGGTGAGTTTGCTGGCCAGTCAAGCACACCAACACCATGGTCATTTAAGCAACTTTTGGTGCTTTTGGCAGTGTGGGCAGGTGCCAAATCCTGCTGGAAAATGAAATAATTTTCCATTTCATTGGAAAATGAAATCGATTTTGCTTGACAATCCTCATAAGGCTGCGGTTCTCTTTGGTTGGTTGTGCATCTTTTCCTTCCACACTTTTTCCTTCCACTCAACTTTCTGTTAGCATGCTTGGATACAGCACTCTGTGAACAGCCAGCTTCTTTGGCAATGAATGTTTGTGGCTTACCCTCCTTGTGAAGGGTGTCAATGATTGTCTTCTGGACAACTGTCAGATCAGCAGTCTTCCCCATGATTGTGTAGCCTAGTGAACCAAACTGAGAGACCATTTTGAAGGCTCAGGAAACCTTTGCAGGTGTTTTGAGTTGATTAGCTGATTGACATGTCACCATATTCTAATTTGTTGAGATAGTGAATTGGTGTATATATATATATATATATATATACATTATCCTGCTTATACCATGGTCATTTGCCAGCACTGTCAAGTTAAAGCTGTTAATGATGTTTGCAGCACAATATTTGATCGGAAGGGTAAAAATTACGGTTATTTTCATCAGTTACTACTTGTTAGCTCTAGCATTCTGCCCGCTTCAAATCAGTTATTAATTAAATTACATTAAAACACTAAAAATCACTAAACATTGATGTTTCAAGAGAAAAGAAAAGAAAAAAACAAAAACAAAACAAAACAGAGTGCAGGAAAAAATTCTAAATATGCATACACTTAAATTTAGATTTGCAAACAGCCATCATAATCCACATCACAAATACATTGATTTACTCCCCATTTACAGTGGGTACGGAAAGTATTCAGATCCCCTTACATTTTTCACTCTTTGTTATATTGCAGCCATTTGCTAAAATCATTTAAGTTAATTTTTTTTCCTCATTAATGTACACAGTATAGGAAAGGGTTAAAGCTTAATGCAGTAAAGAGGAGAGAAAATAAGAATAAAGTTATGGAACCATTTGCATATTCAGCAGATCTACCGCCTGAAGGAAACATCAGATTCTTAGTTCAAACACACTTTTGTAAAAAGGTGCAAATGATACCTAATGTATCAATTAATAAGACTAAGTTTGATACTTGCACGTCTCGTCTGTCTGAAAGAAAGGCTTGATGCAGTCCAAAGGTTCAAGTTGATCTTTGCTGAAGTTGGTTGATGAAAAAGAACCAGTTTTGAGTCAGAGAATCTTGGTGAATGGAAAAGTCAAGGCCGAAGGCCTGGCACAAAACTTAGGATGTCCTGGAGCGTTGGAGCTCACATCTTCTCAAAACCTAACAGAACCACTGACTCTGGGCTGGTTACATGGTGTGAGGCCTTTAAGGTCGGAGAAGATTCCCGCCTCTCAAGATGGGTTGTCCAGTGAGAAAGGTCGGAATCCCAAGTGGGAGTATTGAGAGACTGGGGAGTTTTTATGACCCTTTGTGTGAGGGCATGGTAATTTGCAAATGGAACTTGAATCGAAATTACTAAAGATTCTCAGGACACTAATATATTTCCTATGTACCAACATAATACACGCGCTCGTTTAGATCATCAGAAGGCGAATTCATAGATACTAAACATGGTAGGATTACATATAGGCAAGATGACAGGAATGAGTGTTTCCATCATAAGCCTGCATAAAACAGTATAAAATCTCAAAGACAACATACACATTGACCTGAAGGATATGTGTGTTCATTCAAAGAAAGGTTTTCCTATGGATTAATTAGAAAAGGGTCCATTTCTACTGGGCACTGTCGCTCTTTCTAATTCAAAGGCAGTGATTTTTCCCTACTCACATTCCATTAGGTCGTAAATGGCTCTGGTCTAGCAAAGGTGTCGTGGTTGCCATGGTAACCAGTGGCCTGTGGTCATTCGCAGACATCCTGGTGCCCAGTCTATTGGGTGAGGGGTCTGTGACGACTTGATTGGTCCAGATGCTACATATATTTAAACATTTCCATGTCATTAATCAATTTGTAGTAAGTAAACTAGATTTTTATACAAGATTTGAATAAACCCTTTAAAATAGAACATCAACAAAAACACAACATCAGTTGATCTCTCACCATTCAAACAATTTTTCCATGACAGCAATATAGCCAGTTTTGCTTGCCGAAATTAAATATTAAAACATGAGCTTCCCTTCTATTTCTACTATATTTTGGTCCATAAATGAAAAAGAAATGTTGTAAAAACTTCCCCCAGAGACCTACACCACTCTTTCAATTTATAAAATAGCAGCCAAAACCTTTCACACTTTAAAAACAAATGAAAAACGGTTTCCTGTTCTTCACAAAAAGGACAACCCCTACCAACCTCTGGATCAAGGTGTGCTCTGTATCTGTTTGTAGCTATAATCCCATGTACAATTCTCCACTGAAGGTCTCCAGACCTTTTTATTTTAATGGGTGGTTTGTACAAGGACCACCAGCTACCTTTAGGTGAAGTACTTAGTCTAAACATCTCCCGCCATTTTGACTCTTTGACACTCTCTAATGTATTAAGGTGCCATGTTTTAACACACAATATATAAGTAGCTTTTTTCTGCTGTCAAAATTAGCAGGTTAATGCAGGAGATTAATTATTTCAGTTTAATGCGTAAAAAAATATTTTACGCAATTAATGCAGGGGCAGAGCTAGGGTTGGCCACCCCACTCACAACTGCTGCTTCTGTCTCTTTTTTTTCTTGACAAGAATTGCATTTATTTAGACGGAGAATGTCTTTACGACCACATCAAATGAGACTTTTCAGACGCTTTAATTTCATATTAAAGTGCAAAAGAAACTACGAGCATGCAATGTCGTCAGTTAAGTCATGAAGTTACCAAAAAGGTGATTAAAGCTGTGCATTCATGCAAGTATTTGTTATATATGAGTCACATTTAAGAACATGTCTCTGAAATACAGTGGTTTTTAAAACTGTCCTGGAGCAGCCCAGCACTGTCTCCCTTATCTAACACACCCGATTCAACTCGTCAGCTCATTAGTAGAGACTTTAATACCTGAAGTGTGTCAGAAAATGTAAAGACTTGTGAGAAAATATGATGCGTGTCAGATCTGTGTCGTGTTCTGCAGCGGCAGCTAAAATAACACTGCAAGGCACCTGGAAGTACAGGACCTTTAACATCTCTTTCACACTACAAAGCATCACATTTATCCCAGTTAACAACAGCTGAAGAGGCTCTGCCATAACACTCTAAAGACTCCTAAGCAAGAATTATAACTGTGACATCATCAGCACATGCAGAACATTTAATTTTAGAATGTGGTGTGTTAACCTGTAGGCCTGCTGGTAGATCCATTCCTGTAGACCCTGTAGGCCCATTCACCCTATGTTCCTTTACTACAATGTGTAATTGGAAAGGACAACGTAAGGTAACAAGGAGGGGCTATGAAAAGTTCATCCCTAAAACAGAATGTTCTACCAATGTTTTGGTGACATCCGGTAGGTAGTAACGCACAAACGTATGGGGAGAAGCCCAGCTGGCAGCAGAGCAGATGTCCTGCAGTAACACTTCCATGAACAAAGCCCAAGAGGTGGCTAAGCCCCTCGTGGAATGAGCTCTGATGTCTCCTGAGGGCTGCACTCCCTTCAATTCATATGCCAAAGCTATAGTTTCCTCAAGCCAATGTGAGAGGTGTTGCTTAGATATGGGGCTCCCCCTGTGAGGGGGCACCCATGAAATAAAGAGCTGATCACTCTTCCGGAAAGCACTGCTCCATTCACTTCAGGTGTGCCTCATCACATGCCACTAGACCTGGCTGTTTCTGTGCCCCTTCTCTCTCACACACCCACTCCTGTCGGGAGCCTGGTGAAGGGCGGCAATTAAGGGATGGGGTGATGATGATAATTAGGGGGGAGGCAGCCGATCCGTCACATATATTATATTATATTATATTCATTTATATTATATTATATATTTGTAATGAAAAAATGCCAGATAGAAACATTTTTACTAGTCTCAAACATTTTGATCCTGCTGTTTGTGGTTAGGAATCTCAGATGTATTCTGCCCTGCCTAATGACTCTGTCCAAGTCCATATCTCACCCGAGATGTGGGTCATATTTCGCTCATGATGTTTAACCGAATGAAGAGCATATTATAAAAACTGAGACTCAGGTCCACGTTCTCTCCTAGCAGAGAGCCGTTAGCAGACATCATAAAGTGCAGTGTTTCATGCTCTCTCATTCGCTCTGTCCCCCATACCTCATGCTCCATTACCTCCCCTGTGAGCTGAATGCATAGAGCCCCGCTTATTCACTCTCTAATGTAGACAGTGCCTCTAGTGTGTGTGTGTGGAGATCTAATGTGACGTTAAATGGAGAGCAGCCTTGCTAATTCAATCCTTACTACAATCGAGTAAGGCCTGAGAGAATTTGCCTCCGATGGTGTTTTAAGGCTCACGATGGCTCAGAAAAGAGCTCTATTAAAATTTCATTTTGTTCTTTACAAGGAGCAGAACAAACTGAGACCTTGTGTCTTACCAATCCTAGGAAGTGTGTTAAGCTTACCTTTGCTTATTTAACACAATAAAATGAGATTTTATTTCTACTACTATATTTATATTTTCTTCTACTAAGAAAATATCAGTGGTGCTTGCCTGGACAAAACTTGCCTCCATGGTGCTGGGATGTTGTGGGTGGTTGTCAGGGCTTTGCTATGCAGTTGCTAAGGTGAGCACGGAGTTCTGTAACACTGAGAAGTTACATCATTTTAAATTTGCCATCTTTGACGTCATGAGAAAATGCGTATCCTCAAACCCTTCTCTAGCAATTATGTTGACGTCAAAGGTAGCAGATGGAAAAATATAAGCCAATTTCACACTGTTAAGAGCCCTTGGGCACTGGTAAAACATCTCATATAGTATAATGAAATATTTACATATTTTTACATTAAATATTTATATGCTGCTTACTGAAAAAAAATTTCATCAGACCACAGCAACTTTTAAATTGCTATCAGTAGAGAAAGATGCTTTTCAATCTAGATGTTGTATTCATCGGCAGGAGGCTAACTGGGCCAAACCAGCCAAACCTTGACCCAACACTTGGTTCTGATTATGTTTTAGCACTTTATGCAGTTTCTAGGTTAATCCATGGGGGTTGTTTACTAGACCAAGTCTAAAGAGCCTATAAATTCTCTATCAAATTCTCTCTTTCTATATGTGATATGAATATGATTAGATTGTTTGTATATTTGGTTTTCATGCTATTAGTAATGTTCACTTAGTTTAAGTTTTACACAAAATAAAAATTATTGTATTGAAATTTGAGATGTTTATGTCTGTGTATTTCGCTGTCTCACTTCTACAGTGGCAGTGGTAACTGAAAATTGTTCTTGGTTTGGTTTAGCTTTATGCTAAATTCACACTTCTATGTTTTTACTGTTAAAAACATTTGAGTGCATCTTTGCAGTATTGACATTTGAAATATGTTTATGTCTGTGTATTTCGCTAGAATAATTAAAAATAATAAATGCTTTAGAATAATTTTTCATTGTTGATTCATGCCAAGTAATGTTAACAAATGAAACCTGGTAACAGAAATTATTTATACCTGTGCGAGATGTTAATCTTCTTACCTCTTCTCTTCACTCCTAATCTTCACCATGCTCTTCCAGTCTTCATGCTGGTTTGATCTTAAAATGCAGAGTTATGTTTGGTCTGTTTCATTTTTAACACTTCTTACCCTTTTATCGCTACTCTCTCCTTCTGCTAATGAACACTGTGTATTTATAGACCCACAGCTTGGGAAGCAGGAGACCCAGCTTTAAGAGAGATGAGTGAAAGATTTAGTTATTTGTGATTTTCTGAGGTACGTAACAATTTGCTCTCAAAGATTTCAAAGGTCCAGTAATAGATTTCCTCTCTCTTCCCTCTCTGCTTCTTTTCAGAAGACATTGTGATTGAGCCATTAGCAAGCTAATGTGTCCACACACCTCTTGATTAGTGTGCTAATAATGCAGCCTTGATATAGTTATTACCTGCTTGCTGCTCTTGATAGAAGAAGCAGGCTTGTCAGACTATTGTCTGGGGCTTCTTAATGACATGTGCATAAACCTGTGATAGAAACCTGTGAAAATTGCTTTAAAGAAAATAAAACTGTTGTTTTGTGGCATGTTAGCCTGTATCTACACTACCGTTCAAAAGTTTGGGGGCAGTAAGAAATGTATACTTTTATTCAGCCAGAATGCATTTAAAATGATCAAACGTGACAATAAAGGCTTAAAATTCTATTTCAAACTAAATTCTATTAAAAAGAATCTTGGAAAAAAGTTTTCACAAAAATATTAAGCAGCATAACTATTAACAACATAGATAAAGAGAAAAAAAGATTTCTGAAGGATCAAAACTGGAGTAAATGCTGCTGAACAATCCGCTTTGTCATCACAAAATATATTCAAATAACTTTTTATTGTAATATTGTATGCTATTACTGTATTTTCAGTGATATACTGTAAATGCAGCCTTGGTGAGCATAAGAGACTTTGGTTACACTTTATTTTGATAGTCCACTTTAGACATTCTACTAACTAGAAGTAACTGCAACTACATGCCAACTAATTCTCATTAATTTGCAACTACATGTCTACTAACTCTCAGAGTAGACTGTTAGGTTAGGTTTAGGGTTAGTAGAATAAGTTGACATATACTTGCAAAGTTTCTCATTGTCAGTATGTTGTATGTTGTGGACCCATCAAAATAAAGTGTTAGAAGATATCAAGCAGACACTCTACTAATAGTTGATGAAAGTTACTTACTGTTAGTAGAATATCTAAAGTGGACTATCAAAATAAAGTTACCGAGACTTTTTTCATAACATTAAAAATGTTAACGACCCGACCTTTGAACAGTAGTGTATATGTAATATATATTGGGGGAAGTCGTGGCCTAATGGTTAGAGAGTCGGACTCGTAACCCAAAAGGTTGCAGGTTCGAGTCTCGTACCGGCAGGGATTGTAGGTGGGGGGAGTGAATGTACAGCGCTCTCTCCCACCATCAATACCACGACTGAGGTGCCCTTGAGCAAGGCACCGAACCCCCAACTGCTCCCCGGGCGCTGCAGCAAAAATGGCTGCCCACTGCTCCGGGTGTGTGTTCATGGTGTGTGTGTGTGTGTGTGTGTTCACTGCTGTGTGTGTGTGCACTTTGGATGGGTTAAATGCAGAGCACTAATTCCAAGTATGGGTCACCATACTTGGCCACATGTCACTTCACTCATCAATGCATTTAAATATGTTTCTTTCATACAAAATTACCAAATTTGTTGGTGACAAATTTCCTGTTTCAAAAGGAAATTCTTTAATACGCATCCTGGTCCAGCTGTATATTAAACATCAAATGAACTGATTGGCTAGTATCATGTTTCCAAATTTCCTAGCACTGGAAACGTATAGCCTAGTTAAGACATATATTTTGCATTAGATATCTAACATCAGCACTTCCCAAGCTTTCTGTCCTACTGATAGAAACAGGAAGACTGTGTCATCTTGAATATCTTGTTTCACTAAACTATACCACCTTTCCTTAGTTCCTTAACATCTCTTACATGTTCTCCATATTCAGGAGAGCTTCAGAGCCATTTAAATTTGAGCACTTCAGTGACATTTGAGCACTTGTAATATAGGAAGTGTTGCCACACATACAGTATAAGGCATTTGAAATGCAGGACACTGAATTCTGTCTCCACGTTCAGGCAATAAAATCTATAGTGAACTTCGTTCTACGGTGTACAGCTTATTTAAAAATTGGTCACCACTACATTCTCGACAGCAGCGTGGGGTTACGACAGAGAATGTCACATTGCCGTGATTAATCGCACAAATATTGTAATCACACATATGTGGAGATTCGGAGCAGCTGAGCTGGGCGCTTTGTGCAAAGATAGATGGTGTCATACACTGGGGGCAGGACACCACATAACCACCCACACGCTTCCCCCTCATTATAACAGGCCAA
Organism: Sinocyclocheilus grahami; assembly: GCF_001515645.1. Lineage (NCBI taxonomy): Eukaryota > Metazoa > Chordata > Actinopteri > Cypriniformes > Cyprinidae > Sinocyclocheilus > Sinocyclocheilus grahami. The sequence goes on from NW_015505457.1 coordinate 95,449, forward strand.
TAAAATAAGACAAATGATGTCTTAAGCACAAGACTTTGTTTTTTCCAGGCCTGGGTAGTTTGTTCGACAGAAATAGAGCAAAGACTTTGGTATCCCATGGCAAAGAGATGAGAGGAAGCTAACGGTTAGTTCTGCTCACCATCCGTGCCACAGTTTTTTCTCTCTTTCTCTTTCTCTCCCTCTCTCCTCTCCCCTGCTTTCCCATCTGTGTGATGTATAGCTCGTTTCAAATGCGGATTACTCCGATGTAGTGTTTTCCCTCGCTCGCTCCTGCTCTCTAAGATGCGGTTCTGTAAAGGATCTGAAACAGATTAACAGGCCCGATCCTCCCCGGCTGCGCAGCCAGTGTGGAAATGACTTTTCCATGGCTTGCTGAATGCTCATGCAAGTGAGGCATTTTTATATTTTTGTTTTCGAGTGTTTGGGAAACACTATTAGACGATTTCTAATGCAAAGCCACGCAGCAGGTCAGATCCACTTCAGCCCTGCTACACTGACTTGTCTTCACAGATGTAATTATTTTAATGTCTGAGGTTAAATGTCTGTCATATCCTGAAGGACAAGTGGATATTTAGTAGCTCTGAACCCATTTTGTAGAAGCAACGATGAATGAAGTGAAGGAACAGCTCACTTCGTCAGAATCCTATTGTCAGACTCTTACGTTCTCGTCACTATTGTTTCACATTTCTGCTTTTCTTTTCCCCTTCAATGGGGAAATCTAAACGTTTCTTATTGATAAACTCATAAATTGCTTCTTTATTGCTCCATAATAGCTTGCAGCAGGAAGCCTTTTTACTTAAACTAATTAAGGTAGGATAGATAAAGCCATATAAAAGCGAGGAATAAAACCTGCGTGGTGAGTTTTATCCCAGTGAAAGCTCTCTGCGAAAACACAGTCAGAGATTCAATTTAAAAATACGATGGTGCCTGTAAATGTAGCCATGTGCTTTTGGCACGCTATAGAGATAAGATGAAATAGAATGAGGGACACAGCTGAATCCTTCGTGAAAGTAGGGCTTGTTTTTGTCATTCTGCCTCATTAGAGTTTTCATGTGGGTGTTTGTGGAACTGAAAGTTTCCTTTTTCCAATTCCTGTGCATTAAAGTTTCAAACTATCGGCCCGTGACTAGTGCTACTAGTCAAATTTGGTCTGTTAATCAAATTGGCAATTTATTTGTTTTGTCTTAAATATTGTCATGTAGTTCTGTTTATAGGGTTGTTAAACAGTTGCTATATACACAAACACCTAAAAGTTTGGGTTTTTTAAAGATTTAAAAGATTATTTATTCAATCAAAAATTCAGTAAAACAGTAACATTGTGAAATATTATTACAATTTAAAATAACTGTTTCCTATTGTTATTAACTTTCTTTCTTTCTTTCCAGTCTTCAGTGCCACATAATCCTTTTAATATAATTTGGTGCTCAAGAAAGTTTTCATATTGTTAGCAATGATGAAAACAGTTGTGCTGTGCTTAATGTTTTTTGTGGAAACCATGATTTTTTCCAAAAAAGTTTGAAAGAAAATGTTTGGAACAATGTAAATATATTTTTAAATGTTACAGAGTTTTTTTTAATATAACAAATAAATATATAGTAAATATAGTATGCAATAGATATACAGTGAATATAGTATGCAACAGCAAAGAAAAAGAAAAAAAAGACTGCACTGGAAGCACTTGTTGCGATGTGCGCTCAGTTTATGGAAGTAAAATATTTTATTTACAAATATCATATGTGAGAATTGATTTATGTATTTTAGTCCTTATATATTTAGATAACTTCTGGCTGTTTCAAAGCCATCTTGATATTTCTTGTCTCTCTGCCTGATCTTGCAAGGAAAAAATTGGAGTTGACAATGAATACAATCTCAGGTCTTATTTATACCAACAGTAGATATGAAGGACAAATGAGTCACTTGGAATTTCAGTCCATAAATCAATAACTGTATAGCTCCAAATGTATGGCTGTTAAGCCACTTGCGTTTGTTGGTACAGTCTAATCATGTGGCCAGGGATTTTGAGTTTAAGATCCTTGCATTAAGGCATAACTTCAGGGTTAGATTGTTCAGCCATGCATTCATTTTCTCCATTAGTTTCACGCTGTTAGGGATCAAAAGTCAATTTTATGCAGAACAAATTCTCTTTATATTGTTTTGTTACTATTTTTTAGAGCTTGAAAGTGTGTAGGCTGGTGCTGCATTCAAAAACACCAATGATAATGCTGTTTTAGCCGATCCATTTCTACACCAATATATTTTTCACACAAAATTGACCATTGCAAATATTGTTAGTCTAGAATAAGCCCACAGGGTGGTTTCACTATGGCAGTTAAAATTTGGTTCACCACTAAAACTTTTCATCCGTCAAAGTCAACATTGTGTCTCCGTATCTCTCTCTGTCTATGTACCTATCTAGCCGTCCATCCATCTTCCTATTTTTTTGTTAGCTGTGAGAATGTGTTATTGTGACCTTTGTGGATTTATTTTCTGTTACTCCACCAAGTGCAAGGCCTGAGCAATGGCACAAGTATTATTGAGCTTCAGATCTTTCTCTTAGTCCCCTGTGTGTATTCTTTCAGCTTTTCCCACGCTGAATGCTGAATAGAAAAGTGGAAAAGAGAGTGTGCATATAGTGCACATGGCAAGTGAGAGATATAGTAGGAAAATGTGAATAACGAGTCCAGGATTTAACATTTTAATCAATGTTTGATTAATATTAAGCAATTTTCCTGCAGCAGGAAAGCCATTCTAATGGGATCTCTGCTGTTTCCTCCTTTGCTGCTTAAGCCCCAGGCTGAACAAATTACACCGCTGTGCATGAAGCTTGGAAGACAGGAAGTGCACCCCGACATCCTACCAACCTGGTCTGGAATAGAACGAAATCCTTCATGAAAATCCACCCACAATACCACCCTGTACAATCCGTCCCTAAAGTGTGCCCCTTCGTTAAAGCTTATTAGAACTAATTCGGCTCTCTCTACACCCACTCTCACCCAGAACAAACCCTGCTGACAGGCCTGTCCAGGTTTACAGCATGTGAGGTACTTTCACAGAGGATTAATTTGCTCAGAAGTTTCACTTTAATAGCCCAAGAGACTTTAATGGAGTTCTCCATTAGTGTTTTATTTGAGTATCACATATATACATAAATCATCAACAAGATGCTTATGACTTTAAATAGGAAAGCATTTCACTCTATTAAGTTTTTCATTATTTTTAGTCACCTTTTTGCCCTGACTGGTTCATTTCAAATGTTCCTGCGGTGTAGAAAATGAATTTTTGAAAGTAAAAATGAAAGTATTAAATATATTAATTAATTATATGAATATGAGCCAGGGTTAATATAAATATAAATATCTTTTTCATCTCGTTTACAAGGAAACATTTCTCATTTGCATTTAGTTCAACTTGATACTTGACTAATATGACAAATTAAAATAATAAAAAAAACATAGACATTACAAAAACTAATAAATTGTAAAAACACAACTAAAATATTAAAACTTTAAAATGAAAACAGAAAAATAAAAAAAGTAATTCAAAATAATCATAAAAAAAACTATAGTAGTATCTCAATGATGCTAAAATGAGCCCATAAAAACTGCAATATAAAATAATTAGGTTAAAATAGTTTACATTAAAGGCGCAATAGGAGATCTTGGAAAATGCTAACTTTAGCCTGATAGCACTGAAAGCGAATGTCCCACCCTCCCTGCAATCGCCGTCCAAAGCCACGCCCCCTGAATACATATACGCTCGCTCACAGACCAGAACATCAGAGACAACATTACTACAATAGGCTACATCAGCGGTTCCCAATTCCAGCCCATGTTCCGAAGTGAAGTAAACTTCAACGTATTTCCCCCGCTCAGTGAGGAGGGAGCAATGAACACGGTGTAGGGATCATATCGATCGGAACACAGTTCATGCACGTAGCTCACTTCTAACGAGCTGGTTATTTGAATCGGGTGTGTTAACTAAGCGAGACATTCAAAATATGCAGAGCGGGGGGCACGAGGACTGGATTAATCGCTGGGCTACATCATGCGTCATTCACTGGTGAGAAAACTTTAAAAGTACTACAATACCAGGAAGGAAGATCGGGTTGTTGATGTTTGCCTGCCATCCTCGCTCTGTCTGCACAGCGTGCGTGAACGCGCTGATGACGTATCCTGTCTGCACGAACCGGGTGCGCAGAGGTATGCAGATACATACGTTGACAGGCAGGTAGGAAAGCTTATTAAAACGCTCGGACCGAGCGTTTTGATTGGACGAACATTTCTTGGTCCTACGCCTTCCACAAAATATATAAATACAGATGAATACATTTAGACCACTTAACTTAATGATTGCTATCGGGATGTGAAGAGACTTTCAACCAGCATAACAAAAAATGTTTCTGAAGACAATCACCTATTACACCTTTAAAGAGCTCTCATTTTCATTTTTTTCTTTCCAAAGGGTTCTTTCAGTCTCCTCTGTTAATTCAAGGTTGAAGAAAGGTTGCCTGAAAATCTTGATTAAAGCTTAACACTGAACATTACACTTTTGTGTGTGTGTGTGTTTGGGTGAAGTTTCAAGCTCTTCCCACACTCTCTAGCATTACTTCTCCTCTCGGTCTGTTCATTAATAAACTGACCTTGGGGAGTCGGTGTTAGACAGGCTGCTGGAGGATTTAAAGATTAGCCTGCCTTTCGCTTCAGTCCATCTTTTGTGCTCAACCTTTATGGAAGTATGATATGTTTATTGGCCTGCCAGACACACAAGAGAGAGTCATATAAAACCCTCACCACAGCTTTCACCTCCCTCTACATCTGTCATTTTTTTTGTCTTTCATCCATTATCAACTTCATCTCTTACAACCCTTCATGCACTCTCTTTTATCCTGTGTCTTTTCCTTATTAATTCTCTCTGGCTTGTGCTTTTCTTTCTTTTCACTCTTATATGAACTGCAGATTTACAGCTGATAATCAAAATCACCATCTTGCCTGTTCATCTCTATTTCTGTCTTCATTCTGTTTCACTTTCTCTGTCTGTAATGCGCGCACACAGACTTTTTATGTTAAAAACTAGATGAAACAAAAAACAAAGGGGAAAACAAAGTACTGTGATTTCAGGGAATCAGTATATTATTGCAAAAAAGTGAATCCAGTGTTTGTTTTGTTTTTACTTATTAAAATCATATTTTGCTTACATGAGTGCTCATAGTGACCGTGGGATGTCAGTCTCAAAAGAAAAAAAAAAAGTGTGATATTGCAAATCATTTGACCTTTTTGGAATTAGAAAAAAAAATGCAAAAAGAGGTAACCTGTAATTGGTACCTTAAAGAGTATTTCCCCCCCCTGTTTATTAAATCTTGTCATACGGAAAACATTATGTATTTTTTATTTATTTTGTGTGTTCTACTGAAAAATAAAATTATATGATTTGAAACAATTCGAGGGTGAGTAAATAATGGCAGAATATTTGGGTGAATACTATACCATCCATTACGGGCATGTCATTTGTAGATGTTTTATTCAAAATGTGGGGTTAAAGGAATAGTTCATCCAAAAATGAAAATTTACTGAAAATGTACTCACCCTCAGGCCATCCAAGATGAGTTTGTTTCTACATCTGAACACCTTTGGAAAAAATTTGCATTACATCACTTGCTCACCTATGGGTACCTCTGCAGTGGGTGCCGTCAAGGAGAGTTTAAACAGCTGATAAAAACATAATCCTCACTACAGTCCATCAATTAATGTCTGCGTTTAAAGCTGCGTTTTGTAAGAAACAAATCCATAATTAAGGCATTCCTCAATCCATAATTCTTTTTTTTTTTGCACATCTGCCAATAAAGAGTATTTTCCAAAATACACATAAATCTTCTACAAGGGACAAAAAAAATGCTCTATACATTTTTTAAAGAGGGTAAAATAGGTGAATGAGGTGAAAAGCATGTAATGCATCTCTTCTGATGAATAGCAGTGTAGCACAGACTCTTTAGCATAATCTTCAATAATAAATCAGCCCATAATATATATATTTTTTAAAAAGCTTTGCTGCAATACTGTAGCTCTGGGTGGCATATGGCACAATGTCTTCAGTGTTTTAGAACAGATCCCTGACTCTGGCCAGGTAAGTCGTGCTTTGATAAACAGCCCAACTCCATTCTCAACCTCCATCTATCTTTTTTTCCACACTTTTCTCATTCTCACCATTTCAAGTTTTTATATGAATTAATCTCTGAAAGGAACCGAATGTCTTCAGAAAAGTTTCGATGGCATTTTCATTTTATTTGATAAAGTAGTGTTTATGAGCGCAGAGCTGTTTTGTTTACAGCCGTTACCCGCTATTTTTCTGACATTCCAAACGCACCTCTTGCTGGCAGAAAATTAATGTTCATTTTCAATAATCCTGTCTGCAGTTTTTGTTCAGACCAGTGCGAAAATCCACCCACATAATCCCATTTTAAATTAAAATAATTTATACTACTGACTGGTGCCTCAAATAAATCAATAGGTAAATCAATTGCTATTTTGTGGTTTACAACATGGAAGAAAGCCATTATAACATGTATATGAAAAAAGAAACATTGAACACAACTGTGAGGCAGCATTGTGCAGCAGGAAGCATCACAACAAAAAAGGAACCTCAAGGTTGTAAATATGTGCAAATGTATAGGGCCCTATTCCTATATTTTGCCTGGGGCCCCCAATTCACTAAATCTGCCTTTGAAAATGTCATTATGACTTTCACGAAACCCACACTCGTGTTCAAAAATTTGGCGTCAGTAAGACTATTTACTGCATTTGTAATAACAAACTTGCTCACCAAGCATTTATTTGGTCAAACATACAGTACAGTATTACTGTGAAATATTATTACAATTTAAAATAACTTTTCTATTTAAGAAACGCTGTGATGGCAAAATGGAATTTTCAGCAGCCATTACTCCAGTCTTCAGTGTCACACGATCCTTCAGAAATTGGTTTAATATGCTGATTTAGTGAAAAAAATCCTATTGCCCCCAAATTCTTCAAGATGGCACCCTACCTATTTTTTAAGAGCATTAAAAAAATCATTAAATGATTTACTTTTTTTCTTTCATACGAGCCTTTTTTTAAATAGGATAAGGACGCCTCTTATTACTAAACTGACCAATCAGAGTACGATATTCAAATAATGCAACGTCGTTTGCTTCTGGCCAAAACGCGTCCTAAAAGGCATAACCAATCATTGTATTCAAGCTAATCATTTTTCAATATAACCTTACTGCGTCATCAAGCCTGATTGTGTTGAAAACAACAGGTGAAGAGAAATTCTGCCAAAAATAATTAATGAAGGATTTGAAAATGAGCGATTCTGAACGTCATTGACATGTATTATTCGCCATAATGAAGCAGTGGAAGGAGTTCATTTACGCATAGGTGAGTAGATGTTAGATAGAATGGGGCCCTCCATTCATATGTGATTTGTTCCGTTGACTAAATATCAGAGGGATATCATATCTGTACGGCAGCAAAATTGTTAGTAAATATATAGACATAAAAACTACTGTAATGTTTTATTGGTTCGATTAATAATAGTTTAATTACGTGAGTAATTATAGTTTAATAATTTAATTCTCTTTTGTCTTTGCAACTTTACAGATCTTCTTTATTCACCAAGAGCTTGTAACACTTCAAAGAGAAAGGAAAAATTGAAATCGCATCATATGACCCCTTTGAGTATTATTGCATAAAACTTGATTTAGTTTATCTGCAATACATTATTGATTCAGATTTATAATTTATGGCAATAAAGTGATCACACTGTATGTAGTATTTGACACTAAATTATAACACAGAAAATTATTTGATATTGTTAGACAATGATATAGACACTGATTTCCATTAACACTGATGCACATCAGCTGCACTGTGTTCCTTTCAGACATGACTACCATTTGCATGGATGTGTGATTAGTTACCTTGGTCTCTTCCACACGAGTACCCCCTTTAAAAAGTCTGCATGCTCTGCTGTTTACAGCAGTGCCTTAAATATCCCTCACGGAGCCATTAGCAGAATCTGCAAGCTGAGCATAATGAGAGACTTTGTGCCATTTCTTATTATTATTTTATGATTGTTAATCTCAGCGCATCTTTGTTACTCTGCAGCAGGCGTCTGTAATGTTCTCTCTTAGGGCCGAGGTATTTCTGCTGGGCTGGTAGTAAATAATCTCCCTGTAATTGTGCTGCGTGTTTATGGGCTATCAGAGACAGCTGGGCCTACTAAACTTAATCAGTTTATTAGTAGAGTGCTGAGGAAATGTGATATACGATGTCTAGGGTAATCAGAAGTCATCATGCTTCACTGCCCGGCCTTAAAATTCATAACGGTGTCAATTATTCCTTAGTTATTAATTATAAAACATATTTTCCTTTATTAGTGTTTCTATCGCCCATGTTGTAGATTTAGGAGAGACTGCTTGCGGGAACAAAGCCAGTTGCCGGAAGAGATAATTAGCTTCCCCCATCCTGCAAAGGGTTTTACACCTCTGTGGGGGTGCTTGAGCGAATTGGAAACTTGGATTGTGAATTCAAGAATCCTGCATTTGATTCAAAATATGCCATTTTGAGTAAAAGAGAAACTTTTCTACAATTTTGGTTTTCCCTGAAGTCACAACCTAGCATGGTGTCATAATAGCTTTTCATCATGCTTATTTTTGCTTTATGATGAGATTGATTATATGTGCTTGAGGTCTTCTTCTGAGTCCATTTTCCTTTTGATCATGTTTTCATTCTGGGTGAATTGCTGCAATTTCTTGGCTGATCTGACGGTGTAAATAAATCAATAAATCTGCTAAATCAAGAAAACTGCTCTCTTGTCTCTTCTGTGGCTTGGGACTCTAAATATTGTTCTGTGCTCGTCTGTGCAGCTAAAGGCAGAACAGTTAGCATTTTTTGCTCAAACTTTCGCCATGACATTAGAGCTGGTATACCGTTGTCGCCTTCGAAATCAAAATGACGGCACCGCAGAAAAAGGCTTACCAAAACAAAGTTACTGAGTTAATCTTTTTCACGTTTCCTTGGTTGGTAGATGCACCAGGGACTTGATTTTAGCACTTAAAACCTGGAAAAGTCAGATTTTCATGATATGTCACCTTTAAATTAAAGGGGTCATATGATGCTGCTAAAAAGAACATTATTTTGTGTATTTAGTGTAATGAAATGTGTTTATGCGGTTTAAAGTAAAAAAAACACATAATTTTCCACATACTGTACATTATTGTTTCTCCTCTATGCCCCGCCTTTTTGAAACGGGCCGATTTTTACAAAACTCATCGGTCTGAAAAAGCGAGGTGTGCTGTGATTGGCCAGCTATCCAGTGCGTTGTGATTGGCCGAACACCTCAAGCATGAGACGGAAATGTTACGCCCCTCACATACTGTTGATGTCGTGTCCAGCCGGAGCGACAAGACAAAAACATTAAAACCCATTACAAACGAGGCATTTGTTGCATCCAGTGGGGACATAACTACTGATTATAATGACTTTAACACTCCAAAGAGAAAGGAAAAAATTAAATCGCATCATATGACCCCTTTAAACCATGATTTATTTTGTGATTCCAGAAATTTCAAAAAGAATTTTTTTTTTTCCTGCTGAGGCCCCTGTGGTGAACAGCACAATCCAGAGGCCAGTTTTATGGCGGGGTACCTCTCTGACCACAAAAGGGGACAAAGGTTTGCTACATTTTGATTAGATCTTGGTGGTGTAACATAAGCAAACTGTCCAACGCCATCAGATAATGATGCCAGGACAACAGCCAGACACCTCTTAGAGGGCAAGACCACCACCTCTGGTACCAAGCTTGGGAAGGACAGGACTTCTCATTGGTCAAAATGCAGTTTCTGCCCTTCACCCACCTAGAGACTGATTTCTAAGGTTTGGCCTGTGGCCACCATAACAATTCCTTGGGACCTCCGAATGAGGCAGCAGTGGGAGTATCAAAGAGAGATCACACAGATCTATTCAAATCCATTCACAATTATGTATTCAAAACCTTAAAACTGATGCAAACTACAACACATCCATCTTATACTTATTCAGAGAAATAAGTCTTCTCAGTGACAGCTTTGTGTAGTGCAACATCTTAAACAAACTCAGCTGTTAATGGACAAATGATGATAGTTCAATCTTGTTGCATCATGTTTGCACTTAATGTGTTCGTAACATTGCCAAAGGTATTCTGGTTGTGGTTTGGTAAGTGAATAATGCATCGGTAAAACGTTAGTGACACTTTTCTAAATGCGAGATTGGACTATGCAAATTTCCACAGCAGGAAAGAAGGGCGGGCCACACTGTGTCCCCCGCTCTGATGGAAACAGCCAATCACAGCAAGGAAATGGAGAAGCACCAAATCTCCTCCTCATCGAAAAGGGATAAAGGTACCCTTCCAAAAGACACTCTGAGTTTTGTTCTGAGTCTCAGTCCTGCGAGGGAAGGGACATTAACACATCGACACAAATCATGTAACGTGACTCATTTACATTCTCTTGCCGTTCTTGCTCGATACTAAAAACGAGTTAAAATCGCACTGAGCTGCGGAAGAGACACTGTTCCCCAAGTGCTTTCCATGTGTGCGATTCGAGACGGACTGAAACATGGACACATATAGGCTACTTTCCGCTTTGTATATGTAAAAATGTCTTGGTGAGTTTTCACTAAACACAGTCAGTTGTATCGGCTCTGGGTAGGAGATAGAAACAGATCAACAAAGTTCTGAGTCTCCGGCCTGCAAGTGTGAGACAATAGCAGATAAAAATGTTCTGAGTCTCCAGCCTGTTCACTACACACCCAAGTTGGCCCTGACCCCTGGTTGAGGATCACTGCTCTAAATGATAGCTTTTAGTTTAGCCAATCTTTCTGTAGATTAGATGGTAGCTAGCTAAATGTTTGAGTGGCTTTCCCAGGACTCATTAATTCATCCTAGTAATCAGTTTGTCTTAGTATCTTATCTGAATATAATAAGATGCAAAGAAGGGGTAAAGGACCCCCGAGTGATCTGGATCTAATTTGAAGTCGAGGGTTCTTGTATCATACAAAGGGTTTTATTTGATAATGACCATCTGACTGTGCATTATCAACCCTCTACATTGCGAGTAAATCACTCGCATATGCGACTAAATCTTCACTCTGGGTGACTAAATGATGTCTAATATTAGCCAATGGCTAATCAATTCTCAGATTTTACTCGCCAGTGTGTGAGTTGGAGGCTGAGTATATGATTAGCACAGATATATTTTCACTCACAGAACACTCTGACTGAGCGCTTCAGAGTTTCACTCTCCGTCAAGCGATCTCTGCTATTTTTCAGTTCATTTGAATGAATGCGCAACGCACCTGTGTTTGTGTATTTGGCGTAATGTGTTTCTAGTGTGAAGGCGCACGACTCGCCGTCGCTTTCTCTCACTGTGAGCAAAGAGCGAGAGTCTTACATAATATGCAGAATTGATGGGCTACATGTTAACGATATACTTTGTTGTATTTTCCTGTAAAAATAACAGAGTTCCTTTGGAATTCTTCAGCTTTTAAGAACTGCCGGGTTTTCCTGTAGTAGGAGGAACTAAAGCGCAAACGACAATCTCATTGGCTGGTGCTCGCCTATTATCGTCCCTGTTTTGATTTCAGCGAATCAGTTCGAGCAAACGCACACAACCTGATTAATATTCATGAATCCAGTAGCTCATTAATCCTTAGTGCATTTTTATATTGTTCTTA
>NW_015505457.1:107209-118139 GCF_001515645.1 Sinocyclocheilus grahami
ATGATATCAGTTATATATATATATATATATATATATATATATATATATATATATATATATATATATATATATATATAAATAGTATTTCAGTCTGGCGAGTAAACAAAAAAATATACTAGCCTATGGCGATTCAATTGCCAAGGTTGTCCGTTGAGGGTTGATTATCCTGCTTATTTATTATTCTATAATGTGCGAAAAAAGAGACTGTGGCGCATTTAATCTCCACAGAGTCTGCTGTGTTTATTCTGCCATAATGATTGTGGCTACTTACTAAATATATGGATGTATATGAAATATTGATTTGAGTTGACAATTTACATTATTTTCTTAGCTTACTTATAGAGTCCGTGGAGAGACAGAACATGAGCACAGCTATATAGGAAACAGGTTTTCCAGCTGAAAGGTCAGTTATGTCACGCTGCCTTGGACAATCGTCATTATTCTGAAATATTTTACTGAATGCCACAACTGACCAATCAGAATCAAGTATTTTGTGTAATGAAACTATTTGACTTTGTCTTTTTTCCTGTAAATTCATCAGTGTTGAATTAACATCTCTGGTTTGAGTTGGTTAATAATAGTATTGTGTGGCTTTGAAACACAGAGCCGTATGAGGTGTATTTTAACCAGGTAGGCCCGAGGTTCATTAGAAGCTGTGTGTTTCTGCACTCTGACAGTGTGTCAGCTGAGATGACAGCAGCTGGTGCACAACATCACCTGTGATGATGTGCCTCTAATCAAAGGCTTCCTCTTTGGAGGTGAGCCGTCTTGGATCTCACACCCTTAAAATAAGGACAGAGATCTTTATGAATATATAGCAGAGGTGCTCATGCAAACACAAACGCTGAAATTATGCTCAAAGATATTGTGCCCATGCAAAACCTCTATTATTTTCCCTCCTTTCTGTAAAGTCCAGTTTAATTTCCATGGTGGTTTTTAGGGTGGTTTAAGCTGGTTTGTCTCATTTAATTCTTTTAAAATATAATGATTTTATAACTATTACTACATGAATGTGTGTCGTTTTCTCTAATTTCTATCATTCTGTATCTATCTCTTAATAGTGTTAAGGCCCGTTCACACCAAGAATGATAACTATAAAGATAACTATATTAGCATCCACACCAGCGGACGATATCATCTGTTTATTCCAAGCGCACGCTCGTCTGCCACTTTAAATTCTCGAGCTCGTCATAACAGGATTGATTCTGATTGGCTGTCAATGTTTTTTATCATTCATCAGCTGCAAAAAATCATTCTGAAAGTGATTCCAACCATATCATTTATCTGTGCCTTTATCATTATAGCTGTGGTGTGGATGCTGCTATTCTTTAATATTGAGAATGATTTTTAGAATGATATCTTTATAGTTATCGTCCTTGGTGTGAACAGGCCTTTACTCAGGTAAATAAGTGAACAGCTGTAGTGTCAACCTGACTAACATGCTCTCACTGTCTCTTTTTCTTTTGTTGTCCTTATGTTTCACAGTGGTACTTATAGCAGTTCACTTTTCCACTGAGTGACACACACCTGAGACTTAAGGTGTGATTGTGTGAACATTTGTTACCGATAGACTATCCAGATGTCAAAATTCTGATGGCTGTGGCTGAAGTTTGTTCATGTATACTTTGTGATGATTGGTAGAGGTTTGAATCTCATTAAACGTTGTGCATGTGCACTCACACACGTTGGGCTCTAAGGGTTTGTCACCTGAGGTGTAGCAAATGAAACTTAAAAATACATAGTCTATAAAAAATCTCCTTAACAACTACTAGACAAGCCTTACACAACTGTTTTAGCAATTTCATTAGATGATCTTAAATTTAACTTACATGATTGATTATGCAATTTATTTAAAATTATGACGATAAGGATGACGATTACAGTGGGAGATCTTCTAAAAAACCTATGTAGACTCAGTTTTCCTGGCAAAAGTAAAATAAGTAAATAAGGCTTATTTAAATATGCTTAACTTTGCTGGGTATAAAATTTGTTAAATAAATGTCAAAGCAACATTGCTGTTTGCCATTTCCCAAACCGTATTAATTATAATTTAAGTTTTAAAAATTCATACATTTAAGCCATTAATTCACATATATTTTAAATTCATAATTTGCACACCATTTATAGATTTCTCAATTCAGTCAGACAGAATTGTCATACAGTTGAAATGTGTAAATTCTCTGTTTATAGCAATATTATTATTAGCAGTATAATATATATATATATATATGCCTGGCAGCAGATTTTGAAGCATTATGTGTCAGTTGTGCAAGACTTCCATTTATCTCTACAGCAAACTAGATATTACTAAGAGAACAGCAACATGTGATTTATTTATTTATTTTTCTGCTATAGTGAGTCATTTATATGGATTTTCTAACTTAATCTGTAGCACTATTTAAACTGTGGGACTTTAAACTGGAGTGAGTTTGGAGTGTGACTGTTTGTTTCGATCTCACACCCTTAAAATAAGGACAGAGATCTTTATGAATATATAGCAGAGGTGCTCATGCAAACACAAACGCTGAAATTATGCTCAAAGATATTGTGCCCATGCAAAACCTCTATTATTTTCCCTCCTTTCTGTAAAGTCCAGTTTAATTTCCATGGTGGTTTTTAGGGTGGTTTAAGCTGGTTTGTCTCATTTAATTCTTTTAAAATATAATGATTTTATAACTATTACTACATGAATGTGTGTCGTTTTCTCTAATTTCTATCATTCTGTATCTATCTCTTAATAGTGTTAAGGCCCGTTCACACCAAGAATGATAACTATAAAGATAACTATATTAGCATCCACACCAGCGGACGATATCATCTGTTTATTCCAAGCGCACGCTCGTCTGCCACTTTAAATTCTCGAGCTCGTCATAACAGGATTGATTCTGATTGGCTGTCAATGTTTTTTATCATTCATCAGCTGCAAAAAATCATTCTGAAAGTGATTCCAACCATATCATTTATCTGTGCCTTTATCATTATAGCTGTGGTGTGGATGCTGCTATTCTTTAATATTGAGAATGATTTTTAGAATGATATCTTTATCGTTATCTGTATAGTTATCGTCCTTGGTGTGAACAGGCCTTTACTCAGGTAAATAAGTGAACAGCTGTAGTGTCAACCTGACTAACATGCTCTCACTGTCTCTTTTTCTTTTGTTGTCCTTATGTTTCACAGTGGTACTTATAGCAGTTCACTTTTCCACTGAGTGACACACACCTGAGACTTAAGGTGTGATTGTGTGAACATTTGTTACCGATAGACTATCCAGATGTCAAAATTCTGATGGCTGTGGCTGAAGTTTGTTCATGTATACATTGTGATGATTGGTAGAGGTTTGAATCTCATTAAACGTTGTGCATGTGCACTCACACACGTTGGGCTCTAAGGGTTTGTCACCTGAGGTGTAGCAAATGAAACTTAAAAATACATAGTCTATAAAAAATCTCCTTAACAACTACTAGACAAGCCTTACACAACTGTTTTAGCAATTTCATTAGATGATCTTAAATTTAACTTACATGATTGATTATGCAATTTATTTAAAATTATGACGATAAGGATGACGATTACAGTGGGAGATCTTCTAAAAAACCTATGTAGACTCAGTTTTCCTGGCAAAAGTAAAATAAGTAAATAAGGCTTATTTAAATATGCTTAACTTTGCTGGGTATAAAATTTGTTAAATAAATGTCAAAGCAACATTGCTGTTTGCCATTTCCCAAACCGTATTAATTATAATTTAAGTTTTAAAAATTCATACATTTAAGCCATTAATTCACATATATTTTAAATTCATAATTTGCACACCATTTATAGATTTCTCAATTCAGTCAGACAGAATTGTCATACAGTTGAAATGTGTAAATTCTCTGTTTATAGCAATATCATTATTAGCAGTATAATATATATATATATATATGCCTGGCAGCAGATTTTGAAGCATTATGTGTCAGTTGTGCAAGACTTCCATTTATCTCTACAGCAAACTAGATATTACTAAGAGAACAGCAACATGTGATTTATTTATTTATTTTTCTGCTATAGTGAGTCATTTATATGGATTTTCTAACTTAATCTGTAGCACTATTTAAACTGTGGGACTTTAAACTGGAGTGAGTTTGGAGTGTGACTGTTTGTTTCTCAGTGAAATACAGGTTAGTGTTCTTAAAAACTTTTCAATTTCATTTAGTGATGCTATAGTGGCACATAAATTATGTACTGTGGATATTAATGGCTGGTTCAAGGGGTGTAAATATTATAGCTGAAAAAGAAAGTGGAGTTTTGAGCATGGTACTTTATATTTGCTTTTCTCATAATAACCTCACATGGACATGCAACACTGTTCTTGTACTATAATAATGCATCTCAGATACAAATTTAACCATATCCTCCTCAGAACATTTGCAAAAGGACTTTGAAAGCCTTTTTTTGGATGTCATAGCTGAGTAAATTGACGTTAAAGACCATGGACCACAACATTTCCTGCATAAACAGAAATAGCCAAAATCTTCCAGAAGTACTTTATGGAGGTGAGATTGTGAAAAATTCGTAGGTTGTTTGATCCGGCGTCTGATTTTGGCTCAGCACTTATATTGGCTCATGACTGTTTCTCGAGATTTGCTCTCGGTGTAAATATTTGCAGGAACAAGTGCATTCAGCTGTCTGTCTCTTGCTCACACACACATATTTTGAGCTGGGAAACTGTGAGAGGTAAGGTCAGAATGACACACGCACCTGACAACACTCCAACGTCTGTCATCTCACCTCAACAGCATCTCTTCTTCATGTTGACACGCTTACTGCTCCATTTTACTGTTAAGTATTGTCAGCATAACACCACACAAATGAACATATAAATGCTTTAATAAACACACATTGGAAAACATTATAAGTAAAACTGGCATAATATGTGACAAGAAAATGTCAGATCATTGCATATCTCACTTGGTGTGGTTGAAGCCACGGTGATTACTGTATAATTTTATCATGGCCACTGTCGTGTTATGCTGAATTAGCACTATAACAAGTTACAGAAACAGATCACTTATATATGGTGTATTACATAATATATTCCAGCAGCTCAAGCTAAAATGTATAGGCATCCATATAGCTTTTACAGTACAGTAAAGGCCTGTCAACATGACATATGCTGCAGTACGACCATTCTGTACAGCAAGACACATCTTAAAATGGATGGACGTGTGTGTAAATCCAGTATTTCAGCGTTTGACTGTGCATGAATATATTCAGGGAGCGTTAGGCTAAGGTGGCCTGCTGTTTTTCATGAAAATAAATGAGGCACGAGGAGGTATGCTAAGGATTACTGGGGTGTATGATCATGCAAGGCCCATCAGCCAGTCAGATTCAAGTATTTTTCCAAAGCTAGTTATTATGCTTGATAATTCACCGGCCACATATTTAAACACAGACCCTTAATCTGCTCTCTTAAAGTAAATGAAACAGTGCTGTGATCAACTAAGCTGCTCTTTAACAGGCAGAAAATGGGACTCCCACTTTGGCCCCCACCCCAGCTCTTTTGGCTATTGTGCGGCTGTCAGTGCTATATGCTCCGCTGCCAAGGAAGACACGCCATAGTAACAGCACACAACCACACAAGCACCTCTTCTGTGGCTAAACCTACAAAAATAGAGAATGAAGGGAGAAGCCAAATGGGAGATGGGAAGGCTTGAGCATGCAGTGATGTGTGTGTGTGTGTGTGTGTGTGTGGAGAGAAATCTAAAGCCGGAGAAAGAGGAGCAGCAATGTGGAGGAAAACTACTTTGAAACCACCTCGCCATACAAGTAAATTATAATTTAAAGTACAGTCTACAGGCAAGAAACTCTTTTAAGGGAAAAAGGACAGGCTACTATTAACAAAAGGTTGTTTACTTTAACTTTAACTTTGCTTTAATTTAATATTCTCCTAAAAAAAAGGTCTAAAGTGAATCTAATTGGAGAATCAAATATTGAATCATTTCATTTACCAATCACCAATCATTGGTAATCATCATTTGTGAAGTGTGATTCCAGCACTCAAACATTGTATATGTTTATTTAGAAATGTATATTAACACACAGACAGGAACTAAAATACAAGCTTATAAATTTTAGACACATAAAAATGTTTGCGAGTTCTTTTAGTTCAATATAATATTTAATTCATAAGTAAGTAGGTTGATCTTGTTGTGTTCAGTGACAAAATCTTATCATCGCATGTATTTAACACATTTATGTACACTACCGGCCAAAAGTTTGGAATAATTAGTATGCAAGGCTGCATTTATTTGATAAAAATACAGTAAACAGTAATATTGTGAAATCTTATTACAATTTAAAAGCAGCAAAAAGAGTTTTCAACATTGATAATAAGAACCATTTTTAATAACTGAGCAGCAAATTAGCATATTAGAATGATTTCTGAAGGATCACGTGACACTGAAGACTGATGAAAATTCAGCTTTGCCATCACAGGAATAAAATATATTTAAAAATAAATAAAAAAAACTGTTTTAAATTGTAATAATATTTCACAATAGTATTGTTTTTACTGTGGTTTTCATCAAATAAATGCAGCCTTTGTGAACATAAGAGACTTGAAAAATTGTTAAAACATTTTTTGGTAATATACTATAAAAATTATTCATAAATACTACTTATAGTTGGTATATGCCTTTACAAATGTCAGTACATCCATATTGTACGTTTCTGCATATATTCAAACAAAGAAAAATGTACTTAATGTAAACATTATTGTATGTATACCTATGAATACTATAAGATCAGGCTTCATTTTCATCTAAACAAAGAGATTCACCAGAATAAATTAGGTGTTCCAAAACTGCATATGAAAGCGAAGACCATTCAGAAGAGTGTGTTTGATTATTCTCCCAGTTCACTTGGATTGCTTTGACATTAAAAAAAACCCCAGCAATGTAGTGTTTGGTCACGCAACACTGCAACTCTCCAGAAAAAAGCATCAGTATTTGAAAGACATTTGATTTGCTGTCGCGCTTACTGACAAATGTGTTTAACTTAAGTTAGTAGCGTCACTACTTTTAGTTAGTCACCAGCACTGTGTGGGATACATTTTTTCCTTCATCTATTAAGTAAAGTTTGTTAATATGGGGATTTGAAACTGAGAAACTGTGAGTCAAGAGACAGCACACTCAGCACTGCCTGTCCCACTAACAGTGGCATATTCACAAACCCACTGAAAATCCACACATGAAAGGAGATTATGAGTCTCATTTAGTTCCACATCAGCACAGAATATCTTCATTAGAGTTTCTGGCCTTTATAGTGAAAAACTATCAACAAAAAGTCAGGGTTTTCCAAAAATTGCACATTTGTTATAAGTACTTAGACAAAGACATAAATCCTATATGTTTTTCCTTCAAGTCACCTTCAGTATTCTTAATTAAACTGTGCTTGCTGCTGTCCCCGTGGGTGATCTTCGACGTGGGAGAGCTCGAAGTTAGCAGTAACATTCATCATTTTTGCTTTTCATGCCACTCGAACGGTTGACTAAGCTAAAACATATATTTGGCATCCTCTCTCATGCTCGTATACTCAGGCCTCCAGTGCTGCTTTGCTCTGCTTCTGTGTGTCAGTCCCTCCTGGTTTGTCTACCTCACAGGATCGTCTTCATTACCGAAGCTCTCTGTGGTTCTTCTGTGTGGACTTGTAGTTCTGTGTGTGGGCTCCTCCCAAAACAAACAGTCACACACAGAGAGTGTCAGGTGTGTCAGTAAAAACGAGCTATTTATCTTCAATTAGTTAAAGCAGTTAAAAGTTCAGTTGAACAGTTAAAAGTTCTCCCCTACTGTCCAATAAAAAGGTGTGCAATATCACTTTTATTTATTCAATACTCCCTTCTTATTCCATTCCTTGTTAATTCTATTCTATTCCATATTTAGTCTATTTCTTTTTGCCTTAATTTATTGAAGATAATGGGTATTGAAAGAACTTAACAATATTAGGCTATCACAATATTATTGAAGCTCATTTCTGTCACATAAGCTGTAAAAAAAGTTGTAAATAAAACAAATAGTATTTTCTTGTAAAACATACTCAATTAATCTTGCAATTTTTCAGTATTCAGTATTTGTTACTTGTTTTTTTGCAGTTGTTTGTGAAAGTTAGCAATTGTTAAAAATTGTTTTTAGAAGTAAACCCTACACTATTTTTTTCAGTGTATAAAAAAGAATGCTTTGGTTTAGGGGTTTAGGGATAATTGACCGTTTAACTGTTAACCAAAAGTACAAATTTTGACCAATTAATACAGTTAAATGGTTTAAAAGGTTTTTAAATATTTTTTTTCCAAGTTTGCTGCATTGTTAAAGAAAAATAATCTACACATATTTGTTAACTCACAGGGGCGTGTTGATACATGCAACCAGACAGTACAGACATATTTCACTGCGTGAGCACCTGCTCCACTTTAACTTAACTGAAGTAATAACAGCAACACATTGGCAAAAGGCAATATTGGATAAATGGTTATCGGAAAGTGAATCCGTGAGTGAATGTATTCAAATTCTAAATGGGTTATATAGCCTAGAAAGCATGCAAAGAGCACTCCCCCTTATAATCATTAAAAAGCTGTCACTCATCTCGGTTCTTCGAGATCTCACAAAATTCTGATATATTCAATGAAGCTCTACACTACTGCACAATTAATATCTTATTTACTGTACATCATGTACATTTGGTTTGTTCTAATGAGAGGATTCGCGAGTGTGCACAACTCGGACACACTAAACAAAACTCCTGCTTTATGAGCGGTGTGTGGATTCTTACGTGAAATTAACAGATATGTTTGTGATTTGGCTATGCTTAGCTAACCGGTGTTTTCTGACACGGAACAAGCTGTGCTCCAGACTATGCCCCACAGCACATCGACACGTAAATATTTGCAAATAAAAACTAGACTGGTTGTGCACTGAGGTAGGCCTGGTATTTATTTTTATGTCTGACGAAAAAATGCGGTTCTTCAAAGAGCATAGAAAGATTCAGTGTGTGTTTTTGTTTTGTCATATTAATTTGTTATTTAAGAGAAAAATATTTTGTGTAGGCCTATATGTTTTATTCTTTTTATTTATATAATTTTATTCAGTTTATCTTTGTTCTCAGAAGTGCTGCAGGTGTATTTTTAGTGGGTCACAGACACTCATCCATTCTATTAAATATTTAATACTCAGTGGCATGCGGGACACCCCTGCAGCCCCAGCGGTGCGTGCGGGGCCCAGTCGCAGGACATTCTAAAAGGCATTCACAAATCACACAGAACGTGTTTTTGCGTTGAAAAACGCAAGACACGGCAGTGGAATTTGGAAAAAAAAAACTTTCTTTTGTCTATTTATTTTTAAATCTTTAAACTTTTTTTGACTTGAGTGCTGTATTTTGAGAACACTGCGTCTTGCTCGAGACACTGCAAAAAGATGCAAGACACAAGAGCAAAGGTACTGCAGTGGAATGGAAAAGAACATGAAAATCTCTTAATGTGGCTTAATAATGTTCTAAAACAGCGACCTGGGAAAATCAATTTTCTCTCATAAATTATGTCATAAACACTGTACTTCTAAGACAACAACACCGTAATCAAAGTGGATATTTTTACGCTTAACATGGCTTATGCATTAAGACAGTAATATTAAAAGATCAAACTCTGCGCGCTGCTTTCATATTCTGGGTTAAGAATTTACCTCCCACTAGGGCTGGGCGGTATAACGGTATATATCGGTATGGTTGCCACCGAATAAAGTGTCTATCGTTAGAGATTTTGCTATATCGTGTATTCCGCGATATGCAAATATATCTGCATAACATAGTACTACTTAAAAGTTATATACACCTTTGAGTGACAACGAAACATGCATGAATGAAGAAAATAAAAAGTGGGATGCACTTAATAGAGTTAAGTGCAATAAACAGTGAAAAAGAGCTCAATCCGCTTCTCGCGCTGACTGACAGACAGCCACAATGTATTCATCAAATAAATCAACCATTTGTACTCAACAAAGAGACATAAAAGCCAGTGAAGCAGAGTACAAAATGGAGCTATTTAGATTAATTTCACACTGTATTTGTTCATAAACATCAAGCTTGAGGAGAAATTACAGGCTTTTGAGTGACAGGTAAATATTAGCAATCAAAATGTGTCAGGTATTGGCGTTGATTGTGTGTTAACTCCTTCCCCTTCAACCCACTACCCTCTCTGAGGTGTTTCCCCTCCAAGTGACCCCTCTGGAGCTCCATCTGTTGTAGCTCTTTGTGTTGTTCCCTGTAGAACAGAGTGGAGAAGAAGTTTATCGCTTCAAATTCTGCTAGCAGGAGGCTTTGTTTGGAAATGGCTTTGATTATTCATCTTGCTCTCTGAATAAAAGCTCCAACACACACAAATGACTCGAGGAAAAAACTTTGGGCTGGCACGCGTCCTTCCATTTTGTCTAGAAAGTGAATGTACAGTGGGTACGGAAAGTATTCAGACCCCCTTAAATTTTTCACTCTTTGTTATATTGCAGCCATTTGCTAAAATCATTTAAGTTCATTTTTTCCTCATTAATGTACACACAGCACCCCATATTGACAGAAAAACACAGAATTGTTGACATTTTTGCAGATTTATTAAAAAAGAAAAACTGAAATATCACATGGTCCTAAGTATTCAGACCCTTTGCTGTGACACTCATATATTTAACTCAGGTGCTGTCCATTTCTTCTGATCATCCTTGAGATGGTTCTACACCTTCATTTGAGTCCAGCTGTGTTTGATTATACTGATTGGACTTGATTAGGAAAGCCACACACCTGTCTATATAAGACCTTACAGCTCACTGTGCATGTCAGAGCAAATGAGAATCATGAGGTCAAAGGAACTGCCTGAAGAGCTCAGAGACAGAATTGTGGAAAGGCACAGATCTGGCCA
>NW_015505457.1:120294-124570 GCF_001515645.1 Sinocyclocheilus grahami
TATAAAATTTTATAATAAATCTTTGAAAATCTAAATCTGGATTTGAATTTTTTATGTTATTATAACCTAAAGATGCTATGTGAAAGTTTGAAACAGAAACTAGTGGTTTTCATCTTGCCACTTTCTTGGTAAAGAAAACACATTTTTACTCAAATGAATCAAAATTGATTTATAGCTTTTTGGAACCAAACTCTTCAATTATATATTATATATACAGTGGGTATGGAAAGTATTCAGACCCCCTTAAATTTTTCACTCTTTGTTATATTGTAGCCATTTGCTAAAATCATTTAAGTTATTATTTTTTTCCTCATTAATGTACACACAGCACCCCATATTGACAGAAAAACACAGAATTGTTGACATTTTTGCAGATTTATTAAAAAATAAAAACTGAAATATCACATGGTCCTAAGTATTCCTTTGCTGTGACACTCATATATTTAACTCATGTGCTGTCCATTTCTTCTGATCATCCTTGAGATGGTTCTACACCTTCATTTGAGTCCATCTGTGTTTGATTATACTGATTGGACTTGATTAGGAAAGTCACACACCTGTCTATATAAGACTTTACAGCTCACAGTGCATGTCAGAGCAAATGAGAATTATGAGGTCAAAGGAACTGCCTGAAGAGCTCAGAGACAGAATTGTGGCAAGGCACAGATCTGGCCAAGGTTACAAAAAAATTTCTGCTGCACTTAAGGTTCCCAAGAGCACAGTGGCCTCCATTCCTTAAATGGAAGACGTTTGGGATGACCAGAACCCTTCCTAGAGCTGGCCGTCTGGCCAAACTGAGCTATCGGGGGAGAAGAGCCTTGGTGAGAGAGGTAAAGAAGAACCCAAAGATCCCTGTGGCTGAGCTCCAGAGATGCAGTCGGGAGATGGGAGAAAGTTGTAGAAGTCAACCATCCCTGCAGCCCTCCACCAGTCGGGGCTTTATGGCAGAGTGGCCCGACGGAAGCCTCTCCTCAGTGCAAGACACATGAAAGCCTGCATGGAGTTTGCTAAAAAACACCTGAAGCACTCCAAGATTATCCGAGAAATAAGATTATCTTGTTTGATGAGACCAAGATAGAACTTTTTGGCCTTAATTCTAAGCGGTATGTGTGGAGGAAACCAGGCACTGCTCATCACCTGTCCAATACAGTCCCAACAGTGAAGCATGGTGGTGGCAGCATCATGCTGTGGGGGTGTTTTTCAGCTGCAGGGACAGGATGACTGGTTGCAATCGAGGGAAAGATGAATGTGGCCAAGTACAGGGATATCCTGGACGAAAACCTTCTCCAGAGTGCTCGGGACCTCAGACTGGGCCGAAGGTTTACCTTCCAACAAGACAATGACCCTAAGCACACGGCTAAAATAACGAAGGAGTGGCTTCACAACAACTCTGTGACTGTTCTTGAATGGCCCAGCCAGAGCCCTGACTTAAATCCAATTGAGCATCTCTGGCGAGACCTAAAAATGGCTGTCCACCAACATTTACCATCCAACCTGACAGAACTGGAGAGGATCTGCAAGGAGGAATGGCAGAGGATCCCCAAATCCAGGTGTGAAAAACTTGTTGCATCTTTCCCAAAAAGACTCATGGCTGTATTAGATCAAAAGGGTGCTTCTACTAAATACTGACCAAAGGGTCTGAATACTTAGGACCATGTGATATTTCAGTTTTTCTTTTTTAATAAATCTGCAAAAATGTCAACAATTCTGTGTTTTTCTGTCAATATGGGGTGCTGTGTGTACATTAATGAGGAAAAAAAATTTACTTAAATGATTTTAGCAGATGGCTGCAATATAACAAAGAGTGAAAAATTTAAGGGGGTCTGAATACTTTCCGTACCCACTGTATGTCTTTAGAGAGTGTGAAAGGTTTGTATGGGTCACCTATACAAACAGATTACGAATTGTCTTGCAATCCCTCCGTTTCCTTTTCAGACTGGGTTACTGAGAAAACAGATATGATGTCAGTCACGTGGTGGATGTTTACACAGTTTTCTGGGTTATCTAGTTCTGTGGCCCCTGCCAAAACGGTGGTAAACTGCTACACAATTAAACCAAAACTTAGAGGGAACATAAAATAAGATATTTTGAGAAATCTCAGTTTATTTTTTTGCCCCTAAAGTGGAAGTAAGTGGTAACCAAAACAGTTTGGTTAACATTCTTCAAAAATTCTTCTTTTTGTGTTCTACAGAAGAAAGAAAGTGATGCATATTTAGAATGATATACGAGAGTAAATAATGACATAATTTTCATTTAAACTGTCCCTTTAAATCTGCAACAATGTTTACACTTGAAATAGCATTTAAGGAACTAAAGCTCTCCAGCATGTTACAGAATTTTAGGTTATTACATTTTTTTCAATGCAATTTTTTTTACATTTTGTTTTATTTTTTTGCGAAACATGATATCACCATAGCAATTTGAGTGAAAGATTTATGTAAGCATAATATGGCATTGCACAATATTTAATTAATTGTGCCATTACATTTATTTTTTAAATTCAGATCCCAAAAGGTTCTGTTTATTGTAAGATTTTCAATCCCAGATTTTTTGGACCTCTGTGTAGGATTTGTAGATGAAGACTGTTCTTAAATGTGGATTGTTTTGTTTTGCACACGCAGATCTCAATGTATACAGCATGTGATCCAAGTTAATGCAAAATAAAAATTTATATTGAAGCTTGTAACACTTAGTGACACCAAATTATGTTTCTGGATAAGAAGTGACAGCCATTGAAAAGCACTTCATTATAATCTCAAGTTTTATAGGATGCTAATTGTCTCTGAGGTGTATTTTTTTTTTGTTCGAAATCTGAATGTGTATCTGTTACGGGGCTGACAAGACTTGAGACGTGCGGATCCATGTGCAAGCTATTTAGTAGCAGAAGACAGAGACGTGGTCATAGAACAGGCATGGGTCAGAGAATGGCAGACAGGTATAAGGTGGGCAAGACACAAGAAGAAACCTAAGGCTAGCGGAGGTCAACGATCGGCAAACAGAATCAAAGGGGCGAGACTAGAGGGATAAGTCCAGGTACAAGGCAAGGTCCAGGCAGGGGCAAACAGTATCAAAATAGGGCAAACGAGAGGAGGAATCCGAGAGACACAGGCGAAGATCAAGAAACGAGAACACAGACAAGGCAAGACTAAGGTGAGGCTATGGCAAACTAAACAGGCTCCGTAGTGTAGCTATCGCTAGGGGAGTGATAAACGCTAAACAATACTTGGCAGAGGGAAGGGATCAGAGTGAGTGTTAAATAGGGAGCGAGTCATATGAAACAGCTGTGTGCAATCAGTGCTGTGTGCAATCAGTGAAACAGCTGTGTGCAATCAGTGCTGTGTGCAATCAGTGAAACAGCTGTGTGCAATCAGTGCTGTGTGCAATCAGTGAAACAGCTGTGTGCAATCAGTGCTGTGTGCAATCAGTGAAACAGCTGTGTGCAATCAGTGCTGTGTGCAATCAGTGCAATGAATGATGGGATATGTAGTCCGGGGTGATATGCAACAGGGTGCGAGAGTCAATGAAAATGGAAAGGGTGACCTCTGATGGCTAGCAGATGGAAGTTCATGGACCGGATTCGTGACAGTATCAAGTAACCATGCATGACCTTGAAAGGATCAAGTTTTAAAGTTTTAACTCTCAATATTGTGTTCAGTGTAAGGAACAAATACTGATATTTATAATTGCGACTTTGTGTCTATGTCAGTATGTCAGTCAAAATTTTACACCTTTTAATATTGTGAAAATTATTCATAAATAATGCTTTTTTCACTCAAAAAATAAGGTGCCTAGTCTCAGATAAATGAGGCCTACGATTAATATATTAAGCAAATATAAATACAAAACCAGTCCTAAATGAAAGAAAAGAAGTTGACAAAAAGATTGAATCTAATATTTGGTGATAATATAGCATAATGAGTGATTTATAAGCAATTTTTTGAGGCCGGGTCATTTTTGACTGGGAACACCACAAGTGTGACTTTGTGCCGTTTTGTACAAAATAAAATCCTTTCAAAACAAACTCCCTGATTAAACATTAAAGCACACTATTGTGATAAACAGTGCAAACTTCAGTTTTTATTTAATATTGTGAAAGTTATTCATAAATAATGCTTTTTTCACTCAAAAAATGAGGTGCCTACTCTCAGATAAATGAGGCCTACGATTAATCAGAAGCAAAAATACAAAACCAGTCCTAAATGAAAGAAAAGAAGTTGACAAAAAGATTGAATCCAATCTTTGTTAATAATATAGCATAATGAGTGATTTATAAGCA
>NW_015505457.1:124741-125081 GCF_001515645.1 Sinocyclocheilus grahami
GAGACTAGAGGGATAAGTCCAGGTACAAGGCAAGGTCCAGGCAGGGGCAAACAGTATCAAAATAGGGCAAACGAGAGGAGGAATCCGAGAGACACAGGCGAAGATCAAGAAACGAGAACACAGACAAGGCAAGACTAAGGTGAGGCTATGGCAAACTAAACAGGCTCCGTAGTGTAGCTATCGCTAGGGGAGTGATAAACGCTAAACAATACTTGGCAGAGGGAAGGGATCAGAGTGAGTGTTAAATAGGGAGCGAGTCATATGAAACAGCTGTGTGCGATCAGTGCTGTGTGCAATCAGTGAAACAGCTGTGTGCAATCAGTGCTGTGTGCAATCAGTG
>NW_015505457.1:125110-129591 GCF_001515645.1 Sinocyclocheilus grahami
TATGCAACAGGGTACGAGAGTCAATGAAAATGGAAAGGGTGACCTCTGATGGCTAGCAGATGGAAGTTCATGGACCGGATTCGTGACAGTATCAAGTAACCATGCATGACCTTGAAAGGATCAAGTTTTAACTCTCTAACTCTCAATATTGTGTTCAGTGTAAGGAACAAATACTGATATTTATAATTGCGACTTTGTGTCTATGTCAGTCTTAATTATAAAATTTTACACCTTTTAATATTGTGAAAATTATTCATAAATAATGCTTTTTTCACTCAAAAAATAAGGTGCCTAGTCTCAGATAAATGAGGCCTACGATT
Organism: Sinocyclocheilus grahami; assembly: GCF_001515645.1. NCBI lineage: Eukaryota > Metazoa > Chordata > Actinopteri > Cypriniformes > Cyprinidae > Sinocyclocheilus > Sinocyclocheilus grahami. The sequence goes on from NW_015505457.1 coordinate 125,431, forward strand.
AATCAGAAGCAAAAATACAAAACCAGTCCTAAATGAAAGAAAAGAAGTTGACAAAAAGATTGAATCTAATATTTGGTGATAATATAGCATAATGAGTGATTTATAAGCAATTTTTTGAGGCCGGGTCATTTTTGACTGGGAACACCACAAGTGTGACTTTGTGCCGTTTTGTACAAAATAAAATCCTTTCAAAACAAACTCCCTGATTAAACATTAAAGCACACTATTGTGATAAACAGTGCAAACTTCAGTTTTTATTTAATATTGTGAAAGTTATTCATAAATAATGCTTTTTTCACTCAAAAAATGAGGTGCCTACTCTCAGATAAATGAGGCCTACGATTAATCAGAAGCAAAAATACAAAACCAGTCCTAAATGAAAGAAAAGAAGTTGACAAAAAGATTGAATCCAATCTTTGTTAATAATATAGCATAATGAGTGATTTATAAGCATTTTTTTGAGGCCGGGTCCTTTTTGCTCTGTAACATCATGGGTGTAACAAGGTGAAAAATCTCCCCCAGAAATGTTTTTATACCCTTTGTGAACAAAGTCACAAAATTTAATGTAACCATGGTTCCCCGAGGGAAGGAGACGCTGCGTAGAGATCGCTTTGGGAACACCCCTGCGTGACCGCGTTCTGAAGCACGTGTCAAATCAGCCCAATGGAGTAGCGAGACATCACGGGCGGGGTGACGTAAGCACCAGAAAGTATAAAAGCGCATCCGGCAGAGCGCAAACCAGCTTCGATGAAGTAGCGCCTGCAGGGATGCCGGGAGTATGGCAAAGAGATGCAGTGTCTCGTTTCCTCGGGGAACCATGGTTACATACGTAACCTAGAGACGTTGCCCTTCAGGAACTCGAGCTGCGTTGAGATCGCTTTGGGAACGAGAATACCCACTGCGCCATACTACCAAGTCCCTGCCTGTGTGTGTATCTTACGAGCACATCACGAAGAGAGAACTTGGGAATCTGGGGTAGATGCCAGGTCTAGGTTGTAAAAGCGCACACAAAAGTGTGCAGAGAGGACCAGCCCGCGGCAGCACAAATGTCCTGCAAGGCCACACCCAAGTTAAAAGCCTTGGAGACCGCCATACTCCTGGTCGAGTGCGCTCTGACCCCCATAGGAGACAGGAGGCCAGAGGACTCATAAGCTAGTGAGATGGCCTCGACCACCCACCTACTCATGGTCTGCTTGGCCGCCGGAGATCCTTTCTTTGGGGGACCAAAACAAACAAAGAGCTGATCTGCCTTATGCCACGGGTCAGCTCTGTGTGCGTAAGCGTCCAGTGCTCGAACTGGATAGAGCAGATTAAGCCTTTCTTGGCCTACTTCCTGGAACGGAGGAGGACAGAATGCCTGAAGTACTATGGGCCCTGGTGAAGAAGTGGGCACCTTAGGGACATACCCGGCCCTCGGGTAAAGGAATGCCCTAACCATGCCTGGAGCAAATTCCAGGCACGAAACAGAAAGTGCCTGAAGATCCCCGATCCTTTTTAGTGAGGAAATAGCGAAGAGAAAGATGGTCTTGAGTGTGAGCAACTTGACCTTAAACTTCTTCTATGGGTTCAAAGGGGGCATTGCATAAGCACTCCAGAACCACAGCCAGAACCCAGAACCGTGCCACGGAGGAAACGAGTGATAAGTGGGTGTCTTCCCAATGATTGACCACCCAGAAGGGCGTGGTAAGCAGCTAAGGCCGCCACGTATACCTTCAGAGTGGAGGGAGATAACCCTGCGGAGAATCGCTCCTGCAGAAACTCCAGAACTGTACCAATTGGGCAGTTGACTGGGTCCTGCAGTCGCTGTCCGCACCATGAAGCGAAAAGTTTCCACTTCAAGGCATACTGTTTCCTAGTGGCGGGAGCTCTGGACTGGAGTATAGTCTCAACAACCTCAGTTGAGAGACCAGATGCTAGGCGCTGTGCCCCCTCAGGGGCCATGCCCACAGCTTCCATAACTCCGGGCGGGGGTGAAGAATGGCGCCCCCCGTCTGAGAGAGGATGTCCCTCCTGATCGGAATCTCCAGCGGAGAGCCGTCGAGGAGGGACACCAGGTCCGAGAACCATACTCGGGCCGGCCAGAACGGGGCTACTAGCAACAGACGGACCCCATCCCGGCGTGGGGAAAAGCGTACAGACGAAGCCTCGGCCACGTCTGCACCATGGCATCCAGCCCCAGTGGAGCTGAATGTGGGAGGGAGAACCAGAGCGGACAGTGTGTTGTTTCCTGCTACGCAAATAGATCCACTTCCGCCTGGCCAAATTCCCAAGGAAGTGTGCCAGAGCTCGAAACACGGCCAGCATCTCTAGGCAGTTGATGTGCCAAAAGAGATGATGGTTTTCACTCATGACCGCTCCCCAGCCCGTGAGAGAGGCATCCGTCGTTAGCGTTACGCGACGACAAGGAGCCCCTAACATCGGGCCTTGAACCAGGAACCAACGTTTCTTCCACATGTCTAAGGCACGTAAGCATCGCCGCGTGACCTTGATCATGCGAAGCGGATACCCCCTCGGGGGAAAATCCCTTGATTCTGAGCCACCACTGCAAGGGTCTCATGTACAGCAGGCCAAAAGGTATCACGTTGGACGCTGCTGTCATCAGGCCCAACAGCCTTTGAAACTGTTTGACAGTGAGTGACTGTCGGGAGGATTGACTCGATTCGAGCAGGAGACAGACGTGCCTGCATTGAGGTTGAGTTCCACACCACACCTAAATAAGTGGTTCTCTGTAGTGGAGAAAGAACACTCTTCTTGGCGTTTAGTCTTAACCCCAGCACTCAAATATGGGCGAGGACGACATCTCGATGCTGAGCCGCCATCTGCTCCCCTACTTCTGAACGATGAAGTAACGGTTGTAGAACCCGGACGCTCTCTCGAGAGGCAGAACACGTTCTATGGCCCCCTTCCTCAAGAGAGTATCTACTTCTTGTTCTATTACCAGAGCCTGCTCGGGGCCCACTAGTGTGGGGATGACCCCTCGTTGAAAATGAGGTGGACGAGAACCGAACTGGATTCTGTAACCTTTCTCTCCAAGGGTGGCAGGGGTATCAGTGATTCTCCGTGAGGACACTAAGGAGGATCAGGCACCGAATACTGAGGTGCTATCCTTTCCTCCCCAGGGGGGGCTGCCCTCAGGGGCCTGACGATGTTGGCATCAGGACCGCTTAGTCGAGGTCCTCTTCAAAAAAAATAACAGTCCGCAGATCCGTCTTCGGTCTAGAAGACCCCGACTGAGAGCGTCGCCCCGACCCCCGTTCTTTTTGCGGAGGGGTGCGGGTTGCAACGCTCTGTTTTTGTGACTGGCGGTATAAGGAGCTTGACCGTTGAAACGCCGCCGCTTGCTTTCTCGCCTCCTGAAACCTCTCGAAAAGGCCAGAGGGCAAAAGCGGGGCATCTAGGAGGAAGAATCTGTCCTTATCTTGCATATCGGACAGATTCAACCACAGATACCACTCCATGGCCACCATTGCTGCCATTGAACGGCCGATAGCTCTGGCTGTTTCTTTGGTGGCTCAGATGGACAAATCTGTGGCCCGACGCAGTTCAGCTACCACGTCGGATTCCCCCTCCTCCCTGTCATCCAGGTCCTTGAGCAGGTCAGCCTGGTATGCTTGTAACACCGTCATGGTGTGCGAGCATGCGCCTGCCTGACCTGCCACCGTATAAGCTTTCCCAACCAGACTAGATGTCAGCTTAACAGGCCTGGTGGGAAGATTCGGGGCCTTCAGGGACGATGCTGAGGATGGGGAGAGATAGCTCGCGAGTGTTTACTCCACCATTGGCATTGCCCCATATCCCTTCTCATTCAGCCCCACGATATTGGAATAATTAGAGACTGTGGGGCTATAGATACGGGAAGAATACGGTTTTTCCCACGATCTTGACACCTCGGCATGGAGATCAGGAAAAAATGGAAGGCCCCGTTGTGAAGGCTGTGACCTCGCCCTCAGGAAACGCTTGTCTAATTTGCTCTTAGGATGAGCGTCCTGTTTCTCGGCTGGCCAATCGATATTTAATTTGGCTACAGCACGAGTCACAACCTCCACGAGCTCCTCATATGCGAGGGACTGCGGTGGCGAGTCCACAGTCTCCTCTGTCTCGACACTCATCGACTCTACCTCCTCGGAGGAAGATAGATGAAGTGCCTGGCTCTCTCTCCGG
>NW_015505457.1:131557-138353 GCF_001515645.1 Sinocyclocheilus grahami
TCCACTTGCGATCCCCATGACAACAGTCTGCGCTGTGCCTCGGCAACAGCGGGACCGCTGCCAGCGGGATCACGAGCCTGGCCGCTCTCATCAAACACGGCCAGGCGAGAGTGGAGTGTGCGCAGCGAGAGCAGCTCGCAGTCATGACAATCAGCCCCCTCGAGAGCTGACCGTGCATGCTCCGCTCCCAAACAAATGACACACAAATCGTGTGTATCCCCCGCTGCCAGATATCGTGGGCAGGGAGGAACACAGCGTTTGTAATGCCGTTCGCTTGCCATAGACTTTTTCATGATTGTTTTTTATATATGCTTGTGCGGACAGACAACAGTAAATAGACAGACACATACACAGAGCGCTACTGAAGAGCAGAAGCTGGATTGCGCTCTGCCGGATGCGCTTTTATACTTTTTGGTTCTTACGTCACCCCGCCCGTGATGTCTCGCTACTCCATTGGGCTGATTTGACACGTGCTTCAGAACGCGGTCACGCAGGGGCATTCCCAAAGCGATCTCGACGCAGCTCGAGTTCCTGAAGGGGAATCACGGTTTTATATATATATAAATATATATATATCACTGTTTTTTTCCCCAAAAGAACATAATTTATGTATTTATTTATTTTTTTATAAATCTTTACTGTTACTTTTGATCAATTTAATGTACCATTGCTGAATAAATGTTAATTTCATCATCATCAAAAAAAACAAACAAAAAACAAACAAATAAACTTTAAATGGGTAATGTACATGTACTCATTATTATTTTTCGTGATTGTCTTCTAGCATTGTGGCAGTGGAGAGAGCCAGATGCATGTTCGGAAGAAGATGGAATCATCTGGAGATGTCAGGCTTGGCTTCCTGCATTGAGGCAGCGTGTAAGTCTTGCCAGACTGGAGAATTAAGTCTTTGATCACTGCGTTGGGCAAAGCTTTAGTGCCCCCCTCTGCCAATTAGCAAGGCAGTGCCCCAACTGCCTCATGCCAGTCAACTCTGCCAGTTTGGATGATTATGACTCAGTGTGCCTCCACCCAGGTCAGAGAGGGCACAGGGATGCCACAGACTGTGGCTCTATAAAAAAAAATAAGAATTGAGTCTCCTACCTAAACTCAAAGAGACGTGTCTTTTGCTCTCTTTGCTTTGATTTGCTTTACCTCTGTCTGTTCGTTTTTTAGGGTCTATCTCAGCACTGCAGCAGCTTTTGTCTCATTCAGGGGCCAGTTGGATAAACATTGGATATTCTAAGATTGTAGGTGATTAGTCTTAATTTTGCATTCAAATTAGACCATTATACATTTTAATGTGCAGTATACCAGTCAAAAGTGGAATATTTAAGTTTTTGAAAGAATTATCTTGTTCAGCAAGGATGCATTTATATGATGAAAATGACAGTAAAAACAGTAATATTGTGAAATATTATTACATAATATTATGAAAGAATTGTTTTCTATTTGAATATATTTTAAAATATGTAATTTATTTCTGTGATAGAAAAGTTGAATACTGAGGACTAGAGAAATGCTAAAAATTCAGCTTTGCCATCATAGGAATAAATTACATTTTAATGTATATTCAAATAGAAAACCTTTTTCAGATTCACTTCTGATTACAATTTCAGATTGTAATATTTCACAATGTTACTGTATTTACTGTATTTTTGATCCAACAAATGCAGCCTTGGTGAGCATAAGAGAATTCTTTCAAAAACATTTATTTATTATTTTTTAATTATTCCAAACTTTTGACTGGTAGTGTAACTGACTATTTGTTAGTTATGACCAGTCTTAATGAAAACAATTAGATGACTAACTTTTAAGACTAGTCTATGCAGGTTATGCAATTGGCAACAGACTTCGTTTGTTGAATTTGAACAAGGCCAAGCGGTCCAGTGCTGGCAGCATTCAGGTCTAGGGAAGTTGTGCGTCTCTTTCGCGATAGATGCTTCTGCTGCCTATTATGTTTCAGCGAGGCATGTTGACATTTCTGGAGCATTTTAGAGATGTTGTGTGTAAATGTTACCCATGGATGTATTCCTGGTAAGAGACAGGCATTAGGAACGGTTTGGGAATGTAAATCTGTCATAACTTGGCATGCATATTTGAAAGCCTGTTGTGTTTTGAGGTGTATAAAACTTCCCCCTCTCTTTTTCGGCTTTTATACCGAAAAAAAAATGGTGGCCTGTCACTGGGAATGAAAGATTTTAGCATTGATGGAAACCGACAAACTTGTGTATGTTAGTACACACACACACACACGCACGCTTATATTTAGAAGGAATTACACAGATGCTACTCAATCTGTTTTCTATGGCTCAACCTAAACATGTCATTTAAAAACAACTCTTAGGCAAATGTTTAGATTGTTTAGGGGGACATTTCCTTTAGTCAGAATATGAAAACAAGTTCCATTAGAGACTATAAAAATGATGACACCAAACTCTTGAAGAGTGATTCAGAACGGTGATTCACAGTTGGCAGTTACTTACCTAACATCCCCCTTTCCTTCCTTCCTTCCTTCATTCTCTACAGTAAATGGTACACGGTTTATGTCAAGTCTGTTGCACATGATAAATGTCAATTGCAATGACTAATTCTGTCATAGGACCGATTGTGATGCAGCAAGTTTGCACTTGTATCTCCTAGCCTTCCTTCTTTCTTTCGTGTGTAAGAAAAATGATGCTTTTAGACACAGAGCAAGTTGTATGTAAGTACGATGTGACAAATTGTGAGTGACAGTTGTGTTACAAGACCAGGAGTGAAGTGCATGTTTGAATTTGCAGAAGTACAGAGAATGTATGAGAGATACTGTGATAAAGTGAGCACCCCCAGCTCACTTGGGACGTAACAAGTGTCCGTAAAAGATGTTAAAAAAAAGATGGCTCACTCGCAACAGCACTTTCGTGCACGGTGTAATTTATTTACAGTGCCAAAAAGCGTTAGTCCACAGTGAAGTATTTACAGATGCACTATAAAACAAAAACTCAAAAGTATCAAATAAACAACAAAAGTGGAAAACAAAACAGAAAAAATCAAAAATACTTATGTACAGGTAACACGTATCCACAATATACCGGGTTGAGGTTCGCTTGAGGCACCGCAGTTGCACTCTCGCTTTGACTTGGTAAAACAAGTCCCGTTTTAGGTTTGGCCTCGGCTTATATTGGCCAATACCAAAGAGAGGAAGAATTTTGGTGTATAACAACTTAAACTATGGTCTGCTCATCACAGCTATATTATATGGTTACCGTTCTATTCACAAATATTGTGATTAGGGATGCTCCGATAAGGATTTTTGCAGCCGATACGGAGTACCGATTTCTTGTCATGGAGATTGGCCGATACCGATGCAGATTCTGATGCTTCAAGCTTTATATAGACGGTTCCATTGGGCGCACGCGCCTGGCCCGAAGTTAACTTCCGGTCTGTGTTTGTTTATCAGTCTGGCTATGGTACCGACTACAAACTGTAACTGAAGAGGTCTGGCGCAACAGGTTAGTATATCAAAATAGGTTTATTCGGTCACAGAGAGTACTGGGGTAGGGTTCAGAGGATGTGTAAGTAGGTAAGTAATGCAGGATGTATTCAAATGGAAGCAGTAGCAAAGTCATTGAGTCCTCTACGTGTATATGAGACCGGACAGTGAGGGTGTCTGAGGTGTGTGCTTTTATGCAGGCTGGTAATGAGGTGCTTGATTGGTGACAGGTGCAGGTGCTCCGAACTCAGGTGAGAGGGATCGTTGTGATTGGGTGGTGGCAGAGCCTGGCCGATCTGTTACAGTCCCCCCCCCTCCACGGCCCGCTCCTGAGGGCCGAAAACCCCAAAGTCGTGGTGGTCTACCGCTGCCCCGAGGTGCCGGCTGATCAGGATGGGCAGCATGGAACTCAGACATTAAGGCGGGGTCCAGTATATCGGTCCTAGGTACCCATGAGCGTTCCTCGGGTCCATATCCTTCCCAGTCCACGAGGTACTCCAGCTGACCACCACGGCGACGGGACTGCAGAATTTCCTTCACCTTGTAGACGGATCCTTTATCCAGGATCCAGGGAAGAGGGGGTTCCTCCGTCTGGCCAGGCTCTGTGGGGAGAGAAACAGGGTCATGGTGAGGTTTCAGAAGAGAAACGTGGAATGAATTCGATACTGTGAGGGGAGTTGGAGTTTGAAGGTGACCGGGTTTACATGTTCCAGGATGGTGAAGGGGCCAACAAATCTTGGACTAAGCTTCCTACAGGGCAGGCGCAGTCTGATGTCCCGAGTTGACAGCCATACCTTCTGACCTGGCTGATAAGTAGGTGTTTCGGCTCTTCGAAGGTCCGCGGCCGTCTTCTGCCTATGCACTGCCGTGGTGAGCAGCATCCCAGACCCTCTCGCTTTCCCGGAACCAGTAGTCCACCGCCAGAACATCAGAAGGTTCCCCAGACCAGGGGAACAGTGGAGGCTGGAACCCGAGCACGCACTGGAAAGGAGTGAGACCAGTAGAAGGCTGTCGCAGGGAATTCTGGGCGTACTCAGCCCAGCCCAGGAACTGGTTCCAGGAATCCTGGTGGCCATGGCAGAAGGTTCACAGAAATCGTCCCACCTCCTGAATCATCCTCTCCGTTTGCCCATTTGATTGTGGGTGGTATCCGGACGAGAGGCTTACGATCACACCTAGGAGTCTGAAGAAGGCATTCCATACTTTGGAGATAAACTGAGGGCCCCTGGACATCCTTGCACGAACCTTCTCACGTGCCTTGCCATATTGGGCCACCAGAAGCGATCTCGTAGCAGCGAGAGGGTGTTGTTGGCCCCTGGATGGCCAGTGCCTCGGGAGGAGTGAGCAGAGTGAATCAGTGGGGTGTGCTGTATCCGTGGTACGTACTGGCATCCTGGAGGACAGCCCGGCGGATTGTTGGGAGCCGTGTTGGAGGCCACTGAAGGGGAATTCCATTCAATGGGACTGACGATCATCTGAAGTGGAATGATACCTTCTGGTTCTTCTGAGCCTGGATCTGGATGGACTAGGAGTGGGGCGCTAGTGAAGGCTCTCTTGAGGGCGGAGAATGCTTTTAGGGCCGCGGGTGTCCAGGACTGAGACTTGGGTTTCCCTCGGAGTAGGTTAGTGAGGGGGCTGGTGATCATGCTGTAGTCGAGGATGAAGCGACGGTAGAAGTTGGCAAATCCAAGGAATCGTTGGAGCTCTTTGATAGTAGTGGGTTCTGGCCAGGAGGTTATGGCTTCCACCTTCCCCTCGTCCATCTGGATCCCGGTACGATCAATGTTATATCCCAGGAATTGTACCGTGGGTTGGTGTAAGGTGCACTTTTCAGCCTTGAGGAATAGGTGATGCTCTCTCAGGCGTTGGAGGACCTCCGCAACGTGCTGGCGATGTTCGGCCGGGCTCTGGGAGTAGATGAAGATGTCATCTATGTAGACAATTACGAATCGATGGAGAAACTCCCGGAGCACCTCATGCATGAAGTCCTGGAATACGGAGGGGGCGTTGGCAAGTCCATAGGGCATGACCAGATACTCGTAGAGGCCAGTAGGAGTCACAAATGCCGTCTTCCATTCATCCCCCTCACACATCCGGATGAGGTTATAGGCACTGCGGAGGTCCAACTTAGTGAAGACACCTTCCCCTCTTCCATCTGGATCCCGGTACGATCAATGTTATATCCCAGGAATTGTACCGTGGGTTGGTGGAAGGTGCACTTTTCAGCCTTGAGGAATAATTGATGCTCTCTCAGGCATTGGAGGACCTCCGCAACATGCTGGCGATGTTCGGCCAGGCTCCGGGAGTAGATGAGGATGTCATCTATGTAGACAATTACGAATCGATGGAGAAACTCCCGGAGCACCTCATGCATGAAGTCCTGGAATACGGAGGGGGCGTTGGCAAGTCCATAGGGCATGACCAGATACTCGTAGTGGCCAGTAGGAGTCACAAACGCCGTCTTCCATTCATCCCCCTCACGTATCCGGATGAGGTTATAGGCACTGCGGAGGTCCAACTTAGTAAAGAGGGTAGCCCCTCGGAGATGCTCGAGGGCATTAGGGACGAGGGGAAGAGGATATCGGAACTTGATGGTTATGTTGTTGAGTGCTCGGTAATCTATACAGGGCCTCAAGCCTCCGTCCTTCTTGGCCACAAAGAAGAAGCTTGATGCAGCAGGGGAGTTAGATGGACGGATGTAACCTTGACCCAGCGCCTCCTTGATGTAGTCCTCCATGGCCTTCTGTCCAGGAAGCGACAGAGAATAGATTTTTCCCCGAGGCACTGGCTCACCCGGAATGAGATCTATGGCGCAGTCCCATGGCCGGTGTGGTGGTAAGCGGGAGGCTTGTTTTGGGCAAAACACGTCGTGGAAGGGGGCATAGCAGGCTGGAATATCTATGGATTGCTTCTCTAGGGGACTTTCAACGGAGGTTGAATTCACGGGAAGGACCTCTGTGAGTTTCTTGGCTGGTGACGGAGTCACGGGGAAGCAGACTGGGAAGCAATCCTTGCCCCACTTCAAAACTTCTCCCGTCTTCCAGGACAGAATGGGATTGTGCCTTACCAACCACAGGCGCCCTAAGATGATGTCCGCCGTAGACCCTTCCAGAACCAGAAGATGAATGTCTTCCGTATGAAGTTGATCCAGCCGAAGAGTGATGGGGCCCACCCGATATCGTAAATGTCGGCGACATAGGGGTTTCCCAGTTATCGACTGGACCTGGTAGACAGTTTCAGTGGCGATTTCCTGCTGACCCGGAGTCGATAAGGGCCGATACTGAAATAGAAACATCAGAGGCAGTAAGAATTACACAGGTAGTGAGT
>NW_015505457.1:139550-140209 GCF_001515645.1 Sinocyclocheilus grahami
ATCATGGGTTCTGGTGCTGGTTCTGGAGGGTAACCGGGCTCTGGTGGGCGGAGGTAGGAGGTTGTTGCGGGGACTGGTGTAGCTGCTAAACAGGACTGCATGCGGTTTGAACAACGGACGGACAATTGAATGAATTTTTCTAATCCAAATGAATCATCATATGCAGCGAGCTGTAACGAAGCTGGGGCTCCAGCCCCTGTCTGTAAGTCGTCAGCAGCGATCTCTCATTCCATCCACTTGCTGCTGCGAGAGTTCTGAACTTCAGCGAGTATTCGGCAATTGACATGGTACCCTGTTACAAATGGTAGCGTTGCTCTCCCACAGCGGTATCTCTGTCTGTCCTTCCAAACAACTTGCGAAAATGCACCAGGAAGTTCCACAGATTGTGAATAACGGGGCTGGCCTGAGTGCAGATCGTTTTTGCCCATCGCAATGCAGGTCCTGTTAGCAGGGAGATAATAAAGGCAATTTTAGACGTGTCAGTGGGATATGAGTGCGGTTGCATTTCAAAAGTGAGGTTACACTGGAGGAGAAATCCATTGCAATCCTCCGCCGAACCAGAGTAGGGTGCCGGTCGGGCCATGGGACTGGCGCTGATGTTATGCGTAGAAGTGCTGGTTGGGATGGATGAGGTGATGGGTGGTGATGGCGGCGATGCC
>NW_015505457.1:144032-145692 GCF_001515645.1 Sinocyclocheilus grahami
TGTAACCGAAGCTGGGGCTCCAGCCCCTCTCTGTAAGTAGTCAGCAGCGATCTCCCATTCCATTGACTTGCTGCTGCGAGAGTTCTGAACTTCAGCGAGTATTCGGCAATTGACATGGTACCCTGTTACAAATGGTAGAGTTGCTCTCCCACAGCGGTATCTCTGTCTGTCCTTCCAAACAACTTGCGAAAATGCACCAGGAAGTTCCACAGATTGTGAATAACGGGGCTGGCCTGAGTGCAGATCGTTTTTGCCCATCGCAATGCAGGTCCTGTTAGCAGGGAGATAATAAAGGCAATTTTAGACGTGTCAGTGGGATATGAGTGCGGTTGCATTTCAAAAGTGAGGTTACACTGGAGGAGAAATCCATTGCAATCCTCCGCCGAACCAGAGTAGGGTGCCGGTCGGGCCATGGGACTGGCGCTGATGTTATGCGTAGAAGTGCTGGTTGGGATGGATGAGGTGATGGGTGGTGATGGCGGCGATGCCGGTGGAGTGGGTAGCACTCGTTGTAGTGAGTCTATGAGCTCCTGGAATGGATCGGGGTTACTCATCTGTGTCGTCGGTGTTGGTCCGGTCTTCTGTAATGGAAGAGGTCTGACGCAACAGGTTAGTATATCAAAATAGGTTTATTCAGTCACAGAGAGTACTGGGGTAGGGTTCAGAGGATGTGATGGTGAGGGAATCGTTCGAAGGATATGATGAGCGGGGTAATCCGGGTCTTTGGCTTTACCAGAGCTGGAATGCAGGCAGGAAGAGCATACACCTCAGCGATCTGTGAACTAGGAGGAACAGGAGAGACGAGGAGACACTAGGAGGAACACAGGAGGTAAGTAATGCAGGAAGTATTCAAATGGAAGCAGTAGCAAAGTCATTGAGTCCTCTACGTGTATATGAGACCGGACAGTGAGGGTGTCTGAGGTGTGTGCTTTTATGCAGGCTGGTAATGAGGTGCTTGATTGGTGACAGGTGCAGGTGCTCAGAACTCAGGTGAGAGGGATCATTGTGATTGGGTGGTGGCGGAGCCTGGCTGATCTGTTACACAAACGCAGTTAAAGTTAAGGTGATGAGCAGATTGAAGTTGTTAATCCACGGGTTGGGTAATAAAAAATGCATTCCGATCAGCGTATTATGTTACCGTTATCCCTAACAGCTCTGACGAGGTTTTGTTCCGTCCTCCACGCTGTGACAACTCACAAAAGACTATTTTTAGCCAAGCAGCGCAGAGAGCCGCTTCAGAAACGTGCTGCGGCTGGCTCATAAACACAAGCACTGACTAGAATCAGAATCAGAATCAGAATGAGCTTTATTGCCAGGTATGTTTACACATACGAGGAATTTGTTTTAGTGACTGAAGCTCCACAGTGCAACAGATTGACAGTGATAAGACAGGACACAGATAATAAAAAGAATAATATACAAATATACAAAATAGACAATGTACAAAAAAAGCAAAAACACAATATATAATATAAACAATTTTGTATGTACAGGTATGATATGTGCAAATTTGAAATGTAAATAAGTATGTGTGTTAAATAAATAATGTATACTAGTGTTGTGTGTTCCACGATTATTGTTAAGTGTTCATGAGATGGATTGCCTGAGGAAAGAAACTGTTCCTGTGTCTGGTCGTTCTGGTGCTCAGTGCTCTGTAGCG
>NW_015505457.1:146300-188011 GCF_001515645.1 Sinocyclocheilus grahami
AAAAAAGCAAAAACACAATATATAATATAAACAATTTTGTATGTACAGGTATGATATGTGCAAATTTGAAATGTAAATAAGTATGTGTGTTAAATAAATAATGTATACTAGTGTTGTGTGTTCCACGATTATTGTTAAGTGTTCATGAGATGGATTGCCTGAGGAAAGAAACTGTTCCTGTGTCTGGTCGTTCTGGTGCTCAGTGCTCTGTAGCGACGACCAGATGCAACAGTTCAAAGAGTGAGTGTGCTGGATGTGAGGGGTCCAGAGTGATTTTGCTAGCCCTTTTGCTCACTCTGGATGAGTACAGTTCTTGGAGAGAAGGGAGGGTTGTGCCAGTGATTCGTTCAGCAGTCTGGACTATCCTCTGTAGTCTTCTGAGGTCAGATTTGGTAGCTGAGCTGAACCAGACAGTTATAGAAGTGCAGAGGACGGATTCAATGATGTCAGACTAGAACTGTTTCAGCAGCTCTTTATTATTTGCAATATTGAAAACGGTTGTGCTGCTTTTTTGTGAAATATCACTATTAGGGATGCTCCGATTGATTGATCGATTGATCTAATAAAAATGTGTCTTGAGAGCCAAATCAGCATATTAGAATGATTTCTGAAGGATAATGTGACACTGAAGATTGGCCGATCGGCCGCGATCAGCTCCAGTTCCCATGGAGCCGTAACGCGCCACGGACGCATGCAGTGAGGCGCAGATCAGCTCTAACGTCACTGAATCTGCTGTTAAAAATGAACCATCTAGGCCTATTTATCATATCATTATGCAAAACATACGCGACAAATAGCACATTTTTAATTGTTTCTCGAAATGTCATAGCATTTCCTCACCAGCTATGACATGACTGTGGCGCCAAATCATTTATGTCCCCACGCATCATGGTCGTCGTCACACGTTGACGTTATCAAATTGTGATCGGTTCCTGAGATCGGCCAAGTTAGTGAGTACCGATCGAGTCATAAAATGTGATTATTGGCCAATACCAATCTCCGGCCGATCGATCGGAGCATCCCTTATTGTGATATTTCACAAAAAAGCAGCACAACAGTTTTCAACACTGCAAATAATAAAAATGTGTCTTGAGTGCCAAATCAGCATATCAGAATGATTTCTGAAGGATAATGTGACACTGAAGACCGAAGATTCTGCTTTTCCCTCACATGAATATGAAAACATTAAAATAGAAAACAGTTAGGCCTACTCAAAATTGTAACAATATTTTGCAATATTACAGTTTTTACAGTATTTTTTATCAAATGAATATAGCCTTGGTGAGCATAAGAGACTGTTTAAAATATTTAAATCTTCCCGACCTTAAACTTTTGAACAGTAGTGCATATTTAGTGTTATTTATATTATATTCAGTATTTTTAATACAAAAGACAGGCCAGTATATTTTCCATGGAAGAAAGTAAGTAAGGTGGGGTTGGAACAACATGAGGGTGACAAATGATGACATAATTTTCATTTTTGTGTGAACTATCAGTTTAAGATCCAATTTCCATGGTCCTTCCCCTTGATCTTTACTCTATGATTTGTGTCCCGTCTGACTCTCTGCATACTTTCATTTCATCCTTCTGTCAGCATAGGTGTTTCCCAGCCCCTCCACTATCTCTAGCTATTTATAGCAAGCAAATGGGAAAACCTCTAAGTGAGTTTGCATCTTCCATAAACAAGCTTTCCTAAAATAAAAGCTTTGTCCATTCTGTTTTTAAACTGTTCTGACAGGAACATAGCATGCATTAAATAGTTAGTTAGATTTTTAGATCTTTTTTTTTTAAACTGCTGCGAGCTGCTGCTCCATTGCGTTTGTCACTATCGTTCCTTTTCTCTCTTTTCACACTGCAAAAACAAGTTATTTTATGTAAATGCTCTAACTGCTGGGATAGATTGATCAAAACCACTTTGACACTCTTAAATCTGTGATTAGGCTTGCCAGAAAGTTCCCTGCAATATTAATTTACCCCAGTAGACTTGAATTATTTCCTCTAAATTGTTGTTTTCTCAGTCAAATACTCTTCTAACCACAGAGTCCACTGGAGAAACGAACGGGAACAAACAGTCAAAAACTCAAACATGCTACAGAGACTATTAACGATTACTTTACTTTAGATCAAACCCACATGGATACAGTCAGGTGTAAGTACCAGAAACTGGAAGAAATATTACAATTTATAATATTTAATACTTCCCCAATATATTGCAAACCTATATTCTCGTTGTTTTAATAAAGTGTCAATATTTTTCTCACCCTGTTACAATCATAGCAAAAGGGTTTGGGTCTTATGGTTATGGTTTTGTTTTTGTATGACCCAACATGTACATTTTCTCATGGTTTCACTGACTTGTAATACCATGAAATATAAAGTATCATGGTATTGTAATCTGATACCATCGGTGTACCTCTATAAAACTTCTTCACACAAAAATATCCAGCTCAGAATTAATAACTATATATACACAAGTTGATTATATAGTTGGTGATTTTTTTTAAAGAAATTAAAACTGTGCTTTTATCATACTTATATAATATTTTTATTCTGCAAGGATGCATTACATTTTTCAAATGTGACAGTAATTATAATATTTATAATGTTAAAATGGATTTGTCTTTCAAACTTTGTATCTATTGGGAATCCTGAAAAAATAAAACTGTTTTGCGGTTTCCATAAAAATATTAAGAAACGCAACAGTTTTCAGTAGAAATATTTATTGAGCACCAAATCAGCATATCAGAATGATTTCTGAAGGATCATGTGACACTGAAGACTAGAGTAATGGCTGCTGAAAATTCAGATGTGTCATTCCGTATCAACTCAACCAGGGGTTAAAAAAAAGTATCGCTGTATGTAAAATGACCCACATTTGGTTTTTGACCACTGAAAATGTGTACAATTTATGGAGCGGCATTAAGATCTCCATATCTCTGGGATTGAACCACCGAGGGCCTTTAAAATGAAGATACCAAAAGGAAAGTTTGTTAAAAATGTAAAATGACCCACATTTGGTTTTTGACCACTGAAAATGTGTACAATTGTCCAGTTTACTCATGAAGCTGCATTTAAATCTCCATATCTCTGGGATTGAACCATTGAGGTCCTTTAAAATGAAGATTCCAAAAGGAAAGTTTGTTAAGAACCAGAATCTAAAAGGATATTAAGATATCTTTAATACTTCTTGAGTTACAGGCATGCAAACCTGAGGCAAAAAACCCCCCACAAGAAGTGTTTTTTGAACTGTCGCCATTAGCATATAATGAAACAAAAATGGCTAAAGTCAACAGATTTTACTAATAGACCTACCAATCTCTGTGTACAAATAAAATGATGCTGCCAGCTTTCTAAATTAATTTTTACCTCCCTGTAAATTGGCTTCAAATCTCAGGTGAAAATTGTCATTTTGACCCACTCTACAAAATAATGGATTACTCAGTGCATATACATCTGTGACATTTAATATTTTGGCTTTCATCACTATATATGTTTGTCTTTCTACAGAAAAAGTATTAACAAAATAAATAATTTGAGCCGGGGAAGTTTACGAAATTTGTTTGATTTGACAATATAGTAAAATAGAATTTAAAATACCTGTTTTTTGCAGCATTACTGAGCATATAAGAGACTTTTATCAGAAACATTAAAAAAATAGGGATCTTATGATGCGATTTCATGTTTTCCTTTGTCTTTGGAGTGTTAAAAGCTGTTCGTGCATACAGAAGATCTGTAAAGTCGCAAAGATTAAAGTCTCAAAACCAAAGAGATATTCTTTATAAAAGTGAACACTCATCCACACCTTCCTAAAACGCCTCGTTCAAACACGCCCCCACTTATCTACGTCACTGTGTGGGTAGATTTGCATAACACCGCCCAAATGTATAAGCAAAGAAAGGCATAACTTTTATTCTCCCTGTGGGTTTCATTGTGTAACAACGCTCGTAGTTCGGGAAGAAGGAAGTGGGAGCCGGCGAACATTTAAGATTTTAATAAAATAAACAAACACAAAATGAAAGTAAAGCGGCAGCCCCTCGCAGACGACTGCCACACACAAAACACAAAATAAAGTCCAGGCCTGGTCCTCTCTCGTCCAACACTGTCGTCACTCCTCCTTTTATCCTTCCGGAGCTCCTCCGTGGAACTCGAGACCGGTGAGTGGCGCAGGTGTCGTGCATTAGCATTTACTCCACCGACCTCGCTCCGTTCCCACGGCTCTCGGCCCCGCCCCTCTCGTCACACATTGCAAAAGCCAAATTACTTTGTTTGGCCTTCCAAAAGAGGACACAACTAGAAATCAGTAGTTAAGTTTTATTTACAATACTGTTCCAGAACAATACAACCCAAATATTCAAGTGTGTGCAGCGCATTTTACAGAGGAAAGTTTCTTGAACCTAGTAAGTTGCATAATATTTCCATCACATGCTTGAGGTATTCAGCCAATCACAACACACTGGATAGCTGGCCAATCAGAGCTCACCGTGCTTTTCAGAATGATGAGCTTTGTAAAAATATTTCATATAGACATATTTCAAAAAGGCGGGGCACAGATGAGCAACAATTATGTACAGTATGTGGAAAATAATGTGTTTTTTGAACATTAAACCGCGTAAACGCATTGCATTACACCTAATAGACAAAATTATGTTATTTTTTTAGCAACGTCATATGACCCCTTTAATCAATCCCAAACATTTGAACTGTAGTATCTCACGATATTCTATTGTCTATAATTTATTTATGCAGTATATATTAAGAACACAACATGCTATGGTACTGTCAAAAACTCATGATAATTCCGCAATACTGTTGTTGTTCATCACAACCGGTACATGAAAGTAGCTAAGCATACTTAAAGGGATATTTCACCCAAAAAATAAAAATTGTCATCATTTACTCACCCTGAAGTTGTTCCAGATTTGTATGAGTTTCTTTCTTCTGATGAACAAACAAGATATTTTGAAGAATGTTGGAAAGTCCCCATTCCATAGTATTTATTTTCTTTTTTCCATACTAATGGAAGTCAGTGGGGTCCATCAACTGTTTGGTTACCCATATTCTTTAAAATATCTTGTTTTGTGTTCAGCAGAAGAAAGAAACTTAAACAAGTTCAGAAGAACTCGAGAGTGAGTAAATGATGACAGAAATTTCATATTTAGGTAAACTATCCCTTTAAGTAACTAAATGTTCTTTCCTGATTGTGTAAAGCGTACTACTCACAACTCAATATTCAGAAGTATAAGAGCAAGACAGTTTCTTTCAGTTGTATTTGGAGCATGTGAAATGGTACTCGCAGCACCTAATCTCTTTACCTGAATGTGTTTGCTGTTACCTTGTAATCTCCTCACATTTGTCCGTATCATCCAGTATTTGAAATGCCCTCATGTACCCACAAACATACATAGACACATCCAGGTCTGTTTTTGAGAACGGCCTGAGGGAGGCAGCATCTTTAATTTGAGCTGTGGAGGCAGGTGGAGATAATGTCTGTGGGAGGAGAGAAATTCCAGCCACCGTTTCTTCTCCAAATAGCTGCCAGCGGAAGGAACGGAATCTTGACGTAATAGATAAACTAATCAACTTGCCAGAGGACACTGTGTTATATCCTCATAAAGACTGGGTTATTCACATCTCTGCGCTAGTTACTGATTAGCACTGATGCTACATGCCACTTAGCATTAACTGTAGTGTTTCTCTTCTGGTTAGGGGAGAAGCCCAGCAGGATAGAAATATAGTGTTGTAGCACCAAGTACAATGTACATGTCACAATAAGCACTACTGTAACTCACGACTGTAACTGTCACACTGTTTGTGTTATAAGAGAAGGTCATACTTCTCATGTTGAACCTAGAGGGTCTATAATACCTGAGGAAAGCTATCCATTTCCTGCTTTTAAGAGCCCTCCAAAACATAAAACATCTACTGTACTAGAATGAAATTTATTTCTAGAATAAATAATATACTATAATATATAAAGAAAATAGTATATATAATATTTCATAATATACATTTTTATATCACATACATTAATACGTGGGAAGTCGTGGCCTAATGGTTAGAGAGTTGGACTCATAACCCAAAGGTTGTGGGTTTGAGTCTCGTACCGGCAGGGATTGTAGGTGTGGGGAGTGAATGTACAGCACTCTCTCCCACCTGCAATACCACGACTGAGGTGCCCTTGAGCAAGGCACCGAACCCCAACTGCTCCCCGGGCGCTGCAGCATAAATGGCTGCCCACTGCTCCGGGTGTGTGTTCACGGTTTGTGTGTGTTCACTGCTGTGTGTGTGCACTATGGATGGGTAAATGCAGAGCACTAATTCCGAGTATGGGTTGCCACACGTCACTTCACATTTAATACAATTATTTATTTATTTAAAGTGATACATAGCTTTTTGTGGACCAGATGGCTTACAGGAATTCTGAACAACAATATCTCTTCAGACAGAGTGACAGCCTGGAATAAAATAGCCTTTTGCTGCCCTGAACTGATAAGAGATCAAACGTGAACCCCTCAGTTGGCTTTACCTTCCATAACCTGCTAGATTAACATCAAGCAAAGGCAAGAACACAAAAAACTTCCACCTATCGCCTTTATGTTTTACTTTCACAGAGACTCAGTCCCATAGCTAAGTGTTCTCTCCAGGATAAGGGTCTTATAATGACAGGAAACTAATTAGCTTTTATTTGAAAAAGAGATATTTAAGGGCAGTCGTGGCCTAGTGGTTAGAGAGTCGGTCTCGGGTTCAAGTCTCGGAATTGTAGGTGGAGGGAATGAATGTACAGCACTCACGACTGAGGTGACCCTGCAAACAAGCCTGCACTGGCCCTTTATGGGCCCACTAGCCCAGCGCAGGGCCTCTGAGATTTTGCTCACTGGCAAAACGTTGGCCCCTTAGTGCTGGCCCTGCACGGGCAGCCCTCACTTAGCCCACACTATTAATCTACAACAGGGATGCCCAACCCTGGTCCTGATCATCACACCTGAACCAACTATTTAGGATCTGAAGGAGCACTTGATAATTACAGACAGGTTTGTTTAATCAGGGTTGGAACTGAAATCTGTAGGAAAGTAGATCTCCAGGAAGAGGATGCACCCCTGGGGCCCGTATTCACAAAACATTTTATCTTACCACTAAGAGTTCTCCTAAATAGCAGTAAAGGTTTTTAGCTAAGAGTTTTCTTTTAAACCCAATTCACAAAGCTGCTGAGACAAACTTTTCCTAAGGAATAGAGAGAAATCTTAAAGGGGTCCTATTTTGCTCTTTTACAAAGTTTTGATTTTGTTTTGGGGGTGTACTAGAACAGGCTCTCATACTAGGTTGTTCGAAAAACACATTATTTTTTCATATTTTACATTATTACAACACCTCTCTCCCCAGTCTGGCATGAACGGCTGGAATAGTTCCTGTATCAAATGAAGGCCCGCCCTCTGAAATACGAAATGTGCTGTGATTGGTTAGCTGGGCCAGTGTGTGCTGTGATATCTTAAGCTAAGAGTAAGGGCGGGGTTGACCTCGTTGCTATGGATGATATCAGCATTCTTTACTAACTATGCACACAGTGATTGACTGATAGGGGCAGGCTCTGTCAGAGATTTATACATAGAAATATTGTAAAGCACGATTTTATGTTGCCATATTCAAATAAAGGTTTAAAAATAAAAATGTCAATTGGCACATTCAAATAAATATTTTAAAATGCAGGCTAAGGGTCACTAATTAAACAAGTATATGTTCAGCTAATTGTCAGCCTCTTACATGCATGCTTCTTGTAAACAATTAGTGAATATGCATATAAACAGCCTTTTAATTAACAGAGTAGAATAATCGTGACTGATAGTAAGACGTAAAAGAAAACCAAACTGGAGGCAAGAAGAGCGGTTACTTCTTGCCCAACTGGTTAATGAAAACAAGGATATAGGCTAATCAAAGGAAAATTGTCCCCGACAAGTTCTACTACAATCATAATACCTCCGCAATTACGGCGATATACCTTTTTAAAAGCTCGTTATCATCAAATGTTTCTAAAATGTTTACATTCCAAGGCAGATTGCCAGCAACAGCCATTTTAGGATAGTTTGTGGCTTGGTCTTAGTGACTTAGGAGTCCTCTTCACTACTCCTAACGTTTCACAGATTTAGGACCTAGTTTTAGTGCTAAAATGCTTTGTGAAATACTCTTAGAGTAAAAATTTAGGAGTCCTAAATTTAGGACTGACACGCCCATTATTTTTAAGATTTTCTCCTAAATCAGCGAGTTATGAGCTACTTTTAGCTTTAAGATGTTTTGTGAATACGGGCCCTGATCTATAACAATACATCTATTTCACTTTAAATACTTTTTAGCTACTATAACTTAAGTCTTTGGGGAAAACAGTTATTATACATCTGAAATGGATGCAGTCACCACATAACTAATGTCTATATTTTCAAAAATGTACAGTAGTCAAAGGGATTTCAAATCAATGGATTTATTGAATACAAAATAGAAAACATTCAATTCAGGTTAATACAGCTACATATAGCCAAAAAATGTAAATACAAAAAAAAGCAAACAAAGCAATGTAAGATTGTAGGATTTCGTCATGTGAAAGTTGATCTGTGCGAAAGTCTTATCTGTAGTACATCAATGTCCAAACACTGTCCGTAGCTGATGTTGACTGATAGCAAATGAATAATCCAACCTCCTGTAATGAAAACACACCACATCTCTCAAACATCAGACTCTTCCTAACCAGGAACAATCAAAAATAGTCCAGAATATGGTCTCACGTCACAAATAACTTTAAATCAATAATCAAACTGGACCACAATAACCCCTTCTAAAATGCATACAAATACACTGTCTTTAACTCTTAGCATCAATCCAAACATATGCCATACATACATGTACCATCTCTGCAAAAAACATCAGCAATGTACACTTTTAAATAGAAAAAAAAACACAACTCCTTTAGAATCGGCTTGAAATTACACATTTCCCAATCAGGACACAGCACAATGTGTTCAGCAGGTGAGCCATGCTGGCTACTGCTGCTTGCTATTAGTGTTGGGTCGTTCTTGAACGATTCGTTCATTTTGAACGAATCTTTAATGTGACTCGGGAAGAACGAGTTGTCTCGGGGAGTGATTCGTTCAGTCGCGCATGCACAACATCATATAGGTTCCGTACTGGAATTAGTTAAGTAGTTCACCTGGTTCGAGTCTTCGGGTTTTTCCGAGTCATTAATTCATCACATGACAGCCCCATAAGCTTTAACCAATGCAGTCTGAGCCGGAAAGAGAATTGATTAGTTCATCTCTCGAGTCTTCGGGTTTGAGTCGTTCATTCATCACGTGACAGCCCCATAAGCTTTAACCAATGCAGTCTGAGCCGGAAAGAGACTTAATAATAATAACCAACTCTTTGTTACCTTTGTTACAACATTCAGTGTTATGGAAAAGAACCATAATGACAGAAATTCACACATTTATAAACTGTAAGAAGTAAAAAGCTACAATTTGAGACCAGAAACGCATCACGTAACTGTAAGAGTAAATAATTATTATAATAATGATGATGATAATAATAATAATAATAATAATAACTATGGACCCGTTTGTAAGGAAGCTTGTAAATTAACTAATTTCTCTATCCAATGCTGTCACGTCACGTGACAAAAGAACGAATGATTTGAAAGACTCGAAAGATGAACTAATCAATTCTCTTTCCGGCTCAGACTGCATTGGTTAAACTTATGGGGATGTTAAGTGATGAACGAATTACTCTGAAAAACCCGAAGACTTGTCAGATAAGAGGTGAGGTGAGCTAATCATAGACTGAAGACCCAGGTAAACAATGAATTAATCGTTTCTGTTTCTTATAGCAGTTTTGTATTGTTTGTAGTGTGATCAACATATGCGTAAGTAGTAGACGTATTAGGGAAGTAACACGTAACATTTTAATTATATTTTGCTAAAATGAACGAAATGACTCGAAAAAAGATTCGTTCATTTTGCTGAACGAGACTCAAAGGTCCGAGTCGGTAAAATGATCCGAACTTCCCATCACTACTTGCTATTGCTAACTCCCTCTACCACATGGGTTTACTTAAGGAAACCTAAAACACTCTAGCATCCCTAGTGGTAAGGAAGAAAACTGCCCACAAAATTCTTATTAACAGGCTTATGTCTGGCCCACACTGGGCCATCATTAGATTAATGTGGGCAGTCCCATAGTGTGGGCTGCTCACAGAGAGCCTGCGGTGAGTCCAAAGCTGTGGGCCTCACCTGGGCAAGCCCGCACTTGGCCTGTTTAGGTTTGGTGTGGGCTGGCCCTAGCCCTCTGTGCTCACAAAAAGCCAGCATGGGCCCCGCAACGACATGTTTGCAGGGGAGACTCTTGAGCAAGGCACCAAACCCCCAACTGCTCCCCCCACTGCTCCGGGTTTGTGTTCACGGTGTGTGTGTGTGTGTGTGTGTGTGTGTGTGTGTGTGTGTGTGTGTGTGTGTGTGTGTGTGTGTGTGTGTGTGTGTGTGTGTGTGTGTGTGTGTGTGTGTGTGTGTGTGTGTGTGTGTGTATACACTACTCACTGCCGTGTGTGTGCACTTAGATGGGTTAAATTCTGAGTATGGGACACCATACTTGGCCACACGTCACATCCTTTCCTAACCCATAACTTTTGTTTAAGAGAAGCCAAACATGTTCTTGAAGATATGGAGAATAAAGCATTAACCTTGAAGAACTTGTAAATGGAGTATTCTTCATTATACAAAAAGGAGGTAATTTTGGATTTGATGGTATTCTTTTTTAAATACATGTATCTAAGAAGGTTATTCATGCATATCTTTATTTTGACTTGTGTCTGAAGTTTTATAAATGATAAAATCTACATAAAAGTTACACCCTTATATTATTTTATCCACTACAGGAGTCATTTGAATAGATTTTCTACATCAATTTGAGATGCTTAAGTCTATATTTAAAATCAAGTTCAAAATGGCTTCATGCTGATCTACAATACTAGAACTTAATTACTTCTGATTAATATAAATAACCTGTTTCTTTCTTTCTTTGTGCATAGACAAGTCTACTTGTCATTTTGTTTCTTTCAACTAATTGTGTGTTCACTTCCCAAATAACAGCTGAGCTTTTAAAAGGTGTAAAAGTAGAAGCGTTAAAGTATATTAGAGATCTCAAACAGATCCTCATTATCTTGTTTAATTATATACCTGAATTCAAAAGAAACACATGCAAATGGCATTTTTTACTTCATAAAGTTTCCATTTGATTTTACAATGGACTTGCATATATTTTAAATTATAAAAAAATGGGAACTTGGGATACATATATTAGCCCATTTAAATGAACTTTATGACTATGTGAGGCAGTAGAGGACAGGGTGGTGTAGTAAAACCGTATAAAAAAACCCCCCTGCATTATACTCTCATTGTCAAATCTCAGCTTTGTGCAGGGAAGGTGACCTGCCAATACTTCTCAGTGTTGTTTCTGAGCTACCTAGACCTGAGGCAACAACTAAAAATAGGCACTGTAATCCAATATAGCGTGTGGAAAAAAAAAATCTGATATTTTTCCCTGTGAGAAAGCATATGAAACTGGTCCACTCAGTAATATGAGACAGAAGGGATACTCATGGTGGCACAACACAATAAAAAATTCTGTGTGTGTCTGTGAATGATATTCAAGTGGTGATTTAATGTCTTTATAAGGTAACAAGTCTCTAATGAGTCTATTTGCAGAGATCTGTGAATTGTACCTTTTCAGCATGTCTGATATAGGACTCCTAATGATTCAATGGTTATAAAGCAGTTGGCATTTGGGTTCATACAGTACAAGGTTCAGAACAGGAACTTGACTTTTTATTAACTCAGTTAACGTGTAGAAATAGTTTCCAGGTATGTCTTGTGTTGTATAATTGTCCCTGTGTTGTCTTGTCTATTTTTTAAGTGATAGTGATAGTTCACCCAAAAAACTATCTGCTGAAAATCTGCTGAAATGTACTCACCCTCAGGCCATCCAAGATGTAGATGAGGTTTTTCTTCATCTGAATAGGTAGGAGAA
Source organism: Sinocyclocheilus grahami (assembly GCF_001515645.1). Taxonomy (NCBI): domain Eukaryota; kingdom Metazoa; phylum Chordata; class Actinopteri; order Cypriniformes; family Cyprinidae; genus Sinocyclocheilus; species Sinocyclocheilus grahami. Next base: position 158,361 of record NW_015505457.1, read on the forward strand.
ATTGAGCTTTACATCCTCTGCAGTGAATGGGTGCCCTCAGAATGAAAGTTCAGACAGCTGATAAAACATCACAATAATTCACAAGTAATCAACACGACTCCAGCCTATCAATTAACCTCTTGTGAAGCGAAAGGCTGCGTGTTTGTAAGAAACAAATATAACTGTTTTCACTAGTAAGTGGTGCTTAATCAGTGCACATTTCTCTCCTGATTCATACGAAAAGAAAATTTAACTGGAGAAAGCAATATTATGGATAGAGGACTGGTGTTTTAGCCGGAAGTGTGAAGTTAAAAAAACATCTTATTGATGAATTTCTTACAAACACGCAGCTTTTCACTTTACAAGACATTAATTGATGGATTGGAGTCGTGTGGATTACTTGTGGATTTTGGTGATGTTTATATCAGTTGTTTGGTCATTCAGACAGCATCCATTCACTGCAATGGAACCATTAGCGAGCAAGAGGTTCAATGCTAAATTTCTCTTTTCCGATGAAAAAGCAAACTCATCTACCTTGGATGACTTCAGGGTGAGTAAATTTTCAGCAAATTTTAATTTTTGGTGAAGTATTGATTTAAATATTATTTCTTTATTTTTATTATAATTTTTTTTTTATTTCAAACTTTGAGTAGTAGTTGAGAACCACTGTAGAGATCCCTGTCTGATGAACAAGTTATTTAAGTACTAGTAAACCAAGTGACTTCGAAAACTACCAAGGAAACCATTTATCTTCCGTTTCAATTGCCTCATCGTCCATACTTTCTCTTTTAGTTGTATCTGGTCATAGAGTGAAGTCATAAATTGATTTAATGACTGGACCCTTGGCACTGCTGTAAGTGCTGTTCAACAAGAGGCAAATGTTTTCTGTCCAGTTAGTGCCTCTGCGCTCCGGGGCCGATGTATCTCTGGGTTTGTTCATGCGGTGCATGTTCAACCGCCGCGCTGCAGTGCACTCCCATAATAGCCTGGAACAAATAGATACACATTGTTTGTGTTTGTTTTTCCGGAGTCAGAGAAAAGCGCTTTATCATAAACCCCCACCTACCGACATCATTAGAATAACACAAAGTGACAAACTGAATACTTTCCGTTCTTGTTCATTTCTCTCTCAGGCCACCTCGCTCTCTATAGCAGGTCTCTCAAATTTAAATCCCTTGTTTTCCAAACTGCCGTGTTATTGCTTATCCCCAACTTCTTGTCACTGATTGCCCTCAAGATTCACAAAAATCCGATTTAAGGCTTGTCTTTACCCGTGCTCCCTGCATCCCTGTTGTGAGACTCAAGACAGCAGTGTCACTGCTGTAATTAAATGCTGAATCGCTGAACCGTTGATGTTAGCATGAGACAGCGGGTGGAGTGGTCGTTTCAGTAATGGCCCCATTACAATTTCAGAAATCCCCTTATCGCCACTGAGATGCCGGGAGCTCTGTCACTTCCCCTCTGCTGCTACGCTCCAGCTGTAAGCATTTTAACAGCACATTCGTCAAGAACCGTAATGAATTCTCGAAGTTATGCGCACTGTCAGAGGAATCAGTGGAGCTGAAAAGGGGGAAAAGTGTGTTTGTGTGTGTGAGAGAGCGTATTCAAGATAGATGCCAGCAGTGCATATATTTTTACATTAGATAGACCAGAAAATGTTACACAGTCTTTACAAACCAGAAAAGACCTAACAGGTTTCCTTGGTTACAATATAGGTTAGAAAATAATGTCATAGAATCCATATAAAAATTATTTTTGTTACTTGTCCAATTTACTGAAAATAAGCTAAAGCAACACAGTTCTTTAACGTTTTGTCACGTCATGGTGTCATTACGCTCACTTAAATTTGTACAATGAAAGTTAACTTAAATGTAGACCCAAAACAAAAGCATTATGTTGACAACTGGACTTTGGGTGTCTGTTTTAGGGACCAAATCTCACTATTAACTAATAATTAACTATGACTTTTGCCTCAATAAACTCCTAATTTGCTGCTTATTAATAGCTAGTAAGGTAGTTGTCATGTTTAGGTATGGGATAGAATTAAGGGATCTAAAATATGGTTATGCAGAATAAGGCATTAATACGTGCTTAATATGTGTTAATGAATGTACACTAAAGTCACTTCTTACTGGCTCCTCCCATACAATACATATAAAAAAGTTATATTTAACATGCTCGATTTTAGCTTCTTTTTTTTTACTGTAGCCGTTGAGATGAACTGGATCAGCTAGAGCTAATTAATTTCAGGTGAATTTCTCAATTTGAGTCAAATGAAATCGGCTGTGATCTCAGTGAATTAAGATGAGTTTTACTCTTCAGCCCAGTTTGAGTTCTGATAAATCTGTTCAACTGTGTGGAAATGTTTCAGTTTTATTATGTTAGACCAATTAATTATTTAATCATTTGTAATTTTATCTTGAGTGCATACCCTGTCATAGTTTGGGATAAAAACCTAAAGGCAGGATAATTAAACAAAGGATAAGTTAATGGACAGTTTTTAGTCAGGTGCATAAATTCTTATGGAATACATCATAAAGTCAGGGAAGCAAGAAGGAACATGAATAAATACAACTGCTAAAAACTGCTGTTTGTTAGTGTCCATTATCAGATGGATATTTATCTTCTGTTTATGTCTCTACATAAAACTCTAGGTGGACTAACAAGAAATATTGTGGTTTTGTGTCAAATACCTAATAATCTGTAGTTAGATATCATGTATTAGGAGAGTTATACGAAATGTTAGACTTTTATCATCATTGAAAAAATCAGTAAACTCTGATTTCAAATCAGTACAGCACCTGAGCACATCTGTATTGTATTGATTTGAGATTGTGTTGGTTAGTCACAATTGCAGTTAAAGTCATGCAGTATTTTAGGATTAATGGGATTTACTCAAATAAATTATAGGTTTATTGTAAGATTGTGATGGAAATATTACTGTCAAAAAAGAATGCATTGCATTAAATCAGTGCAGTAAACCCTGCTGTTTTCTTCAAAGTTCACTGAAATGCATTTTAGGGTGCTTAACTCTGCTGAGTAAAAGAGCATATTGAGAGTCTTTATTTGAAAAGAAAGTCAGTGTCCTGCTGAGTCTAATTGCCACTGTAATGAAAATCATATCTGAGAGAGAGAAAAATGGAGAGACAGTAAGAGAGCAGCTGCTTCTCCCATATACAGGCTAATTGCTTCAGCACAACAGGTTGATGTGGAGTTTAAGCTTAAAAGACATACATTTGATTACATAAAGTTTGTTACATTTCTGAGCTTTGAAAACATTTTGAGAGAGGGACATAGCTGAATAACATTGTGCCTTGAGACCAGTTAAACTGGACACTGGACTCTACAGTTATTGGTCGACCGATATATATCACCAAGGCCAATATATCAGCCGATATTTAGCATTTTTTTAAATATCGGCAACGGCCAATAAGTTTTAAGGCAAGCATTATACTTTCTTGTTTACCGCCAGCATCCAGCAAATAAGCATTTATATAATTTAAACAAATCTTTGAATGTCTAATAAACATTTAATTTCACAAACCTTGCAGACTTAGTTGAATCCAGCTGTGAAGTGTGCATTTGTATCCTGCATGATGGCGTGTATTCTGCGTGTCGGTCGGTCGGACAGAAGGAGAGTTCAGCTTCACTAAAGACGCGTAGTCGACAAACTTTAAACTCCTGATTTCAAACTATGCTGCGCTTTATCCATTTGCCTGCTGTCATATTCATGTCATTTTCACTGTGTGCTGTATGTAAAATGAGTGATACCTTGGCTTTATTTGAAAAAAAAAAAGATTCCTAATGCACACAAACTTCCCAGATTACTGGGTGTCCTGTTGGTTAAAGTGTTTACTTCCATTTATATATATCGGCCATCGGCCACCCTGCTCTGCAACACATCGGCAGGCAAAAAAACAATATCGGTCGACCACTATCTACAGCTGACCTTCTATAAATTATGAATTTTGTATTTTATAGTCTGTGTCCAGTATCTCTATTAGTTATGATAATTTATTGTAAAACACACACATTTTTTTTATATATATATAAAAAAACATGGCAGTCACAGAACTGAGACAACAGGAAGGAACACTGAACTAAGAAGAGATGTTGTGTTAAAAATGGAAGTCATTTTTAATAATGGTCATTATTTCCACATTAAAGGTATCTGATGTTAGAATCAGTATCTTTATGAGAAGTAGAATTATGGGGAAAAATAGCACTTGGTAACATGGTAGTTTGCTTTAATCAATGGAAGCAAATTTGCTTCAGCACAAATCTGATTGAAATTATAAATGGAGCAGATAAGAATGAATAGCACTGTGAGAGATACTATTGGAGTTGCTGAAATTGCAATCAATAGCTAATTTTAGAAGCTTTTATGTGCGGTAATGCATAAAATAAAATAAAAAGTTTTGGTTCAAGTTTGGAGCTTGCATTTTATATCTCATCTTTAGTTGAAATACTAAACAAAAAGCTTGGCAGATCTTACATATTAAAACAAAGGATTGATATTAACATAAAAAAAATCACATTCTTCACAATTCAGGTTTCATAATGTTGGGGGAAAAATCAGGAAACTCCTCAATTTTCATTTTATTGCAATGACATAATATAACACCCAGAGCTTTAGTAGAATATCAGCAGCTTGAAACCCTGTGGAACCCAATGGGCTGCAGCTTTTGGCTGGTAATATAGCTGCCACAGCTGTAGCAGGCTAATTATCTGTTGGTGGCAGCTGTTACCTCTCCAGTCCAGCCTTTGAAAGGTCAGCGTTCCTCTCTCATGAGCGGAAGAACAATGGCACTGGGCAACTAATAATGACTTTGGTGGTTGGGTATGCAGTTCCACAAGACCCATTCACAGACTAACTTGACTATGTCAGCCTATTGTTTTTAGACTCTATGATCTATGGGATCCATACAATCTATATATTATAGCAGAAATATTATATATAATATATCCATCCAATTTTTAGGCAAACTGATATGCAAATGCAAATATTTTATAATATTGATCTCTTTTCTGTCTATCAGTTTTCTGTCTCTAATTATTTTTTTATATTTTAGGTTGATTGATTATAGAAAAAAAATATTTATAAACTTTTCTGTATGTCAGTTTGCTGCTTTTTTTCAAACAGAAACAAACACCTTGTAACAGTTGGTTTATGTAAGGGATAATGCATGGCTAGCTGTGCATTAAGTAAGGGATCATGTACATCCAGCCGGTTGTTATCACAGAATAACCCCCTTCAGGGTGATACAAGATCCCTCCGTGACCCTGAAGGGGGTTGTTCTGTGATAACAACCCGCTGGATGTACATTATCCCACTTATTACACAGACACTTGCCACATAAGTAAATAATCAGAAACAAAATATTGATTTGAGTTGAAATATTTGAACACAAAGCGTCCGTGAAGACAGCAGTTGCTAGCAAGCGGCAAGTTAAAACTAAACGGATATTTAAGGGATATGGTGCAGTCATACCATTTATTACACAACATTTCACCACATAAATAATTATGGCGATAAAAAATGTTGATTTAAGACAAAACTGTTTTAAAATCTTACCAGTTTGTTAGTTATCTTATTTCTGCACACTGCACAGTGAATCTCAAATTTATGTCGTATCTACACGTTGTTATAATGAGAGGATTTGCGAGCATGCAGAACTCAGCACTTGATAAAACCTCAGCGTTTTGAGCTGTGAATGAACATTTGAGTGGTGAGTGAACTTCAGTTACCCGGATGAGCCTGCTATTAGCTTTTACCGATTGTTATTGAGGGATAGCATACCTTGGAATGTCGGGACTGACCAATTATAATCAAGGATTCCACAGAGCCGTGTAAAAACGGTTTTAATGCATACCTTCCAGCCAACCAGAATTGCGTATTCAGACAGACCATGGTGTAATTGACTATAAGGATGTTTCTAATATGTATCTTAAGGTGCTTTTTTCCAATGTCTTTCATTTACATGCTACACTACATACAGCGTATATAGATCGATGTAATGTGACAAGCATCCTTAAAGGGCAATGGCTTTTGAGAGCTCACTCTCTTTCTCTTCAAAAGTACCACCCCCGCATCTCCCTTTCCTCTCTTCACATTTCCTTTCCTCTGGTTTCTTCCTTTCATCATAGTCATACTGATCCGACTTTGTGGATGGCTTTTGCTAACCCTACATAATCATGAAAGTTGAATAAAAAAGTAAATATGTTATAGGAAAACCCCACTGTACAACTTTAAAATATATAGCTGGGGAATGCAAAATCTAATTCAGACCTTGAAATAATTAAAGTTTTAAGATTTTGCATTAGCTGTGCATTAAATGATTTTAATGGACGACTTGGAGGCCAAGAACCTCCGCGGAGTGCATTAAAATTGTGCATTATCCTGCTTATACCATGGTAATTTGGTAACATTGAGAAGTTAAAGCTGTTAATTATGTTTGCAGTGCAATATTTGGAAGCGTAAAAATGACGGTTATTTTCGTCAGTTACAGCTCGTTAGCTCTAGCATTCTGCCAGCTTCAAATCAGGCACACAGATGAAATATTGTGGTAAGATAACATTTATTTGAATTAATTAATTATAACATTTATTTGTATTAATTATCGATCGAGAGCGAGAGAAAGAGGGAGAGAGATGACAGTTGCGTGAGTGAATTACCTGCATCTCTCTCATAGACTGGTCTCTCTCTACAAACAATGAAGCTGTGAGTTTAGGTATTTAGCAATACCTCCTTGTTGCTGAGGGATATAATTGTTGAGTTCATTCTTGAGTGCAAAATACTAAATTATTTTCCAAAAGTCACCCCTTCTGCTTCCCGTTTCGGTCCTTCTACTTCCGGGTATGAGGCCGCAGCAATGTGCGTTGGGGAAGAGTGTAGGGAGGAGGGAATGGTCCCGCCGGGTGACTCCCCACGGACTTCCCGATCCTCCTATGTGTTGTGCACCCCCCGGTAGAGCTTCCGGATAAGTTTGAGAGCTCATCCCTGGGCGAGCTCAATCTCTCATTCGGGGTTCGTGAAGAAGATGAGGTATCACTCGCAGCATCAGAGGGTGGGCTAGAGCCATCTGATGTGGATGCTTTGGCAGAACCAGTCCACGGGGGCTGAATTTCAGTCCGAGGCAGATGCTGAAATGGCAGCCATGCTTGCCCGGGCGGCTAAGAGCATCAGGCTGGAGTGGTCTCCCCTACACTGTCCCAAGTGCTCACGGCTTGATGATTGGTTTCTGGGTGCTGAGCGTGACTCTAAGCCACGACCAGCCCCAGTGCCTTTCTTCCCGGAGGTGCACGAGGAGCTGACAAAATCGTGGAAGGCCCCTTTCTCGGCCAGAACACGATATACCGGTTCCTCCGCCCTCACCACCCTCGACGGGGGTCCAGCGAGGGGGTATACGGAGGTCCCTCAGGTGGAGAGAGCGATTGCAGTGCATCTATGCACTTGGCGGGGCCGTCCGATACTCCCGTCCAGGGCCTGTAAGTTTTTTTTCGTCCCTCGTGGCGAAGGCTTACACAGCTTCTGGACAAGCTGTGTCCACCCTGCATGCTATGGCCATCCTGCAGGACCCCTATGGTGGTCCAGGAGCGCCACCTGTGGCTCAATCTGACCGAGATGCGGGATGCTGAGAAAGTACGCTTTCTCTACGCCCCTATTTCCCAGGTTGGACTCTTCAGTGACACCGTGGAAGAATTTTCCAAGCAATTCTCTGTGGTTAAGAAGCAGACGGAGGTCATCAAGCACATCCTACCCAGACCTTCCAGATGGCTTCTCAAGACCGACTCTCCCCGGTGCTTAACTCACTACTTGAATCTATTACTTGTAGGATTCCTCGAGTGATCTCTTGTAATAGATTAGTGCTCCATATGTAGTGGCTCCTATTGTGGCCCCATATGTGTATTTATCCACTGCCTTGTCCCTAACCAGGACTCAGTGTTTCCCTTAGGAGGACAACTGATCTGTCTTGTTTCTGTGCTTGGTAGTTCTCCCCTCATGTGGAGCACATCACAGAAACCTTCCCTATGTAGTACTTCCCTTCAGTGAGTCCATAGGATGTATACCCACATGTTACCTTCCCAGGTTGGGTAGGGTGGGGTCTCCGTAGCGTTCTTTCTCCACTGGGAAAAGAACGCTTCCCAACGTTATCAACCAGGACTTTTTAGCTTTTCATTTGAATTCTTATTTTTGAAAAGAGAAAAGGCTCCGGCTGAGGTGACTTTTGCTTTATATGGCGGCTTTTCCAGTTGTGAAAAGTGAGGTCATAAGTCTTGAGTGTTGCGAGGTCCAGGTTGTGCATTTGGTTGTGACATGCTGGGCTTGTCAACATTTGCACTCCCATGAACTCGTAACGTGGTTCAGTAGTTGTGACGTTTTGTATAGGGACCCCTAGTGTCAGACTTCGACACAACGTTGAAGTGACTGACTGAAAGGGAATGTCTCTGTTACGTATGGTAACCCTCGTTCCCTGATGGAGGGAATGGAAACTTTGTATCCCTCATCCCGCAACTCTGATCTGCATCCGAGTGGGTTGCTTTCGTCTCCTCAGAACAAAACAAATGAGCTAATGCCACGCTGGCCTATTTATACCTGGGTATCCTGGGCGTGGCCCGCTATGCAAATTTTTCTCACCAATTGTCATTGGCCTTTTCTCAATGATGTCAGAGGTGTCTGGGCTCCCAAGTGTGACCCCTAGAGTTGGACTTCAACACAACGTCTCCATTCCCTCCATCAGGGAACTGTAGTTTGTTATTGGAGTGAAACTGGAGTTTTTACCATTCAAATTAAATCAGTATCAGCAAACTCTATCTTTCTACTGCAGGAAACACAGAAGCGATGCTACATCTGAAGTGGCATTAGATGTATTTACATCGCGTGTTTGATAAAGCTGAGAGGTGAAATAAATGAATTTATACCACAAAATTGCAAATGCATAAATAATTTTATAAGATTAATGTTTTAAATAATTTTTTGAACATAAAAATAAGAAATGTTGAGAAAAATGCAATGGTATTTTTTAAATATGAAACCAAACCACCGGTGGTTGGCATCAAATGACTGTTTTAATGAATGAGTAATTTAGTCATTCATTCAACCATCTCGTTCAAACGGCTGATTCATTCAGAAACGAGGCAAGTGACTGTTTGTATGAATGGGTCCGGATTTATTGACTCAATTTGTTCAAAAATGTGGATTCATTCAGTAACAAAACATCGCTGTGCTGCTCGGAGACACACAACAGTTCTGCTGTGGCTTTGATTGGAACCAGTCGCTGCTTACACTGAATGTAATAAAAATCACAATCATTGTCACACGAAAATTTTTGGTGGCCAAGTTTCAGTGCTTCCCTAGTTATTTTGTTATTGGCGTTTTAATCAGGCTTCTTCTCTGGTAGGGCAAGTAAAATTCTCTCTCACTTGCCCTTTTAAAAATCTACTTGTCCCAGACAAGTGTTAGTTAAGCTTATGTTAATTGAGCCCCTTGGTTCCTGCACGGTTTACTTTGGCCCTACACATATTGCAAATTGCGAAGCTTGTGTCTTCTTCACTCACAGTGAGTGTATTGACTCAATTTGTCTGTCATTTTGAAGTTTCTTGATTTTCCTGGACCACACGCTGCTGGTTCGGTCAGCATCCTGACTGAGTTGTACGTATATCTGAAGTGCAGCATCTATATTGGTTGTGATGCACCTCCCGAGCAGGAGGCCAAGTCAGAACACCTGCACAACCTCAATACAATCACAGCACATAAATCCAAACACTCTTCATTCCCCGTGTCGAACGGAATCTGGGCAGGCTGTAGAAATGGAGTGAGGGCATGCATCTGAATCCCTCTCGTCATCTTTATACAAGAGTCTCTCACTCTTTTTTATGGATTCAGCGAGTTGTGCAGGGAAAGAAACAGTTTATTGATTTTAGATTTGGCAGAAGGGAAGGGGAGGTGGAGGGAGCTCAGCCTTTCCTTTCCTCCCTGTTTCCTGCTGTCTGAAAAGGGATGTTAGTCTGATTTGGCAGCCGGGAACGTGGAGGGAGGTGGTGAGGTTGCTCATCAGAACAACTATGGTTCAGCATAGACTAGTAGGACGAGATAGGCCTCCTGCCAGAGAAAGAGAGAGAGGAATTGATGTAATATGTATTAGGCCCACTGTGCATTAATTGGGATCCATTTACAGTACAGAAAGGCTAACAGTATTGGCGACTAAACAGATGTCTTTGGCAATGACCTGACCTTTTTTCTTCCTTCCTGATGCCCTCTTAAAACTCAGCAATTTACATAAAGTAAATCTTTGCAAAGTATTGATTATGTATAAGATGAATTTGAAAAAGACTGCTGATGAATTTTTGGATTATATGGCCTAAAACAGCATTTCTTAAAGTGTGGAGGGCATGCGTTCACTTTCACACATTCAAATCTACAACCACTTTGACAGCATGCGCAAGAACCATAGTTTTGCATGTACTTTCTTATTCTTTGCTGCCTTCTTATACAGTGTACTATACTTTTTTAGATTCCTATTAATATTTTGAATCAGTTTTTAATAAATATTTTCTGTTTTCATTTTAATTCTAGTTAAAGTTTTAGTAATTTTGTTGTGTATTTCTTTCTTTCTTTCTTTCTACATTTTTTACTAAATTCAAATGGGACATTTCACATTATAATTTAATTTTAATTTAATACAATTTAATTATATATATATATATATATATATATATATATACATATATATATATAATATTTCATCTAGTTAAATTTAGTTTTTTTTTATTCCAAGTAACACTTTTTGGTTCTAGTTTTAGTTTATTATAATAACCCTTTGAGGGTGAGAAAATTACAAGATTTATAATTGTAATATATTCTTTTTTATTTATTATGGAATATTGCTGTTTGTTTTTATAATTAAAATGTCTCTTTTTTTGTTATTTATCTGGAAATAATCATTATTTTTCTTAAAATACTTAAAGGGGTCATATGATGCTTTTTTAAAGATCATTATTTTGTGTATTTGGTGTAACAGAATATGTTGACATGCTTTAATGTTCAGAAAACACATTATTTTTCAAATACTGTACATTATTGTAGGCCCTATATGCCCCGCCTCTCTCAAACGCTTAGTTTTCTACAAAGTCCCTCATTCCGACAAGCGCAGTCTGCTCTGATTGGCCAGCTGACCCAGTGCACTGTGATTGGCCGAACACCGCAAGCACTCGTCAGAAATGATCTTAAAGATTCCTAAATGCATCTACTTTCGGAAGGCCAAATAAAGTGCTTTTGCTTTCACCTAGAAACACACAGTGTCTCCCTGACATGGCTGCTTCAACACTAACTGCGGTTACTGAAACCACGCCTTCTTTCTTTGTGTGCACATTTGGGCGGCATTATGCAAATATTTCCACATAGTGAGGTAGATATGTGGGGGCGTGTTAGAACGAGCCGTTTTAGGGGGGCGTGGCAGAGTCTTAACTTTGATAAAGAATATCTCTTTGGTTTTGAGACTTTAGTCTTTGCAACTTCAGGGATCTTATCTATGCACAATCAGCTTGTAACACTCCAAAGAGAAAGGAAAACTTGAAATCGCATCATATGACCCCTTTAAAACACAACTAATATATAATGTCAGCTAAATTTAAAAAAAAATTGTCATTCAACATTTTTAGCATGTTGGGTGGGTGCATAGATTTTTCTATTTTCAAAGGGAGAAATCACTAAAAAAACATTGAGAACCACTGGCCTAAGATTTGTTGCAATGGATTGAGCAGCCAATTTACACATGTATAGGTATGTATAATGGAGCAGCAAAGATCTGGTGATGGAGAGGGTAACCTGTGTTTGCAGGGGCATGAATGATAGTACATTGTTCATGAAAATGTAAATTTATATTACATACATTTTAAACATGATAAACACAATGGCAGTCTTTTGTGTATGAAAAAGTCATTTGTATCATAAAGTTTTTGAGACAGAAACTGGTTTTATAGAAATGCATTTTCCACCACCTTTGGGTGACTTCCTGTCTAGAGGACTAGAGTACATACATTTTTGCCCATACGATTAAGCACAGGAGCAGAAATTCAGCATTTTCCCATAATAGATCTATTGGACCTGAAGTGAAAGTAGATGGGACTCCCTATGGATTTGCTTGCTGTCTCACTGATAGCTTGTGTGTTTTGCTCAGTTGTGGTACTTTGTGCATTTTACTGAGTGGGTGGACATTCTTCACCCAGTGTAGACCTCAACAAATAAAGAAAGTGCGAATGGGGTTTGTGCATAGAGTTTGTTTAGAGAATGTCTCCCCGCACTGATTTGTATTCAGTGTTTTTGTCTAGATAGTAAAAATTAGTTATACATGTGTATACATGTGTGTAACAGCCTTTTTAACGTCACACTTAATCAACACTAGTTGTACTAATGTCATATCTACATGATGGAGGTCTCCTACTCTAATCTAATGTAACCTAATGTAGTTCAACTAATTTAGTGATGTATAATAGTTTATTTGAGATCTTGCCTTTTTTGTAGATCACGGGAAGTGGGTATTGTTGGTCAACAATTTTTCAGTGTGTCTTACAGCTGTTTTTGCATATTAAATTTAGGGTAGTAGGTAAATAGAGATTTTAAAAGTGAAGTGTGTCATTTTTTTATGTTAAAATACTAAGCCTAAGTCTCTGTCTGTAGCATGTTAAGATTCCTGTAGGTGAGTAGGTGTGTCACATAAAAGTACCTTTTTAAATGTACATGACGGACCAGGATTTTGCTAAAGAAAGAAAGAAAATAGCTTCAAATGTGAAGCAGAAGCACTGACATATCCTGAAGTCTTTCTTTTGAGTTTAAGAACATTTTCTTCGCCTCCTCAAGTTCCTGGAATTTGGTTTGTTCTGCACATTGTACGTTGACACCATATCTTTGAAACAGGCTTGTTCTCGACAAGATAGACTTTGCTGAACAAAGAGAATCAAGCGTGTCAATAAAAGCCAGAGCTCTATGGAGCTCAGCCCAGAATATTATACATAGCTAATTCCAGCTGTCTGCATGAAGCCCGACTGTTTCATATCTGAATGCTCAGTTTTTTCACATAATTAGTCATGCTTTTGGTTGGAGTTTATTGAGGATTGCTGATATGTGTTCAACCCCAGGTCATAAATCCATGTCAAACGTTTGGCTGTGGGTGATGTTGGCCGACCAGAGTGTATTGGTTTATAAAGGCATGGGATAATCTAAGTGTGATCAATAAGGTTAAATGAATTTGACCTCATCAAGTGTTTAACCCAGATGCCAGATGTCATAATGACTTTGAAACAGATTGTCATTACCCAGATGATGACAGATGTGCTGTGTGCATAAACATATGCATATGAATCTAGCATTTGAATGGGTGTGCACTCGTTATCACCTCTAAAGAACATGGTTTGTGCAGTGAAACTCTGTTATGATTCTGCTAATTAACACAATTACATTAATTGTGTGAAATATGTTATTGCACCCATACAGTGTGTATTTTAGGAATCTCTCACTTCACCCATCACATATTCAATAAACACTCAACTAATTTGAACAAACTGCAACTTTCTCTTTTCGAGTCGAGTGAGAACGCAGCAGAAAAGATCCTTCTGGAATGCTATTATGATTATTTTTTTCAGCATTTACATTTAGATAGAAGAAGTTGTTGAAAGAGAAGAAATTTTCCTCTTTTGAGAATTCTCAGAAAATGGTTTGTCAGTTGAACACTTTCTCAGGTCTGTGCCAACCAAAAGAAAGTTTCAAAAAACTGATTCAAGCCCGGAGCCAATGTACGAGGTCCCAAACTATTTTATGTCTGACACTAGATTGAATTTGGCAGCAAAACAAGGTCTTAGTAATAGTGGTCGGTCAATCTGGATTCCAATGGCAAACAGAATTTAATTAAAGCAATTCAGATGTAGAAATATATGCTAACATAATATATAAATATATGAGTAAAATGTATAAAATATTTATTGACATTTTTACTTTTTAAAAATTTTTAATTGACACAAATTTATGTACACACTATTTACTTTTATATTTATTTATTATGTCCACAGTATTTATAAATATAAATAAATGTAGTAAAATAAGTATAAAACATTATCATAATTTTTTTAGTTCTAATATAAAATTATATATAAAAATAATATTTATGTATTATGTAAACTGTTTCATGTTTTTATGTTCTCTCTCTCTTGCTCTTTTATTTATTCTCACTCATTCACTCTTAAGATTAAGGATACCAAGAATCGTTGTAGGCATGATAAACAAGAGTATACATTGCCAAAGCATTAATAAACATTACACATACACCCGCACACATATGTGCACATAATAGAGGCATCAGTTTTCTGTTGTTTAAGATTTCATGTTTGTTCAATGTATATCAGTTTCTTATAAAATCAGCACCTGACCAATTAATACTAGCACTTAACTATTCTATTCTATTCTATTCTATTCTATTTGTTTTTTCTAATTCATTAAAAAAACCTTGCTATGTGTACTGAGCTAGACTAATTGAGACTTGTCACATCACTTGTCAGTCTTAAAAATAAAGGTGCTTCAAAAGGTTCATCAAGCGATGCCATAGAAGAACCATTTTTGGTTCCACAAAGAACCATTCAGTCAAAGGTTCTTTAAAGAACCATCTCTTTCTTACCTTTTTGTAATCTGAAGAACCTTCTTTCGCCACAAAGAACCTTTTGTGAAACAGAAAGGTTCTTCAGATGTTAAAGGTTCTTTATGGAACCATTTAGACAAAAAGGTTCTTCTATGGCATCGTGAAGCACCTTTATTTTTAAGAGTGATACTGTTGCTCTCTTGTTGGTCTGATTACTTCTATTGTTCTCCTCATTTGTAAGTCGCTTTGGATAAAAGCGTCTGCTAAATGATTAAACGTAAATGTAAATGTTATAAGTATTTTATTTATATACAAAGCGAGCAGACCGCTTTCATGGCAAGATTTATGATTTTAAGATTTTACTTCAGCTATTGGAGTTTTTCCATTGTGTTTAAAAAACAAGAATGGAAAGTGCTGATAATTTGCATGTAGTTTTTAAATGGCCATGAGGTCAAGAAGAGAAATAACATGTAATATTGTGTTTTTCTTTTTTATAGTGCATTTTGTGTTTACTTTTCCAACAGGTTCTTGAGCAGGAGCCCTGCATTTCACTCTGTGGATATCGAAGTTGCCCATTTGTACCTTTATAGCGATATGGCCGGTACTTTCAATGAGAAACCTTTGGCATAAATAGACTGATATGCAGGGTTCTTGTCCACATAGCAGTCTTTGACCCCTTATAGGTTGTTCTTTTGAAGCCGGTTTCTGTGTCAAAGCAATGTTCATAGAGTTTTATAGAGGCCTTTTCTTAGAACAGGGCAGTTGATAGTACTCACCTGCTTAGTATTAGAGACGGAAAGCATTGCAATGTCATGCTATAATCGCTGTCCAATGTCTTAAATGTTGGTCTTTTTAGTTTAATAATTTGATTTAGCATAATTGAGGTTTAATTCTGGGGCTAAGCCAAAAATGTTTTGCTGAATAAATGAATTCCCCCCTCCTCCCTTATTATCTCTCTCTCTCTCTCTCTCTCTCTCTCTCTCTCTCTCTCTCTCTCTCTCTCTCTCTCTGGCCTTTTCTTAGAACAGGGCAGTTGATAGTACTCACCTGCTTAGTATTAGAGACGGAAAGCATTGCAATGTCATGCTATAATCGCTGTCCAATGTCTTAAATGTTGGTCTTTTTAGTTTAATAATTTGATTTAGCATAATTGAGGTTTAATTCTGGAATTCTGGGGAAAATGTTTTGCTGAATAAATGAATTCCCCCCCCCTCCCTTATTATCTCTCTCTCTCTCTCTCTCTCTCTCTCTCTCTATCTCTCTCTCAATTCATGTTAAAGTCAACATGAATTGCTGTTTGCAACCCATTTTGCTTCTGTAATGTGACATTTCTCTTTGAAACTGGATATTTAACAAGACAAAATTGTAGGGCAGGGCTTTATTTTAACCTTTGGTAATTATTTGAATGCTGAAAAGTGGATGTTAAATACCAGAATGGAGCCTAAGTAGCTTTTGGCTCAGGATGAGTGAGATTACAGTTTGATTTAAAAGCAAAACAAAAGCAAAATTGTATTTATTTTTATTTTTTTAAACATGCACTGATTAATCATTGACAATAAGTGCTATAAGAATTTAAATTTGATTTTTTTTACGTATATTTAAAGTCAGTGTTGGGGGTCATTTAAAAAGATTTGAGAATTTTTCCATTATTGTTGCATTGACAGCCTATAATTTCTTTTTACACAGCACTTCATTGCTCTGAATAGTTCTTCTCGGATGTAGAGCCATTATCTTATCACACAGACGAAGATTTAGGAATGCAATCTGTGCATAATTTCATCAGTTCTGAAACAGCAGTTATTAATAATGTATTAGAATGAATTCTTTATAAACCTGACTGATAGATTTTCACACACGTTTTTTCTCCGTTTCTTTGTTTCACATGCAAGCTCAAAGATTTATACATAAAGTGATTATAATCTTGCACTAAAAGGCTTTTCTATTCCTCCAAATCACCTGAGGTAAGGTACAGCGGGTACATCCGTGAGAATACTGATGATTCCATCATATTTCCGTATCTACTACACATACATGATTCCATCATGTTCCCACTTTATCAGATTTGCAGTCAAGAGGTGAGCTGTGTGTGTGTGTGTGTGTGTGTGTGTGTGTGTGTGTGTGTGCGTGGGGGGGGGGGAGGCAGCTATTAGCGGGTACATCCGTGAGAATACTGATGATTCCATCATATTTCCGTATCTACTACACATACATGATTCCATCATGTTCCCACTTTATCAGATTTGCAGTCAAGAGGTGAGCTGTGTGTGTGTGTGTGTGTGTGTGTGTGTGTGTGTGTGTGTACGTGTGGTGGAGGTAGGCAGCTATTACTCGGTTCTTCGGAAGCACCTGTCTCCATGACGATAACAATCCTGCCCTCCTTTGTCTACATTAAGGTGAGAGTCGCATCCTCAGAAGCACATGGGCGGAGGATAGGAAAAAAGAAAGATAAGTCTGTTTTTCTCTGTATGCCTCGCTCCTTGTTCCCCATGTGCTTTTTCTCCCCCCATTGTGTCTTTTTTGCTCTTTTTATCAGCTTCGGAAGAAAAATTGTCCGTGCCAAGTCAGAATTAAGTTTTACAGCACTTGTAACTGTGTCTTTTATGGAGGGAGCAGAACTCAAATGTAAGGTACAAATTTCTTGCAAATTGGTTCAGAAAGCATTTATCTTCAAGGAGAGAGGAGACAAGCGTAGAGAGGAGGGGCGTTAGAATAAGACACTTTGTAAAAGTTGCCTCGATGAATTCGACTTCTCTTGCTGATAGATGAGTCTTCTTCACCTCTATTGAAATGCAGTGTGATGAATGGGCAGGTCATTGATTCTGGCATCGGAAACATGTCCTCCACCCTTATGCATATTCTCCATAGGATACAGCAGATCACACAGGACCAGCACATCCATCACTCCCAGGTGATCATTGTCAAAATCTCAGTAACTCATACAATAATATGACAGACAGGAAGAGAGTTGGGTGTCAGGTTAGACTGATGCTGTTTCAGTTTTTCATGTTTTGGTTGTCAGCAGGGCTGTGCGATATCTGTGCAGGCAGCTTTACATAGTATTTCAAGTTATATACATGTGAGTTTGTTTTTTTACTTAATTTGATTAATGCTTTCTGCTTTCTGAAAGAATGTAGAGAATATCATTAAAAACTTTAAGAAAATATTTCACCTGAAAATTTAAAAGAAGAAAAAAACCTTGACTGAAACCGTTTTTTTTTTTGGTAATCCCCATTTTTCTCAAAGGTGATTTTCATTAAAACATTGTATTAGAATTTTTTCTATTGCAATATTGTCAAATATTATAAAGTACAAATATTTTATTGGAATCTGATGCACAGAACCATATGTTCCAATGGGAAAATAAAGGCTTTATTGTCATTGCAAAAAATAAAATAAATCTTTCATTTTATGTTCAGACATGTTGTGATTCACCTTTGTAGCACATTTTATTATATTTAATTTAATTCCTCACATTTTCTGACACAATCAACCCAGAAACTGAAAATTATTACAGTAGGAGGGTCACTTTTTTCTGTGAGATGATTTGAACAAACTACATTTCCTGTTGTTGTAATGTCAGGGTGCGTTTGTGTGTGTGTGTGTGTGTGTGTGTGTGTGTGCATGTTTGCACTTCTTGTATCTGTGATGAGGTGACAGCATCTAACATTAATTGGGCCATCTTCCTGTTTCTGTCTTTCTAACAGCTTGTCTTCTTCCTTTTGCTCCCTCTATCTTCTCTTCCTTTGTAAAAGATAAGCATACATTTTTCAAAATCCATCCGACTCATTCCTTTGATCAATATAACCCATACATACTAACTAAACATAGATCTGTTAATTTTCTTCTTGTAGTCTAGGGAAAGAAAGAATTGGAATTACTGTAAATGGAAATAAATAAAACATTGTATAATATTAATATGAATGAAACAATTTATATTTTAATACAAAATGAAATATACATGTACACAATATTAGTAAATATATATTAAATATAAAACATTGTTATTATTTTTTTATTTATCTATAAATAATATGTATGTATTATTTATAACTTTATTATATATTATGCATAATTACATTACATTTACAGTAATTCAAGTATGTATGTATGCATATATGTATGAATGTTTGTTTGTGTGTCTGTGTTTTTGTAACTTTGATAACAAATGGCTGTTTTTAATTTCTGAAGTACAATCGATGTGACCATGTGAAGATTTAATGGGATGATTAAAAAGCTTTTATATGGATTTATTTTGAATGCAGTAACATTATTTTATTAACAGTAACTTTCTTTTCCGATCATTAGCATTATAGTGCTGCTCCAAGCCAACACAAAAAGCTACTTTTCTGAAAAACCAAGAAGCGTGGTTGCTCTTTGTGTGGCATCACAGTGATTTTATATTTTGTAGAGACAGAAATTGACTATTTGACCTCTGTGTCTCTCCGTGTGTCTCTCCGTATATTGTCTGTCAGTCCATGAGCCTCCTCAACACTGCTCCTCTCTCATCTTCCCCAGGTTTATTTATCCACCTAAGAGGGCAGGGTCATCTTCCCCAATCTCTCTCTCTCTCTCTCTCTCGCTCTCTCTCTCTCTCTCTTTTTACCCTCTCCTCATATTAATCAAGACTCGAGACAGTTCCACAGGCTCCAATTCCACTTCAAAGCCAAACCATTTCCTGCAGTCTGAAAGGCCTGTCATCACCGTGTACGAGAGAGAGAGAGGGAGAGAGATGTGAGATGAGTGGGAGGAGGCAGGCAAACGGATAAAGCGTATCTTAGAGATGCATGAGCAGAAGGTGTGCACCACCCGAGAAACCAAAGTACATCGGGATATGTGTGCATCAGAGGTCGGACGAAAAAAAAAAATTCATTCAATTGCTCCTGTTATTTTTCCCTCACTCTCTTTGAATTCCCCAGAAGTGTAAGTGGTGGTATCCTCATGTTCGCTGGCTCTGGATGAATTACATTGCATCCCGTGTGCCATTGTTGTGATAATGGGTAAAGTTATCTTCAAAGCGGAATGGGGAGCGCCGCAGGGTCGGAGAGAGGCAGCCTTCATAATCCGTGAAATTACACCTGCCACCCGCCTCCACGTTAGCCACATTCCTAAAACTATTAAAATTAACAAAAGTTTCAGATAAAGACTTAATTAACATCCTGGCCTCTCTAGAAGCACCTTGCAAGCTCAGGTACTCTTTCATGTTTGCAAGAGAAAGGGAAGAAGAAGAAAAAAACTGCACTAAATTAGATTTGGTTGAGAAATTGCCGAGGGCTTGAGGGTTCATGCACACCTGCTTGACGCTTTAAGGAGATGAAACGAAACGGACGTCGTTTTGAACATGTTCTCTCTTTTACGTCATTAATGCAACTTCTGTGAGTGCCATTCTGCTGGTTATGTGCAGTCAAAACGTACATGTAATAACTGTATTGTGTTACGTGTTATTAATTTCTAGATTTAAGTTTTATATACTCAAAACAAACTAGCCGACAAGCAGTGTTGGGCAAGTTACTCTGAAAATGTAATCAAATGACTGATTATTCCTTTTAAAAGTAATCACGTTACTGTTCTGGTTACTTTATTTCAAAAGTAATTAGTTACATTACTAGTTACGTTACTTTTTTCTCCATGAAATTGATTAAATCCCAGCATACACGCTCCCGATAAATATTTGTTATTAAAGCATTGACATTCACAGAACACTGTTATTTTTAACTAAAGCAGTGGCTGCTGCGTGCATGGTTTTGCATGGCAGAATGCCAGCAAAGAGTGCTGCATTTATAATCTCTAAAAGACATCTCAGTTCATCGCAATCTCACAAATCTCTGTTATAACACAATAAATATATGCATAGTGACTCTTTCATAATGTCTACAATTCGTGTGTTATAATGAGAGGATTCGTAAGCACGCAAATTTCAGCACTGCATTGCTCAACGCTGCAAACACGTTTTATAGCCTAAATAAAAAGTCTGCATACGCTTGCACCTGTTAATCTTTTATATTTTATATTAGTTTTTATGTTTAGATATTTCTATTTTGCGGGAGTCCCGTGAATCATTTCTAAAAGACATCTCAGTTCATCGCAATCTCACAAATCTCTGTTATAACACAATAAATATATGCATAGTGACTCTTTCATAATGTCTACAATTCGTGTGTTATAATGAGAGGATTCGTAAGCACGCAAATTTCAGCACTGCATTGCTCAACGCTGCAAACACGTTTTATAGCCTAAATAAAAAGTCTGCATACGCTTGCACCTGTTAATCTTTTATATTTTATATTAGTTTTTATGTTTAGATATTTCTATTTTGCGGGAGTCCCGTGAATCATTTTATTCTCCCGCATCCCGCACATACACGAGTGTCTATCCATCTTGTCCCGCGCCGCACTCTGTTGGGAGCAGGTCTCTAATCCACTGGCACTTGACTCGACAGTGCGTATGCTACATCCTTTTTACAATCTGTAGATTATAAAACACGCGGCTGTAACGTATAGAGACCTCGGCTTGTAACTATACTCTAATTACTATTTTGAAAATTATAACGCGTCAAATTACTCCGTTACTAAAAAAGTAATCAAATTACAGTAACGCGTTACTAAGTAATGCGTTACTGCCCAACACTGCCGACAAGTCGCTATAATAATTCATCAGACTATACTCTAACGACACTTGCTTTGCCTTTACCACTAAATAGCATTTTAAGGCCTCATAGGCAGTATGATTTCCCCAGAATGCATTGCAGTAGCTCTGTGTGTATATAAACTACCATTCAGAAGTCTGGGGTCAGTAAGATATTTTTCTTTTTAAATGGAGATTAATACTTTTATTCAGTAAGGACTCAATTAAATTGATCAAAAGTGACAGTAAATTACTTTTTTTCCTTTTTTTTATTCAAATAAATGTTGTTCTTTTGAACTTTCTATTTATCAAAGAATCTTGAAATAAATCCACTTCTGTTTCAGTTTTTTTGTAATCTAGTTTTTACTATGTGTCAGTAAGTTGTTGTTATTTTAGCATGTGTGTTTGCCTCACTGTTATTTTTTTAGGATTACTAATGAACTAATGTACTTTGATTTGTATTAGTTATCTATTTTAGTTTTAGTTACAGTTGTAGTAATGTTGTCATTTTATTAGTTTTTTATTAGTCTATATAGGCTTTTTATTAAGTTTTACTTTTATTTATTTTGAGTTATTTCAGTACTTCAACATACAAAATGGAAATGAATATATATATACAGTGGGGAAAAAAAGTACTTAAAAAGATGAGAGAGGCCTGTAATTTTCATCATAGGTATACCTCAACTATGAGAGACAAAATGAGGGGAAAAAATCCAGAAAATCACATTGTAGGGTTTTTAAAGAATTTATTTGCAAATTATGGTGGAAAATAAGTATTTGGTCAATAACAAAATTTCATCTCAATACTTTGTTGACTGTTTGAGGTTGTGGACAGGTGTCTTTTATACTGATAACGAGTTCAAACTCGTCGTGGGGAAGTCGTGACCTAATGGTTAGAGAGACGGACTCATAACCCAAGGTTGTGGGTTCGAGTCTCGTACCAGCAGGGATTGTAGGTGGGGGGAGTGAATGTACAGCGCTCTCTCCCACCTTCAATACCATGACTGAGGTGCCCTTGAGCAAGGCACCAAACCCCCAACTGCTCCCCGGGCGCCACAGCATAAATGGCTGCCCACTGCTCCGGGTGTGTGTTCACGGTGTGTGTGTGTTCACTGCTGTGTGTGTGCACTTTGGATGGGTAAATGCAGAGCACTAATTCTGAGTATGGGTCACCATACTTGGCCACATGTCACTTCACTCACTAACTCACTTAAACAGATGCCATTAATACAGGTAACGTGTGGAGGACAGAGGAGCCTCTTAAAGAAGAAGTTACAGGTCTGTGAGAGCCAGAAATCTTGCTTGTTTGTAGGTGACCTGTATATATATAGTATTTATAGAGTTTTAGCTTTTAGTTTTAATTAATTTTTCTTATTTGTAAGTCACTTTGGATACAAGTGTCTGCTAAATGACTAAATGTAAAGTAAAGTAAGTAAATTAATTATGGTTTCCACAAAATTTTAAGCAGCACAACTGCCTTCAGCACTATTAATAATTAGAAATGTTTCTTGATCCGTGAATCAGCATATTAGAATGATTTCTCAATGATCATGTGACACTGAAAACTGGAGTAATGATGCTGAAAATTCAGCTTTCCATCAAAGGAATAAATTACATTTTAAAATATATTAAAAAAAAATTATAATTGTAACAATATTTCACAATATGACTGCTTTTAGTGAATTTTGATCAAATAAATTCAACTCAAAACGTTTTTTTTAACATTTAAAATTTTTTACCATCCCCAGCTATTGAACTTTACAGTAGTATATCCAGCGTAGATTTTAGCCCACTATATTATCGCTGTTTGCTAACATATTGCTCGGAAGCAACCTTCCTCCTAACTAGCAGATTTCACTGTGAGGCTAATGGTGTTCACACTTTATGAAGCAAATTAATATTATCGATGGACCTGTCACAGCTAATTAATCAGAAACTGATATATGTAATGATTTCAGCTTCAGATTGACAAAATGGTCGTTCATTTGACTGTGTATGGCAATAGACATGTGGAATATGATTAAGAAGCTACATTTAAAACACTATCACAAGGGCCTCCTTGAATTTTCATGTCTACGTGAACCCAATGGATAAATAAGTGAGAGTGTCATTTGTAGGTGTGTGTAATTAGTAAATCAATGAGTGTAATGCCACTGATACCCCTAAGGTATATAGTTGTAAACTACATATATTTTTCATGTTGTGTGCGTGTTTGGTCAGTCAGGCTCTTCTTGTTCATATTTGTAAACCATCATCCAAATGAGAGATACATTTTTGGATTGCACTGCCTAACATTACTACACATCCCATGTCCCTTGTGTTAATTTATTAAACATTTTGGCAAAATTCACTATATTTTCAGCTACCAATGAGAGTGAAACATTTACCATGTTTAAATCCATCCAAACAATCTACAGATTTTCCTCTCAAATCAACACTGGAGGAAAGAAATGGTTCTGCAGTTTATTGCTCATTGTGGATGAACACACCCCTGAGGGACTTTGCAGCACTCTAGTGTTGCTGTATCATAGCTCTTACATGCATAGTAATAAAGAAAAAATGCTCACATTTTAAACTTAAATTACAGGCCTCCTCAAAGGGATAGTTTACCCAAAAAAATTAACATTTTTGTCATCATTTACGCATTCTGCAGAACACAAAGGAAGATATTATGAAGAATGTTATAATAACTAAATAGTTTTGGTTCCCGTTGACATGCATTGTATGTTTGTCCATACAGTGGATGTCAATGAAAATGAAATATATCTTTTGAATATCTTTTATATATCCACTGAAATAAAAGAGTCATACAGATTTGGAAACAACATGGGGAGAGTAAATGATGACAGAATTTTCATTTTGGGTGGACTATCCATTTAAAATCACAATGAAATGTAAGGAGCGACAGATCTTCTCTTTCATATTGTGACGTATAATATGGAGTATGTGAAACTGCTTATTAAAAAGGAAAAAAGGGAAAGCTGGGACATTATTACATTAATGTTTAAACATTATTGATCAACTATGGCATTTTGATCAATGTATATACAAAGCCAAAACCATTTTTTTTAAAATGAAACATTCAAGGATAAATCGTTTCACAATAATTTAGAATATACAAACTTTGTAAAAAAAAAAAGTAATACTTTAATATTATAAAGACTATTAGAGTATAGAAAATACTGTTTTATTTTTTCTACTTCAAGATTTAATGTTACTTGCAATTTTTGTGAAATTGAATATGTATATTAATATTAATCAATATTAAATATAAATTCTGTTATTTATTCATCCTTGTGCCATTTAAAGTTTTAGACACCATTTACTTTTATAATATGGAAAAAAAACAACTGAAACATTCTTCAAAAAGTCTTATATTGTGTTTTACAGAAGAAAAAAAGCCGTACGTTTTTGGCGATGAGAGGATTTTCAGTTCTTAAAGAACTGTCCCTTTAATGCTCTGAGTCCTAAAGCCAAGCCTTTGCATGCTGAAATTTATCAAAGATTGCCTCGTTATGAATTAAAACGACATCGTTTGCCGTTCCCTCCTTTGAGCAGGCCGTTCTAGGGCTCTGTGCTCCACAGGCAAATCCTAACAAATTACCACTCTGCTTTGGTCCACTCCATGCCGAATTCAAGCCCCGCTCTTTATGGAAACAACCTGTTGCCAATGTGTTCCTGCATCGGAGCAGCAGGTGGTCAAGCTAACGATGCTATCACACATGCACTAGCGGCACTAGGCTGACAGCTCAGTGTCTAGGCTCTCACCGCACTCTCCTGCTGCCAGATTCGATACTGACCTTGATAATGTCCTCATTAATCAGTAAGAGCTTGGAAAATTCCTATAATTTCAGTATGAGCTGAAAGCCAAGAGGCTGCATTGCATTACTTTACTTTACCACTAACCTCTTGATCTAGCAATTTGGATGCATTTGGAGGCTATAAGTGTTTAAAGAGTCTATGTGGGATTGTGTGTGATCTAATATTAAAGTGGAAGGACAACATACAGTGCCTTTTATCCAGTGCTATATTAGATGTGAGATGCGATGGGTCCAGATGTGAGATTGTATGTGCTTTTTATGTTTTGACTTAAAGGTTTGGACCTAGAGGAGCAAATTTGATCAATTATGAATCTCAGTTTGAGCTCAGAGCAATAAATAATTAGAGCCATCTGCTGGGAGTTAGTGTCATTCTGCAGCGGTATATGCTGATCGCTGGATCCAGATGCCTTTGAAAGTGCATTTCCTTTCAACTGTCACAGCGTGGCTCAAAAGGGCTCCGATGCAACTGGTACAAATTCAAAGTGATGGTTGGATTCATCAGGTAAATACGACATGAATTTATTAATGAAGACTCTTTGGCTCAGTTTTACATGTCAGAGCAAGTCAGTGAGTTACAAAACAGGAAATAGCAGGTCAGTTGGCAGTACAGAGTGTAACACATCGCCATCATCATCATCATCACAATGTTAAGTTTTAAATTGAGAATCTGAAAGAGTCTTGCAATATTGTGTGTCATCTTTAAGTAAAATACTGTATGTAACTGTATGTGTTTTTGTATGTATAATTTATCTCTCCAAGTAATTCATGACTGACTGTGAATGTGATGGATGGACTGGTTATGACCTATTTTCATAGCTGTTTCTTTTGAAATAGATTATTGTATAGCTGTGCCACACTGGCTTTATTGGACCATATTGAAGGATGAAACCTCCCTCTTAACAGTTGTGTACACACAGTAAATTGGTATTTACAGCTTGAGTACACAGTAAAATTATGGACAATTAAAAAACTAAAGGTGTATTGACTATTTAGTAATCTCATCAGAGCTCAGTAAGACAGAACAACAAAATAACTAACATACAGAAGTTCAAAGTAAGTCTGTCTATCTATCTGTCTGTCTGTCTATCTATCTATCTATCTGTCTGTCTGTCTGTCTGTCTATCAAATCTTTTTTACAATTTTTAAATACAGTTATATGATATGATCTTGCAATTGTACTTCACTTAAATTCTACTGCATTAAATTAAAAACAATTGTGCATCCTGTTTGATTTGATTTGATTTTGAATTCTCAATTCAATTCTATATGTCTGATCCAAATTGAGGTACATACAAGTGTATCTAAGCACGACTATACAATGTATAATATGGAGAAATATATCACAATGACTTTGCATTGATCTTTTTAGGTAAAGTAACTGCTAAATATTTTTGACAGACATGTTCTTTTTAATTAAGTTTGTAGTAGAATTCTATTAACTCAAATTTTACAGATTATTTTAGAGCACCAGTCACATTAAATTAGTGTTACTGTAACATTTAAATGCTAAATGAATGGCCTGTAAACAAACCACTCAACACAGTCTGATTCTAGACATGCAGTATGTAGCCAGGCTAAAGTGGAGAGAATTCTTACATAATTGGGATCTTGAGAAAGGCCACACTACACAGACCAGTATGAACAACAGCTACCATGGGAGTGTTACTGCTAAAAATGAATATCACATTGGTGTGCACAAAAATAATGCAGAGGCCAAATCTGTTAAAAACTCTAACATTATTGCTGATGAAGTTTATTGGAGAAGTTTTTCCCTTTAACCTCCTGAGACCCTGCATCCTCCTATGAGGACATTAGTGAATCTCTCTGACACTATACATGCCACATTAAATCTGGATGTTCTGTACAGAGCACATTCAAGGCTTTTCAGAGATACTAAATGTTTGGATGTTTCACCATGACCACTTCCTCTCCTTGGTCTTCAAAAATGTCTGATTTTAATTTAGTGACACTCTTATGGAAATATGATAATATTTTGTAATTATCATTTAAATCTGACTCATTTTTAAACTGCGTGTCATAAATCAACATCTCAGAAAAATGTTATGGTGTTTAAAATCAAAATATGACTTTCTTTTACGAAACAGGACGTTGATTTCATACATGTCCTTATATGAGGACACCGGGACTAAAAGCATGTTTATTACGCATTTTGGGAGACACAACAAATTAATAGGGAAAGAAATTATATTTCAATATTCCTATGAAATATTATATATTATTATGAAAAACTTATCAATTATTACTCCCCTTATTACACTTCTTTTTTCATTACATGTTGCCCCAAAAACACATTAATATACAAATTAGATTTAGTTTATAGATACATTATATGTAATGAGAAAACCTGTTTATGGCCATTTTACACACATTTTGCATAAAGAAAAATGGTATATCAAATCATTCTGTTATAACATAGTTTAGAATTCTCTTTATACAAAGTTTGGTAAAAAAAAAAAATATCCAGAAAACTAAAAATGTATTGGTCATTTTAAAAAAAATCAATTGTTTTTGCCTATGCATGTTCATTGTCTTTTTATTTTTCTTTAAAAAATTGAGTCCCAGTGTCCTCTACCAAGGACGTAGTATAACTTATGAATGAAATATCATTTTTAAAAACATTTTGTTTAATGCTCTAAACAATGTAATGACATGGAAAAAATAAAACAAATTTCCTGAAATGTTTTGCCGGGTCTCAAGAGGTTAAAGGCCAGTTTTATTGTGCACATCTTTTTACACAGAATTTCACTATATTTTATTAATAATACACATCTCAATGATTGCATAAGTAATATCTTTAAGTGTGCACTTTGCACACATAATGCTCATGAACTGAATTTAGGTCAGTAGAAGCTCTGTTTAAGCTCTGAATCACTTGTTCCCTTTCAGTCAGTCACGTTCGACGTTACGTCAGTCGTGACTGACGAATTTGGGATCTCGCCCGAGAGCCCAATCACATTCGAGTGTAAACTAAACAAGCCAATGACAGTTGGCTTGCGTGTTTCGCCACGCACACCCCGCCCCACAGCGTGGGTATAAAAGGAGAGCGCGTGCAAACGCACATCAGCTTTTCGCTTCGGAGCTGAGCCTTCTCAGGACGACTCTCCGCGAGGGTTTGGAAGAAACAGCTGGCGTTGGTGTTACGGCGTGTCAGCGGGGGTTGCCATCCAGGCTGCTGAAACCTCGGCGAGCTGCAGCTGCCATTCTGCGGTCTCGCCGCAACCTCCCCTGGGCGCTTCAGCGCTCTCTCTAAAAGAGTGTTTTTCCTTTTCAAAAAAAAAGAGACAATTTCTAAAAGACACTGGAGGCCTCATCCTTCTTCCGAACGCTCGAGGCTGGATGATTGGTTCCTGGGTGCGCAGGCCGGGCGTCGGCAGCCGCCTCCGGTTCCATTCTTCCCGGAAGTGCATGAGGAGGTTACTAAGTCTTGGAAGGCACCTTTTTCTGCCCGAAACAGACTTGGTGCCTCCTCCGTCCTCACCACCCTCGACGGTGAGGCGGCCCAAGGGTATGTGGACATCCCCCCAGTCGAGCGCGCTATTGCTATGCAGCTCTGCCAGCAAAGCACCGCCGCCTGGAGAGGTAGTCCACACCTTTTGTCCAGGGCCTGTAAGTTCTCGTCCGCGCTGACAGCTAAGGCTTAAAGTGCTGCTGGACAGGCCATTTCCACCCTGCACGCCATGGCCCTCCTGCAAGTCCACCAGGCCAAGGCGTTGAAGCAGTTGCACGAGGGTGGTGCTGACCTAGGTGTGCTGCAGGAACTGCGCACGGCGACGGACCTCGCGCTTAGGGCGACGAAAGTCACGGCGCGGGCCCTGGGTCAGACGATGTCCACATTGGTGGTCCAGGAGCGCCACCTATGGCTGACCTTGGTGGATATGAGGGAGGCCGACAAGCATCGCTTCCTGGACTCCCCGATCTCCCAGGCCGGCCTATTCGGCGAAGCGGTGGAGGGCTTTGCCCAACAGTTCTCCGCCGCACAGAAGCAGACAGAGGCGTTTCGACATATCCTGCCCCGGCGGTCTGCTGCTGTCTCCACCCCACGACCGAGTCCCGAGATGGGCATGGCGACACGGCACATACCGGGTTTCAGTTACCCCGTTCTGCCATCAGACCTTCAGCCCGTGGTCAGATCCTGCCTTTCTTCGGACGGGGGTGTCCCTAGGGCAAGTATCCAGGCATGTTGTTGTGTCAACTGATGCCTCCACCAGGGGCTGGGGTGCCATGTGCAATGGGAATGCAGCTGCGGGGCTCTGGTCGGGGCCCCGACTGCAGTGGCATATCAACTGCCTCGAGTTGCAAGCAGTATGGCTGGCTCTGTGCCGCTTCAAATCACTGCTGCACGACAAGCATGTACTGGTCCATACGGACAACACTGTGACCATTGCATACATCAACCACCAAGGCGGTCTAAGCTCCCATCGCATGTCGCAACTCGCCCGCCATCTCCTCCTCTGGAGTCAGAAGCATCTGAGGTCGCTTCGCGCCATTCATGTCCCAGGCGAGCTCGATCGTGCAGCCGACGAAATCTCACGTCAGCCCGCCCTTCCGGGAGAATGGCGACTCCACCCCGAGACAGTCCAGC
>NW_015505457.1:188117-188353 GCF_001515645.1 Sinocyclocheilus grahami
GGACGCGGGTGCCAGAGGGTGCCCCCTCTCTGAGAAAGGAGATCCCTCCTCAGAGGAATTTGCCAAGGAGGAGCTGTCGCGAGGAGCATTAGTTCGGGGATCCAAGTCCGACTGGGCCAGTATGGCGCCACCAAGAGGACCTGCTCAGCAGGTCCTCGCCATACTGGCCCAGTCGGACTTGGTTCCCCGAACTAATGCTCCTTGCGACAGCCCCTCCTTGGCAAATTGGCAAATTC
>NW_015505457.1:207127-288679 GCF_001515645.1 Sinocyclocheilus grahami
CTATTCGGCGAAGCGGTGGAGGGCTTTGCCCAACAGTTCTCCGCCGCACAGAAGCAGACAGAGGCGTTTCGACATATCCTGCCCCGGCGGTCTGCTGCTGTCTCCACCCCACGACCGAGTCCCGAGCTGGGCATGGCGACACGGCACATACCGGGTTTCAGTTACCCCGTTCTGCCATCAGACCTTCAGCCCGTGGTCAGATCCTGCCTTTCTTCGGACGGGGGTGTCCCTAGGGCAAGTATCCAGGCATGTTGTTGTGTCAACTGATGCCTCCACCAGGGGCTGGGGTGCCATGTGCAATGGGAATGCAGCTGCGGGGCTCTGGTCGGGGCCCCGACTGCAGTGGCATATCAACTGCCTCGAGTTGCAAGCAGTATGGCTCGCTCTGTGCCGCTTCAAATCACTGCTGCACGACAAGCATGTACTGGTCCATACGGACAACACTGTGACCATTGCATACATCAACCACCAAGGCGGTCTAAGCTCCCATCGCATGTCGCAACTCGCCCGCCATCTCCTCCTCTGGAGTCAGAAGCATCTGAGGTCGCTTCGCGCCATTCATGTCCCAGGCGAGCTCGATCGTGCAGCCGACGAAATCTCACGTCAGCCCGCCCTTCCGGGAGAATGGCGACTCCACCCCGAGACAGTCCAGCTGATTTGGAGATGGTTTGGGGACGCTCAGGTAGACCTTGCTTTCCTCCCCAGACACGTCCCATTGCCAGTTGTTTTACTCCCTGGCCGAGGGGATCCTCGGCACGGACGCACTGGCGTGCAGCTGGCCTCGGGGCCTACGCAAATACGCGTTTCCCCCAGTGAGCCTTCTCGCACAGACACTGTGCAAGGTCAGGGAGGACGAAGAGCAGGTCCTCTTGGTAGCGCCATACTGGCCCAGTCGGACTTGGTTCCCCGAACTAATGCTCCTTGCGACAGCCCCTCCTTGGCAAATTCCTCTGACTCACGTTGTCCTGAGACCCCAGCCTGGATATGTGCCCAAAGTTCCCACCACGCTTTTTAGGGATCAAGTGGTGAACTTGCAAGCGCTGTCCCGGGAGAAGGCAGACCCAGCTATCGCTCTGCTCTGTCCCATTCGCGCTCTGCGCATTTATGTGGACCGTACGCGGAGCTTCAGGACCTCAGACCAGCTCTTTGTCTGCTTCGGAGGACAGCAGAAGGGAAAGGCTGTCTCCAAACAAAGACTTGCCCACTGGTTAGTGGAGGCTATAGTCTTGGCTTACCAGGCCCAACGGTTACCATGCCCCCTCAGAGTGAGAGCTCACTCTACGAGAGGAGTGGCATCTTCTTGGGCATTGGCGCGGGGCGCCTCGATAGCAGACATCTGTAGAGCTGCCGGCTGGGCAACGCCTAACACGTTTGCGAGATTCTATAATCTCCGTGTAGAGCCCGTGTCCTCTTGTGTACTTGCCTCAGGTAGGCAGTAACGCTGGATGCGCTCGGTGTCGATCACGCTTGCTGCGCCATTCCCCTCTAAGGACCGGATACGTGTGCTTTTCTGCTTCTCAGTTCAGTTCCCCATGGCGAACCCTGTTGAAGTTCCTCCCGCACCCTCGGCGGTCAGGCGTGGTGGAGCGCCAGACGCCAGGCTCAGCACTCGTGTGCATGCCCAAGGTCAGCCCTTGTGCTGGGCTAGGGGCCCGTGTGTAGTGATTCCCCCTTCGGGCGATCTCACATGTGTACTCTTCCACGGTACGGCTCCCCTCACGGTAAGCCTGTGTATTTCCCTGGCAGTCGTTCTCTGCCATCTCTGTTGTGTAGTCGTCTCACCCCAGACGGGTTGAGTGTACCGCAGGAACTTCCATATGTAGCACTGCCCGGGGCCAGTCCATATGTGTATTCCACATGATACCTCCTATGCGCAGGATGTGGCTTCCGTAGCGTTCCCAACTGGGTACGCTTTCCCAGTCTTATCCAATGTACCACTGTATGGAACAGCAGTGGCGGACACCTCTGCCTAGCCGCTGTCCTATCTTCCACCCCAGCTGGTGTGGGGGGACTTGCCAGCTTCCGCAGGGCACTGGAGGGGTCAGCAATAGTGGCGTTTTCCATACGGATCCCAAATTCGTCAGTCACGACTGACATAACGTCGAACGTGACTGACTGAAAGGGAATGTCTCGGTTACTTGTGTAACCCTCGTTCCCTGAAGGAGGGAACGGAGACGTTACATTCCGTCGCCACAGTTGCTGTACCACCACTGTACGGCCGGGGAGCGTAGTCTCGTCTCCTCAGCGAAAAACTGATGTGCGTTTGCACGCGCTCTCGGGCGAGATCCCAAATCCGTCAGTCACGACTGACGTAACGTCTCCGTTCCCTCCTTCAGGGAACAAGGGTTACACAAGTAACCGAGACGTTTTCCCTAGCTTTTTCAGTAAAGCTAACAAATACTGGGTGTTAATGTGTGATTTGCATAGCTTTGATGTTCAATTGCATGTAAAGTAGCACCTATAGTGGACATTTTGTTATGGATTGTAAAGTGATGCATTCTTGGAAAGAAATAACCTTGTGTATAGTTTTGTTTTTATGTAAGCACAATTTATTGATCCCTTCCACAAGCCACGTAAAGATTTGTTGTTAGTTTGCTTGATATTATTTGCATCGCTTGTTAATGGAAGTATTGGAAGAGTTTGCTACTAACTCTGAAGCCAAATACACACTGTGCTCGTTCATTTAACGACACACTTTATTACTTGCTGTAATTTTACAAAATAGAATTACACAGAGAAATCACGTTTTAACATTGTTGTCTTAATGTCAATATGGTCAAACCCACACAAGGATGCAGAGAGATATTATATTTCCGACAATGTTGTCTTGTATCTGTATATCGTTATATTGATGACACAAGCCATCAAATGTAATTACATACAGCATTAGGCTTACCATTTATATGTCATACAGCCCATAATATGTAAATATCATAATTATTTATCCTTCCCTGTAGTGCATAACTCACTCACTCATGGGTTGACTCTGATTATCGCAGTTAAGAGATTCTTCTTAAATGTATCTTCTATACTATTCCCATAATAAATGCACAAGTCCTCATTTCAATTTAATCTGACACTGGTTCATTAAGTTCATGATTTATGTAACAAGTATTTTTTTCTTTTCTTTTCTTTTTTTTCAAAAATCCTTTTTCCAAAATCTCTTAATTTAGTTGAAAATGTATGAGACTATTACTTCTGGCCACAGTGTTGTAACAACATCATTAATAAAGATGACTTCTCCCACAGCAATTTGTTAAACTGGCCACAGTATTGTAACAACATCATTAATAAAGATGACTGCTCCCACAGCAATTTGTTAAACTGCAAAGCTTTTGTTTTAATAAACAAAAATAAGCATTTGAATTAATATGGAAAAAATCACAAAAATCACAAAAATTAAATATATACATTTTCTGTTTCTCCCCTCGTTTCCTTATAATTAAATATTTGGCTTGTTATTAATGTTCAGCTATTTTTATGTAATTAGTCATGCTTGTTGTTTTGAATGATCTGACCAACAGCACAATTGCAAGTGTGATGTTACTTTCATACAACAGTTCAATAAACAAACTTTTTAATATTAGAGTAATACTACCAGTTACTTTGTCTAGTTTTGCTTTGTCAACAGAAAAAAGGTCCAGACAATGCTACATTCACACAGAATGCTTTTTTTGCATTGTAAGACATGAATGGAAAAAATCCCTGCACGATCCAGAGATGTGTTTTTTACAAGTAGAACTTAAGTGCCATATTTTTAGAATACTGTTTCATGTACAAGATGCTAACGCAATGGTCAAAGAAAAACAATGGAAAAGCAGTGCAATGGAATGCAAAACCACTTTCTGTGCTAATGGCCACTTAGTAGTGGTGTTGCGTTCCTAATGATCCAAATTTTGAATGAATCGTTGATTCACCATTAAGGCAGTGGCTGCATCCAAAATCGCACACTTTCTACTACATAGTCGGTGTAAAAAGAGTACGTAGAGTAGTATGTCTGAATTCTGTGTTCATAAAACAGTAGGCTACAACTACCCAGGTGACCTACTGCTTCTGTTGAGATTCTGAGAAGTGCATCTGATGGACACTTTACTATCCCATGAGGCCACGGGAAAGGATTTGTTAATGCCACTGGAGTGACATGACAATAGACTGTAAAAAAGATGAACGTTGTGTTTCCACTTCCTTCCATCATAGAAAAGTGAAGCCAAGACGTCTCAGTATGGCCATTGTCATCTTGCAGAAATGACGTCATTTAGAGCCATAGTTTGCACAGTTGTGATTCATTTGAAGTCCGAGTCTGCACAATAGTATCAAAGACCCAGTCGCAAGCACACAATCATGACACGACACCCCATTTTTTATAGCATCAAATAACTAACTAAAAGCAAACTTATTAGAAAAACGAACACTTGAACATACACTAGCATGGTAATAACTAAATAAAATAATGGAAACCATCTTTGGGAAAATGTATATAAAGTGTCATTTAAATTTAGTTTGTCTCTCGTCCCATTCGCTTACATGGAGAGGGCGGGGTTTATGACCTATACTGCAGCCAGCCACCAGATGGCGATTGATATGTTTTGGCTTCACTTTTCAGGTCATGGAAACACCGGCACACTTGGACACAACTGACACCGGTCGGTCACATGACTATGGAAACATGATGAATGTACAGATTGTACTCAACTAGAATGAATGTTCTGCCACCACGGGTAATGCACTGAAAAATCCCCACCACTAATGGACAGACTAACCTGTCCTGAACTTGCAAACAGAGAAGTGGAGTGATACAAACTAAACATATTCAAAGAGCGACGCCAACTGTTGTATAATTAGCATTTATATGTGACATATTATTAAAGGCTAATAGATGCCTGCTACACCAAATGGCCCAATGGTGTTCAGATAAATGCCATTCTGGGAATAAGCCATAACCTGTACCTTGAACTGAAAAATGAGTTTTGACCCACAGATGCTACATTACAATAAATGTCTTTTTCATGCATTACAGAAAGACACCCCTGTTTCATCTGACCCAGTGTCTTACTGTGATTGTTTAAACCGATTTGACTGTCTGACGGCGAGAGAGTGAGAGAGAGAGAGAGAGAGAGAGAGAGACAGAGAGAGAGAGAGAGAGTGATAAAGAGAGCTTCAGGGCTCAAAGTGGATATGTCATCTCCCTCCTCTGTCTTTATTTTTCAAGAGAACGGCGAAGAGAGAGAAATAAAGGTTAAGTGACAGGGCCAGTCTGCATAGACACTGACTGAAAAAAATTATCAGAGAAAGAGATGGGTGGGGGGAAAAAACAGAAGTCATTTGGAATTCTTTGACCAGGACACAAAGCCGTAACGGCTTACGTTACGTGTGTGTGTGTGTGTTGAGGCTGGATAAGCATGAGATAGATGACATGGTGAAGTGTGTGTGACAGGTTGGAAAGTGCGTGTCTGTCTGCGCATGTGTGTGCAGGAGAGTGAGACTTTTGTTTGAGCGGGTGCCGATCCCATCCATCTCACTTAGCGAGCACGCATGCACATGTCAGCATCAGCGGCATGGCAGCCTGCCCCAGAGGCCTTTGTGAGAATCTGATAAACACATACGGTAGGGACCCGTGCGCCCACGTGCGTGCATCTGTCTGGCCTGCCAAAGTCATCAGGGCCACCAGGAAATGGCATTCAAATGGCATCAGATGAAACGTCTGTTTGTGGGACTCTGGAATATTCATTTATTAGTCAGGGTTAAAGTGATAAAAAGGATTTGGCATGATCACAATATATGCTCTCTGCCTCTCGCGCAGAAATATGTGATATCTTAAGATTTTAAATATACAGGTTTCACATTTGGCTCAGATTTTCATTTTAGCCACAATCACAGAGAAGTAGGGCTGCATGTTTATTCGATATAAAATCGAAAGTCAGCATCTTAGAGTGGCTCGGTTTACAGTAAAAGCTACTCCACAAAAACTCCATCTTTGCATCTGAGTTTGGGTCGCTTTCACATGCATTTGGGAATATAAAATGCGACAACCAACATCTATCAATAAAGAGAAGCTTTAAGGGCTCCTTGTGGTTTTCCGTCTAAATTAAAGTTTTCAGAATATTTTTTCAACATTTTTTCAGAAAAATCACAATTAATCACAATTTTCCCACAAATCGTTCATCCCTGCAGAGAACTGCAGCATTGCAGTATGGGTTTGCCTGCAACCTTGTTGTGTGTTGGTGTCACGCTTTCCTAGCGGGCAGACTAGTATGTAATTGCATGTCAAAAGCTGAACTGTCTTTGATAGAAAACTGTGGCACTGGAGTACAGACAGCAAATACAAGCAATAAGCCTGCTATATTTGCATCTCATTTAAATAAATCAATGGACATTATACTAAATAAATTCCAGCAATCTATATGCATTTAGATTTTGTGTAAAACTATGCCCTAAATCCGTTCACTTGATGATATCACAGTAATAGACCTGTGCTTAGAAAAGCCGCTAACTGTATTTGGATAACAATGTAAAAAATAGTGAAAAATATAGGCTTAGAATAATTTCACTCCATTCACTCCACTCCAAAGTAAAAAGTATTGTATAACGGATAGCCGAATATATACAGTACAGGAATGTACAGTCGTGGTTAAGAATATTCTGTTTACTTGCTACCACTATTTTTGCCACAAACCTCACATACTTCCAGCCAGACAATTAGAATAGAACTTGCTAGTTTGAAAAACACCATTTTTGTGTTGGATATGAATCAGACGGTCTGTAAATGAACTGTAGGCGGTCCATGATTGTGCTTTGGGAGACTTAGAGCTACTCTAGTCTTCCAAAATGTGTCTAAAAGTGCAGAGGCTGTGGTCTGATTCTCATAATTTTGATATTCTGCCATATTTTTCTTCTAGTTTAGGTTTCAGGTTTAAGATTGAGTTTACTTTGTGTTTCCCTTATTTCAGAGGGAAATCTCCTTCTTTCTCCCCCGCTTTCTCGTTCTCTCAGCAGTGTGGGGGTTTGGGGAAGTTTTTACGGTCTCAGGAACACAATTTGCTTAAATGGAACCAGCGTTAAAATTATGCAACAGTGTAACAAAGCCTAGAGAGGGAGGAAGCTAGTGAAAAGGTTTCCCTGTATTTTATCAAAAACACAGTGTTTACTGCAAACAGACCCAGCACACAACACTACACACACAACATGTACTGCATCCCAATATGTTTTCAAATGTTGGTTTCAAATGCAATTCAGAACCAGCCAAGAGCTGAAAAGTCTGTGAGGCATGTTTGAATGTATATGCCGTCTTACAGTAAAATGATCAAATTTGGTTGCGTTGCTTACATTTCTCAGATGTACTACAAATCATATAGCTTTTTACAGTGTTTGGAACAAACTCAGGGATGGATTTATTACAGGGCTTTGTGTTCCAATCATTTTAACCCAGAGAGAAAATGCTAGTTAATGTTATCACATTGGACTAAAATTAATACCAAGTTTTGGTAATAATATAGCATAATGAGACTAAAAGTGTATCACCTTATCCTGTAGAAACAAAACTTTTTTTTTCATCCTGACCACCTTATTTGTAATTGTTCTCCTGTTCAGCAAATACCTCTCTAAGACACTTTTTTGATCTCACCATATTTCTTTTTCTCTTGCCACAGCGACTCCAGGTGTGCCAAATCTCCTCCACTGAATCGCCAGTAATTCCACTCCTTCCTCTGCTAATCCGAAGGTGATAGTGTGTCATACTGAATCGACTTTAATTGGTCTGATGGCAAATTTCTGATCTGCCATGCCCAATTATTCCTTATTAATTTCCATATCCAATGACTTTACAGTGCACAGCCCACTCAGCAGCTGGTGTCAGAGTGAAATTGGACGGATTTAGAGATTTTCAGTCTTGTTATTCATCCCCTTATCAATATGTCATCTGGAGATTGGACACATCAGAATGACTTGAGGGGGAGAAATCATCTACTGCCATGTTTGCTTCATATCAAACTGTGAGACTGCCAGTCTGTACAGACTGTTCTGAGCACAAGGAGCCATTGTTGAGCTCTGCAGTGGTTTTAATGAAGACTAGTCCCTTTGTGATTATTTATGCCAATGCAATTGAGGTCAGCACAAAGATTCTGATGTGATGGAAGATTAGCAATGATTGTTTTATTTTGTACATAATTGTGAACACTGAATGCATTTAGATGGAATTAGTTTTAATACTGTACAGTATAAAATCAATAGCAGCTCTGTTGCGAAATGGGAAAACTGTGAGCTTGTGGTTTGTGGGAAAAGTTATAAAAGTGGAATAGATGCTCTCAAGAATATCTTGTTTACTTGCTGTTAAGTATCTTAAAAACCATAATTATCTTAATTATTAAAGCTCAAATGCCATGAACTTCACAAACTTTTCCAACTTCATTTGATAATTATTTTTAGAAAGTAGAGCTGCGTATCAATATACATTTTCTGATTCATAGCAATTATGATTTACTTGCTCTCAATTAGAACTTGATTCAGCTTATTTGATTCCAATTAATTTTGTGTATGTTTCATTTACAGTGTGTACTTTATCTCTGCTATCACTATAAATGATAAAATAAACCTAATTTGGTACATTATAAAAAAAAATAGTTTTTAACTATTACAAATTAACAACGGGGCCCAAACTATGCAGTTAAAATCTTTTTATTTAAATAAACACTTTAAAACTAAAGTTTAAGGTAAACTTAATACTGAGTGTTATAAAAAAAAATTATAAACTCTTTATGTATGATTACCTCAGTTATACTCCCACGAAACAGTAAAAGCTCTGAATGAAAATATGGTAACTCATAGACACAAGTTCATGAGGCATTTGTTCAAGAATTAGAATCTGGCTACTCTGGATGCGCTGTATATTTTAAAGATTTTATTTTAAAGAATCTGTTTATATGAGTCATTTGTTCATAAATCTGACTATACTGGTTATGTTTTATGTTGTTGCATGCCGTTTGCAAGGACAACTCAAATGAAAGATTTTAATCTTATCACATTCAATTCTGACTTCAAACATGGTAAAATATAACTTTTTTTGCCATAGCGATGCCACTGAGAAGCAGTGTAGGAAATGCTGTCATAGTAAAAGATCAATCTTGGTATTTTAAGAAGTGATATTGAGATTAAATAATGATCACAAATAATGCCACAATGCCAATTTCTGTCAGACTGATAAGAACCCTTGCACCATGACTCTCAGGTCAACCAATCAAATTAAAGCTATCAGGTCTGGTATTGTCATTTTTATGCTATATTTATCAGATGGTCAGTGAAAGGTCTTTGGCTGGCCATGCATCTGAAACCCAGCGCTGAACCCAGTAATTAAAGCTTAAATGAATTACAGAAATATGTGAGTTCACACAGAGTACATGAATTGCCGATTTGATACCACCTATTTGTAGCTTGTGTTTGTGTCTTCACACTCTCAGATTCTTAAATTTGATGTACACATTGCACAATATTCTTAATCACACAAGCCAACTGTAAGCACACAAGTCTGTGTTTACAGTCAGTATGTGTGTTAGCATGGCACAACTCATTAAAAGGGCATTCATTCTTGTATTTGTCCAGTGCTGTCATGTGGGTTCGGCAGGCCTGCGTTCAGGGGAAGCAGATGGCAGGAGGGTTAGTGAGATCTGAACACTCCAAATCTTATTAAATCTCATTTCATCCCTCTCTTGTGAACACTCAACCGGAAGCCTCGGAAATGCCAGAGTGCATTTATATCAAACGTTAGACTGAGACAAAGCACAAGGCTACATCTGGTCTTAATTCCTATCCAGACCTGTGTTAATAAACTGTGTTTATCATGCAAATGCTAAGGAATCATTACCTGTGTTTATGCAAGTTGACCTGTTTAAGATTATGTACTATACCACTGCCTGTTCTCATGACAGATGTCAGAGTATTTATCAAAGGCCTGTTCTTTTTCCTCTTGGAGCTGGTGTTGTTGAAACTGCTAGGGACGTAAGGTTACTTTCCCACCCCCGTGGGAAATGACCAACACCTTTCTGGTACCAATAGAGAAAGAACGATTGAGTGATACCTGAGGTGTTTGCTGCTGTAGCTGCTGTGATGTGACCCCATGAAACCCTGTGATGCATGAATTATTAAAATAAATGTATTTTTCTTTTAATGGTTTGTCAGAACAAGAATATCATAACTCCTGATCTTTTTTTAAAGAGTTTTACTTTTAGAGTTTCACATTTTTCTACTGTAATGGATTTAGTGTTGTAGGTGTTGTAAAATAAAATACTATTATAAATAATGACCCCCTCCCTTAGTAGATACCATTACAAATTGTATCAGTATTTGAAGTGTTTAAGTGAAAAATATATAATCACTGAATACTGCAAGTCTTAAATTGATTTTGGAAATGGAAAATGAAATTGGGGAATGAAATTATATATATATATATACTGTATATATTAAATGTTATTAATTTAATTTGAATGTATTTTATAAATATTTATACTACTGGACTGTTGAATGCCACATCACCACCTCGGGTCTAATAATTCAACGGCCCGTCATCAGTTATTCCTTACATATATTTTTGTCTATATATAATTTAAATTACATATTTTCTAAATAATATTTTCAGTTTTAAAATAAATTTTTGGTTTTGTTTTTTTTAATAGATTTTGTGTGTGTGTGTGCTTATTCTAGCAATATATTTTGGTCCTTTCTGTAGTATTATTATTTTATATCAAAATATGTCTGAAAATATATATTTGCTATATCTAGTTGTATCAGACAATTTAGAATCAGTGGACAATGTATCTTCAGTTATAAAAAGTAAACTATAGGAATACCTAAAAGACATGAATGTGGACAGTCATAGAGAATTATTTGAAAGTGTAAAAACCTTGCTGGCTTGGATGCAATGTCATTATTAAAAAATGATCTGTCCACATGCAGCATGCATGGATTGGAGGGTTAAATCTAACATTCGTAATGACTGGTAATACAAACTGTGTGTGCTTTCATTTTCATCCTGCATGTAATGAGATGCATCCTAATTCGTACTGTGAACAATGTGTCACAACGAGCACATTGTGATGTTTTCATGAAACTTGAATATCTTCTCAATGATATTCAGTTTTACTGAGCAATTAGTCATTTGCTTTACAGTTTCATCCAAAGTCATTCACAGTACAGTTATTACTGGGACAGTCCCACTGGAGCAACCTGGGGTAAGGTGCTTTGCTCAAGGTCACAATCGAGTTAAATTGGGGGTGGATTGATGGAAAATGCTTTCAATTAAATGGTGAAAAGATTATTGGCTGTTCCATTCTATTTCATTTGTGTATGCTGTAACCTGATTTTTGTTTGCATACTTAACTTGGGCACCATGACAATTTAAGCTCTGAGCTCAGTTGTTTATGATAGCATAGGCCTATACAGTATATTGTCCTTTGTAGGCTTCACACTTACCAGTCCAGATGTTAGGCCAAACCTACCTCAGTTCACACTGCATCGTTTGCTTTTTTGATGGAGAAAAGCTTTTATTCAGTGTGTTTATATTAGAATACCTCCCATAACTTTTTTTTACATCTGCAAGGACATCCAGTCGATGCTTTCACACTGATTCAGACTGCAGTCAATGACCTGATTTCACCGTACATAGAAAGACTATCTTTTCCTACTTGGATATTCAAGACATACATGACTAAGTTAGAGATGTGATTTAGCTGATGACGCTGAACACAAAGCGAGATTTTGTCCATAGTTCAACTGGATGTTGTAAGTTTCTCCCTTGATCTTTCTGCAGAGCTGTATCTTCCAGGTTCTTTCTTCACTACAATGTAGAAAGTGAGTGTGAGTGTTTTTAATATTCTTGGGTCTCTTTAGTAAAAGTAACGCTTATGCAGCACTATTGTTTCCTTTGGCCTGTGGATACATAGGTGTGACAGACAGAGACGTAAAGGGAAACAAGTAAAACAGCAAGAACCAGGAAGGTGATTCCTTTGATGTTCTCATATCACCAGCCCCCTGTAAGTCCCCACATTTATTTTTTCATTCCTTTGCCCTTATCTAATTTCTTTTTAGCTCATACGCAGACAGAATGACAAACTTCTAGAACAACTTCCAGAAAAAAAGTTCACTTAAACTTCTCAGACGTACTTCCTCCTGCTCACCTCCACTAGGAGACTCATTTGATTTAACTTAATTACTAAATTAAAGCATGCTTTGGAAAATTGGAAGCCATGATGCAAACAATAGAAATAATTGCATCTAGGTTTCTTCTTTTACCATTTATTGAAAATGCCATTCATCTGACTAAATATTGTGTACTATATATTGTGTCATTCATTGAGAACAAAATTGTCACAATGGTTAATTAAAAAAAAAAAAAAAAACCCCCAAAAAAAAAAAAAAAAACCCCCAAAAAAAAAAAAAAAAACCCCCAAAAAAAAAAAAAAAAATCACCCAAAAAAATCAAAGTAAAAAATTTTAATTACTGGCTGATCAAACTTGCATGAATTTCTTCAAAGCAATTTATATTTATATATATAGCCCCCACTGTATGCACTCCCGACAATGTCTAGACATGCTCCTGGTGAGATGGTGGTTGGTCTCCTGGGTGATCTCCTGTCAAAACTGGACAGATGGACAGTCTGTGGCGCTTCTTGGCGGCTTCGGATACATAACATCCAATACATAACATCCCAGAGGTTCTCAATTGGATTCAGGTCTGGGGAACTTGAGGGCCAGTTTATGGCATCAGTGCCTTCATGATCCAGAAACTGCCTACACACTCTGGCCACATGAGGCTGGGCATTGGAACCCAGGGCCCAATGCACCAGCATAAGGTTTGACAATGACTCATGATTTCATCCTTGTAACTAACAGTAGTGAGGGTACAGTTGGGTAGCACTTGGAGGTCTGTACGACCCTCCAAGGATATTTCAGACCATCACTGACCCACTGTCAAACTGGTCATGCTGGATGGTGTTGCATGCAGCATAATGTTCACCACGGCATCTCCAGACTCTTTCACATCTGTCGCATGTGCTCAGTGTGAACATACTGTCATCTGTGATGAGAACGGGGCGCCAATGGGGGACCTGCCAATTCTGGTGTTCTCTGGCAAATCCAATCGAGCTGCACAGTGCTGGGCTGTGAGCACAGGTCCCACTACAGGACATTGGGCCCTCATGTTATGCATGTTTGTTCAGAAACATGCATACCAGTAGCTTGCTGGAGGGCTCTGGCAGTACTCCTCCTGTTCCGCCTTGCACAAAGGAACAGATACCAGTCCTGCTATGGGCCTGTCCAGCTATCCTCGTGTCAAGTCAAGTCAAGTCACCTTTATTTATATAGCGCTTTTAACAATACAGATTGTGTCAAAGCAACTGAACAGCATTAATTAGGAAAATAGTGTCAATAATGCAAAATGACAATAGTAAACACTAATTTTTCAGTTAAAGACAGTTCATCATTGAATTCAGTGATGTCAACATCCAGCTCAGTTTAAATAATATCTTTGCAATCATGTCAACGATAACGCTGGAAATGAAGTGCCCCCAACTAAGCAAGCCAGAGGCGACAGCGGCAAGGAACCAAAACTCCATCGGTGACAGAATGATCAAAAGATAAAAGAAAATAAGGAAGAATTTAAGGAAAGAAGAAAGCAAAGAAAGACATAAGGAAGGAAGAAAAGGATGAATAAGGAAGAAGAGGAAGGAAATAAAGAAGGAAGGAAGGTAATAAGGGGTGAGGGAAGGAAAAAGAGAAGGGATAAAGTAGGAAGAAGATAGCAAAGAAGGGGGAAATAAGGAAGGAAATAATGAATGAAGGAGACAAAAGAGGGAAGGGAAATAAGGAAGAATGAAAGTAAAGAAGAAAGCAAAGAAAGAAATAAAGAAGGAAAGAAGGAAGAAAAGGAGGAAGAAGAGGAAGGAAAAAAAATGTAGGAAGATAGCACGTGTAACAGCCCATCTCCTGGGATCTCGTCCATGCTCTTGAGACTGTGCTGGGAGACACACCAATGGCAACGGCACGTATGGAAGTGCCATCTTGGAGGAGCTGGAATATCTGTGATTGGGTTGCCTC
Source organism: Sinocyclocheilus grahami (assembly GCF_001515645.1). Lineage (NCBI taxonomy): Eukaryota > Metazoa > Chordata > Actinopteri > Cypriniformes > Cyprinidae > Sinocyclocheilus > Sinocyclocheilus grahami. Next base: position 221,207 of record NW_015505457.1, read on the forward strand.
AGATAATGCCTCAATGTACAAGTAGTGAGAAGGTCCACACACACACACACACACACACGTTTGTTTCGCTATCTTAGTGTGAACATTGCATAGACTTCCATTTATTTTCAGGTTAGTGATATTTTCTATCAACTAGCCTAATCCCTACTCCTAAACCTGCCCCTCACAGAAACATGTGTAGAACACTGGATTTACATTAAAAAATATTTTGGCTGATTTATAGGCCTTTTTAACTAGTGAGGACCAGTAAAATGTCCTCACTTGTGGGTTGTCAAAATATTTCACAATTTAAGTGTATAGTATAGTTAAACAATTACACACACACACACACACACACACACACACACACACACACACACACATATGGTTGTAACTGGACTTTTTGAGGACACTTTTGCTTTTCATTTGTTGCAAATGTGTTGAAACTGATCCATGCATCATCATAAGCCAATTAATCTATTCGGAAGTGAATGTTTTTTTATTTAACCAACCCTTGTAGACTCTGATTGTTTTGATGTTGTGCATCTTTTTCAGTAAGGACTTCATCTAAATGTGTTTTGTAAATTTAGAGTATAGTATATTTAAAAACTTATACACACACACACACACACACACACACACACACACACACACATATGGTTGTAACTGGACTTTTTGAGGACACTTTTGCTTTTCATTTGTTGCAAATGTGTTGAAACTGATCCATGCATCATCATAAGCCAATTAATCTATTCGGAAGTGAATGTTTTTTTATTTAACCAACCCTTGTAGACTCTGATTGTTTTGATGTTGTGCATCTTTTTCAGTAAGGACTTCATCTAAATGTGTGCGTGTTTAAGGCCCATAGTTCTGTTATGAAATGAACCCCTAAAGTGCTCCGGGTTGCATTTGTTGTGTTGTCAAATACTTTCCTCCCACGTTTAACAGTCATGCATGTGTGTACGCATATACTTTATATTCCCTCATGAAAGAAGCTCATTGTTTTGTAATCCTGACACTCCTTAACGAGACATTAAAAAGCTGGGATTACACAGTGTCACGTTGTTCTGTTCTGTCTGCAGTAATTATGGCATTTTATGCACTTTTACAGAAGGATTAGCTTTCCTCTAGCATCAGTTTGAAAGAGTTTTACAGAAAATTACAGCCTGCTTTACTAAGACGTAGGTCACCAGAGCATGAACGCATTGACTCTGGGAAAGAGTGAAAGGAAAACTAGGCATTTGATAAAGCATGTATTGGTTAATTAATCTCTGTTTTTCAATTGTAGGTTTTAGGTTGATTTTATTTGGCATCATTGCTCATTGACCTAAAAAATTAGATTCTATGAAAAACCAAAAATTTTAGCAGCGCATTCAGTTTGTATGTGAAAGAAATGCAAATGAACCAGTCATTCACAAAGATTGAAAGCTCTAAGTAGAGGGCCTTTTGATGCTTTGACAGCTTGCAGACATTTTTAAAATTTCTTACACGTGTTAAAAATTACTGCCTTTCAACTGCAGCCTTGCACAGAAGCCTCCTGATGGTCATTGCTGTGTCTAATTACGTCTGGACGGTCTCTGAAAACAGCTACTTTGAGAGACGTTTTGGAAACCCACCCCACTCAACATTGGTTATGAATATCTTATGGGCAGGTGTATGATAGACTAGTTGATGTGTTTCCTTCATGAATATATCCACCAGCAGGTCAGGTGTGCTTTAGAAAGATTTATGGCACCCATCTCCATTTTAGTGTGGTCAAAATGTTAAAGAAAAAATAATCTCAGAAAACGATTTCTGAAGTCCTCTGGGTTGTGTCCAGAATGTCCAGAATTAAATGTTATTGTTCCTCATAAACAATTACAGAATACAGAAATTACTTTATTGTTTCTGGGAAACGTGCCCATGATTATTTATTTATATATAAATGTTCACACATTTCTTTATTTTTTATTGTTTTAACAAGATCCACAGACACATCTATAAAAATATTATAATATATGCTTGGCTGCCATAGCTGCACGTGTAAATACAATTTCACTCTGCTATCCAAGAGTAAGAGTCACCCCCACCACCTGCTCTCTGTTATAAACCAGGTTTTGGTTTAAACCTGCTTGTCTTTGAAACAGTCTCATGGGAGTAATTAAAATATTGTCTCATCCCGTGGAATGTTTTTAGAAGTTTCCATGGCTGACAGATAGATGTGTAGGTACCACAACAAGAGTTTCCTTTTGTCTTGGACGATTGAACATTTGAAACAAATGGCACGAGCAATTGCCAAGAATTTACCAGTAATGAGATTGGGAGGGTGGGGTGTGGATTTCAGATCACCAGGAAGCCATTTTATTAAGGGTAGAGACTAGATAGTAATTAAAGAAGGATTTGCACAAAGAACCCTCTAAAACCAAAACCTTCAAAAGCATCAGCTGTAGTTGGGACAGCAACATGTTTGACATATTTTCTAACTACACAACATGAGATCACCTAAAAGGGTTCAACTAAGACTTTTCCTGCCTAAGATGCAGTAATTTGATGTCCGTGAGGTTCTACACATTGTATGCATATTTGCTTTGAGAAGAGGTCCTGGTGCATTATATTCTAGCTTATGCGTGCACTATTTGTGTGTATTTTGGTCTTCATCAGGTAACATTAAAGTTGTTCATTTGGTAACATCTCATTTGGTTTTATTTAAGTCAAAAATGTCACTTTATCTGACTAAGTCAACCTGACAAATTAGGTTATGCCAACAAAATTACAGGTTAGGTCAAGTTGAATGTAGCAATTGCAGTTTTTCAGTGTGGCCATGGTTTTGCCTCTTTGCACTGAAGAAGTGAATACAGACGGTTGTTGCACTAAGGAGGTTTAAAATTACCTTCAATTATCATTTACTTTCATAACCATGTGGCTCTCAAAGTGTGGAGAGCGCCCCCTGGTTTAGGCTTGGAGGTAATGCAGGGGTATTCCATTGAGATGGTGAAATTAAATATTTTTGACTTGAACCAGACAGTTAATTTAGATGCTACCACATGAAGATTTGTTTATTTTTTTATATTATGCATGAAAAAAATAAGCAAAGTGACAGCAAAGGAAGTGATTGTTGGAATGGAAGTAAAAGAAACATGAGAAAGGCTTGAGAATGTTACCTTGTTTGTCAAGTACTGTTGTCCATTATGTTACAATAAGAGCTGGAGTAAGAGAATGACGTGTATTGCAATGACTAGATATCTGGTTGCATAAAGGAGGTTGGCTGTTTCAGCACCATGGACAGAGACATAGCCTATGTACCAGACATTACAAATACTGAACAGAATACTTATTTGTATGTATGAAGCTGATGTTTGGAATGTATTGCATTGCAAAGATGGTTTTATTGCACATTTATGTTTCTTGTTTTGTATTTTTCATCACGTGACAGCCCCATAAACTTAACCAATGCAGTCTGAGCCGGAAAGAGAATTGATTAGTTCATCTCTCGAGTATTCGGGTTTGAGTCGTTCGTTCATCACGTGACAGCCCCATAAGCTTTAACCAATGTAGTCTGAGCCGGAAAGAGAATTGATTAGTTCATATCTTGAGTCTTTCGAATCATTCGTTCTTTTGTCACGTGACGTGACAGCATTGGATAGAGAAATTAGTTAATTTACAAGCTTCCTTACAAACGGGTGCATAGTTATTATTATTATTATTATCATCATTATTATAATAATTATTTACTCTTACAGTTACGTGATGCGTTTCTGGTCTCAAATTGTAATTTTTTACTTTTTACTTTTTATAAATGTGTGAATTTCTGTCATTATGGTTCTTTTCCATAACACTGAATGTTGTAACAAAGGTAACAAAGAGTTGGTTATTATTATTAAGCCTCTTTCCGGCTCAGACTGCATTGGTTAAAGCTTATGGGGCTGTCACGTGATGAACGAATGACTCGGAAAAACCCGAAGACTCGAACCAGGTGAACTACTTGACTAATTCCAGTACGGAACCTATATGATGTTGTGCATGCGCGACTGAACGAATCACTCCCCGAGACGACTCGTTCTTCCCAAGTCACATTAAAGATTCGTTCAAAATGAATGAATCGTTCAAGAGCAGGCTTGTTTGAGATGAGCAAATTCTGCGCAGAATCGATCACCGGTGATCACCGCGAGATGCATGCCGGTTAGAAAAGTGTCCGAGTTACGTCCGGCTTGCCCTGCTGTCATGCTGACGTGTGCAAAAAAACTCTCGCGACGGCGAGGCAGCTGTGTCGGATTGTGCAGTCGAGCGCAGTTGCTCTCCACCGACTGCGCTGATCAAAAGCATGATGGGAAACGACTAACTGACGACACAGATTAATGCTCGTTGGTTCAGACAACTGTGATGCTGCGGTTCTCTTCTAAAATGTTTTATTTTTATCTGATTTCATATGATTATGTATTTAAATTATGCATGAATGTTCCCAAACACTATGACAGCGCGATCTCTGTGTGAGATAATGTGATTGTTGTCATATTTCTATAAAAATCAAAAATACATGTTTATATTAAAGTAAAAATGGATGATAAATACACCTTTCGTATGGAATTAAATAGCAAGCACTTTGAGTGTCTTGTTCATCATATTTATTTTCATATAAAAGCAACAAAACTGAAATTATATCATGTTTATTAGTAACACAGCAAGTGAGTGAGAATAACGCGATATCTGCCTTTGATCTCGTAGGTATCTGTTCACTTCTAGAGGTCAGAACTGTCTGTCTTGCCTGCGCTTATTTCACTCCTCCTCTCACTGCAGCCGCCTACTCTCGCCTTCATTTCAGGCAAGCCAAGGTGCATCTCAAACAAGATCGATCTGCGCAGTGCTCCATGAAGTCGAACTCACCTAATGTGTCATGATGTAATTGGTTGTTTTAGTCATGTGTCTTGATTCTCATTGGTTGGATTATGTCATGTGACCCCTTTTGTTTGATATATATAGCCCTCATGATGCCATTGTGTCTGGTCAATTTCTAGTTTATTTATTTGTTTTGATTGTCTTTTATGGTTTATTTTGTACTACAAGCAAAATCCTGATCCATACTTTATTCCAGTCGGTGATGGTAATGCACCAGTCAGTTAGGTTGCCAACCGCCAATAAACACCAAAAAAGAAGAAGAAGAATTGTGTCTGGTCTAGCTTTGTTCATGTTATCTACTGTTTGGTGAGTTTGTGCATGTTTTTGTCAAGCTAAGTCTTGTTCATTATGTTTCTGCTCACTTTTGGATTTTAATAAACTGCACATGGGTCCACTTCTGCTTGCCTCCAGTGGACTCTACGTTACTTTTTTTTTTACAATTATTTGTATTCATCAAAGAACCTGGATAAATGTATATCAAAGTTTACACAAAATATTAAGCAGCAAAACATTTAACATTATTAATAATAAATGTTTTTGAGCACCAAATGAGCATATTAGAATAATGACCCTGATGACTGGAGTAATAGCTGGTGAAAATTCAGCTTTGCCATCACGGGAATAAATTACATTTTAAAATATATTAAAATAGAAAACAGTTATTTTTAGTTTTTACGGTATTTTGATTTTGATCTGTATGTATGTAAATACTGCAATTTATGCAACCAGTCAGTTTCTACATTTACTGTATCTGTTATAGACTAGAGGGATTGCCAGCTCAGTAAAAACACCATGAACAAAGATATTCAGGTTTAATTACATATTTCACTCTTGACATTTTGCCCTCAAGTGAGTGATTTAACCCTGATTTGCCCCAGAGGTGCTCCATGACCGCTTAAGTATCCTGCCTTTGGGAAGAACCAGCAAATCCCCAAAAGACCATAGCGAAGACTTTAATTGTTATGGAATTACATTAAATATAGCAACAGATTACCTGATTATGAAACTAACAGTAACCCAGTTAGTACAATCAAGGCTTTGCTTTAAATCTCATGGCACAGGATGCCCCGGAGGCCTTAGTTTGCATGTTTAACTGCCCCACACAATGCTTCTGATGACTGCAGCACAGCTGGAGTTTGATTTAGAAAGAGAGGTGCTATGCATCATTTTGTAACATAATGCCACAGTGACTCACACTGCTAGTCTGGTTGAGGAGATACAGAGAGACAGCAATTGTAAATGATATCCTTACAAATAGGCCAGTGCTGCAGTAAACATTTGGTATCCTGTCCATTAAAGCTACCAGTTTCTATTTGGCTCAAGTATCTCAGAAAATGAGTGTAGATTGGGCCTTAGAGCAAGTAAACCGACTGTATCTGTATCTACGGAGACTGTGCGAGCGATACAGCAGTTATCTGCAGGAGGTCTGTGATGAATCAGAGCCGGTCTATGTGTGTAGTATGAAAGGCATTGCCGACATTCATTCTGCGTGCAACAAGAACCGCCACAGTCTAGCTGCTGGAACATGCCCACTTCACAATCCATTAAATCACCCCAGCCCTTCTGAGGAAATAGCAAATGAGAAAAGTATAAAAAAGGAGGAGAAATATGATTACTTTGGCTGGTGACAGACAACTCTGACTGACAAATGACCTCTCAAAGTGAAGGTGGATTGGTTACTTATTGATTGGCATTTACAGTGCAACACAGGAAGCTGTGGTAAGAATAATAAATTAAAACAAGAAATAAAACGGATGATAACAGATGAGTTTTTCAACGAGAAAGAAGGATAGTATGGTGCAGCCATCCTACTTGTGAAAAGCTCAGCTTGTTTGTCTAGAAATAATATTTGTGTATTACAGGCCTCAACAGTGCTGGCTTACTAAAATAATTTACTAAAGTAATTTTTTGTATTTACAATTAGAGCTCAGTTTGTTATTGTTAGTGTAAACTTCATACTTTCTAGGAGTTCTAGGAGACATGACTGTGGGCTATTTTTCCACTCTTAAAGGGTTAGTTACCCAAAAATGAAAATTAGCTTGTGTTTTACTTACCCTCGAAGCTTCCTAGGTGTATATGACTTTCTTCTTTCAGACGAATCCAGTCAGAGTTATATAAAAAATTGTCCTGGCTATTCCAAGCTCTATCATTGCAGTCAGCGGGTGTTGCAGTTGAACAGTCCACAAGTCGTCAAATAAAAGCTCCTGCATTCATAATAAAACGTGCCGCAGATGAATAAAGGCCCCCTGTAGCGAATCCATGAGTTGTTGTAAGAAAAATATCCATATTTCAAATGTAATAAACACTTTTCTCTCACTTCCGTTATCTATACGTGGATCCGTTCCGGCGTATGACGTATGCGCAGTGTGCGCGCCTCTGAGATTTGCTAGTCTCGCAAGTTTCTTTAATAGGAGCAAAGGAAGCAAAGTTTCCTTACTTTAGCAAAGGAAAACCAGTCTCCTCTTGGTTTATATCGAAATCCTCCGACATTTTTCTTTGCAAATCTTCGGTTTGTACTTCTAACTCATGACCGGCGTTTTGTTTTGTTCTCTCTCAGCATTTGTCACTAATCACGCAACGTCTTACGTCATCCACCGGAACTGCTTCAGTGTATGACAGTCAGCGGAAGTGAGAGAAAAGTGTTTATTACGTTTGAAATATGGATATTTTTCTTACAAAAACTCATGGATTTGCTACAGGGGACCTTTATTCATCCCCCGGAGCCATCTGCGGCACGTTTTATTATGAATGCGCAAGCTTTATTTGACGACTTGTGGACTGTTCAACTGCAACACCCGCTGACTGCAATGATAGAGCTTGGAATAGCCAGGACAATTTTTAATATAACTCCGACTGGATTTGTCTGAAAGAAGAAAGTCATATACACCTAGGATGCTTCGAGGGTAAGTAAAACACAAGCTAATTTTCATTTTTTGGGTGAACTAACCCTTTAACTTGCTTTATAAACTTTAGGTATAACACGGCACAAATCACTGTCACTTTTTAGTCAGCCGTCCGTCACAGTGGAGGATGGGCGGGACAAATTCCACACCAACCAACTGCCACATCCTCATTGTACAACAGCAACAGATGACAACAAGAAGCACAACAGTGGAACAAAATCATTTAAAACAAGGGCCAGACCAAGTACTTTTATATTGTGTCAACATTTTTATATTCATAAATAAACTATCTGCAAAATCAGATACTAGTTACACTTCCTCAGATATTCTGTATCATAGCAGCCAAAGGGTCTCAATTGAAAAAAATGCTGTGCCTCAGAAGCGCTCTCAAGTACTCACGCTAGGCATTTTCAGCAGAGCGCCTGGCGTTTTCAGCTGCTACACTTTGGTCGACATATGGCCTAGAGTATTGTGGGTGGTTGCCAAGGCCCTGCTTTGCAGTTATGTTGTTCTATGTGGTGGTCTGTGTTGTTGTTTGCATGTTGCTAGGGTATTCAGATTGGTTGCTAGGTGTTTATTTATTTTTATAATTTTTATTTTTTTACTACTTTTTGGCTTACTTTTTTACTTCTTTTAAATCATGAACAAGGACAAAATATGAGCGATAAGAATTGTTATACTGGCCGCTAGAAAGCTGCATGAATGGTTTAATTATTTTTGGTTATAGTGAGTATATATGACTCATAAATATGAACACAAAAGCCAAGATGTCAAATTCTAAAAACACATTTACTAGAAGATTTTGAAAGAAATTTAGAGCGATTTACTGTGTTTAAAGGTATGGGAAGAGGACTTTGATCTGAAAGACCATGTTTTATGATCTTGATATGTCAATTCCAAATGCTTGTTTCGCTTAAACACACAGTGTACTGTCCTTGACACCGCTGGCTTTCAACACTCTGTCCGAGTTATGCTTATTCAGACTTTCAGTAATGATTTTAAAAGCTTTGAAAGCCCGTGTTGAAGTTCAAAGTATCCAGCATGCAGCGTCTGCCATAACGTATTTGTGCAAATGTCTGTTCCAGACACAGGAAATAGTGATCAATTATTATGTCTACTGTATGGTATGCAGCCAGGGATAGAAGCATGCTCTTACATATTATTTTCTGAGCCATTATCTAAAGTCACTGTCTGTTTGTTATCAGTAACAGAGAAAAAACATGAGCATGTTGAGCTATTCATTACCAAAATTGATTTATTTACATCCCAAGAGGAATCATGTGGCCTGCTCTTCTCCATATAGATCTGATCTGGGGGACTGACATAGCAGCTACATAAATTTTGAACAGAATATTAATGCATTCATTACTGGACTGCTCAGTATTGGGGTTTCATGAGTTTAGATAGAAGGCTGGCCCACTCAGAGCCATCAGCCGACCCTCAAAGGCATTCGGTCATAAAACCATGAGGGGCGCAGCTGCCAGACAGAAAAAAACGCCATGCTCATATTGCTGACAGTGACATGTGTAAATGGCTGGAAAGTGGAGTGACTAATAAATGTTGATGTTGTTATTAAAGACCTAATAAAATCTAAATCTCATTTTCATTGATTGTTGTTTTATTGTTCTGTCATTCTATCTTCTGTTAAATCTATCGATCGATCTATCAATCGTTCTAGCGTTCTATCTAGCATTCATTCTAGCGTTCTATCTATCTATCTATCTATCTATCTAGCATTCTAGCGTTTGTCATTCGTTCTTTCCATTGTTCATTCTGTCTATCGTTCATTCATTCATTCAATCTTTCTTTTTATATATTCAAGACTTACTCTGTAAACTATCTAGTAGATTTTCCTATTAGGTAGATTTGTCTTGTGTTGTCTAGCTAGCTTAATGAAAACGTCTCTAGGTTACGTATGTAACCATGGTTCCCCGAGGGAACGAGACGCTGCGTCGAGTCGCTTTGGGAACGCCCTTGCGTGACCGCGTTCTGAAGCACGTGTCAAATCCGTCCAATGGAGCAGCGAGACGTCACGAGCAGGGTGACGTAAGCACCAGAAAGCATAAAGGCACATCCGGCCGGGCGCAAACCAGCTTCGATGAAGTAGCGCCTGCAGGGATGCAGGGAGTATGGCAAAGAGACGCAGCGTCTCGTTCCCTCGGGGAACCATGGTTACATACGTAACCTAGAGACGTTCCCCTTCAGGAACTCGAGCTGCGAAATGATAACGCTACATAAAATAATTGAGAACATTATCACAGAGTAATCTACGACTTTAGGAGATTTAGGTTATATTTCACTTTCAAACAGCGAAGGCCTTCTCACATTCACGACTTAAAACTCCAGTTTGCCTTTGAAAATATATTTTTCCAATTCAAAAGTAGCATCAAACATCAAAAGAAATCATTACAGCATTTGAATTTTTGGCTTTGGCAGTGAGAACAGTTCCCCTGTGTAGGTGTTACAGCAGTGTCTGTACCTGACACCTGAAAAGACTGCTGTCATATTAGATAAAGACTAAAGCATTGTAGCTGCATAACACTGAACTGATACTGACAGGCTAAAGTGAGTTTGTGTTCGGAAAAACTCCAGTGAGTGTCAGGAAAAGAGGACAGCAGTTTCAGACCGGGAGGGAGGGAGTGAGAGAGATAAAGGCCTTGGCAATTATCCTGGATTCAAATCTGTAATTAATGTTAGTTTATCTTCCTTTCAGTTTAGTGGGAAGGTAGAGAAAGGCAGATTGTAGATCTCCTGTGTTAATTGTAATCTCAGCTGAATTGTGCCTTGTAAAAAACACTAAGGCACATGGAAAATCAATGCCGTCTGATTACTCTCTATGAGTCAAGAGCCCACTTGATAAAATACGAAAGCCACTTTGTGTTGTGTTTCTGTTTGTGCCATGGGACGGGGCGGTTTTGGGCCAAACCTGGCCATTCATCAAGTTCTTCAAAGGAGAGGTTGTTGTTGTTGTTGATTGAACCCTTCATTCAAAATGACAGAAAAAATAATGTCATTCAGCTTGATCTATGATTTAGATGAAATATATAGTTATCTCTTGTGAGTTTATTACTATTGGAAACACCACACTAACTTCATGTAACGAAACCAAATGGTCCTTTTTTTCTCTACAAGGATGGATTGATTTTAATATTTTTGTATGTCTTTATGGTTTCAGAATTTTGTACATTTACAACCTCTTATAACATTTTTAAGTGGACTAGTAGCTGAGTCCAAGGCTGTGATTTATTATAAGTGATTATACTTGAAAAGGAAGTACTGTATATACCTTTGATATTTATGAAGATTGAGTTTTATTATTATTACTTGATGTTGTGTGGTGTTGATTTAGTATCATGATTAGGGATGTAACGATTAACCGCGAGCCGGTTGAAAATCGATTAAAATATGTGACGATTCAAATCGGTTGAGATGCTAAACAAATCACGATTCGTTTAGGGGTAGGAGTTTATATGAATCCATGTCTAAGGGGAACTTACTGTCTTTAGAAAAGTTTAGATGGTATTTTTTTCTTTTCATCTTGCCTCTGTATAATGAATATTAAAGTTCATAAGTGCAACTGCTTTGTTTACAGCGGAAACCAAGGAAACGTTTTAAGCGCCACCTGCTGGCAGAGAGTGAATCTGCGTCTTATTCAGCTCATCCGCTGTTTCATGCAGATATTTTTATGTATAGTTTCACAATACTGAAGTCAAACCATTCTGTTTTTGCTTCAAATTTCGAAATTATACAATCCAATTTAGATTAAAAACTGCTCATGTTGCATGTATGCAAATCCGTGTATCATTCGATCATTCATTTTTGATTTAATATTGAAAGTAAAAAAATGAGAAAATGGCTCCTTTTTCATTTTTTTGTTTTTTTTCCATAAAACGAAAAACGAGAATTCAGCTTAAATTTTCGTTTTTCGTTCATGGGTGGAAAAATGAACAAACAACTTGAATATTTGATTTCTACATGTGGGCGGGAATTAAACGCCCCTTTCTGCTGATTGGTCAGCCGAAGATCAAACCGTGCCATCATCAGTTCTTCTGCAATATCATGCAGCAGAATAATAGTCCTCCACTGCTGCAGTTGTACGGATTAATAACCCATTTTATCAATTTCATATTTTTCTCATCAAACGGACTAATGAATAGCTCGACACAACTCGTACAGAGGCAGAGTCTAGACAGGGTTTTCTTCTGTGTAGACCAGCAGTTCTTAAAGTGATCGGGGGTCCAAGAAATAATATAGCCTTAATATTGCTATAGCCTAAAGTATTTCCAGACTGTAAAGTCGCTTTTTTTTGTCATGATACATAGGCCTACTGTGATTTATTCCAAAGTGACTTATATGATGCATTTAATGTAAAATAATCTAAATTAAGCCTTTTAAAAGACGAGTATTCCCTGTGGTTCATGTTTGTGGCATGCGCCAGAAAGATGCTCAGCTGATGCAAAGAATAGAATTTATATCTACACAGAAGAAACCCCTGTCTAGACAATGCCCCGGTACGAGTTGTGTCGAGCTATTCATTTGACTGTTTGTTTGATGAAAAAAAGATTAAATGTAGTTGCAATAAATGCGTTAAGAATCCAAACAACTGCAGCAGTGGAGGACTATTATTCTGCTGCAGAAGAACTGATGATGGCACGGTTTGATCTTCGGCTGACCAATCAGCAGAAAGGGGCGTTTAATTCCCGCCCACATGTAGAAATCAAATATTCAAGCTGTTTATTCATTTTTCTACCCATGAACGAAAAACTAAAATTTAAGCTGAATTCTTATTTCTCATTTTTTGAAAAAAAATGAAAAAACGAAAAAGGAGCCGTTTTGTAATTTTTCTACTTTCAATATTAAATCAAAAAATGAATGATCGAATGAGACACGGATTTATGCAGCATCTTTGTTTGGATCATGATTAAAATGCAGTGGTTGCCTCCAATTTTAAATGGAAAGAGCACAGACAAAGCCTTATTTTGTTTATATGAAGAGATTTATTTTATTTGTGTTTTTTTATTTGATTTGGGGCTTGTTTTAAAATTTCAATTTAGTTTTGTTGTTTACATTTACATTATATTTAAATTGTCATTTTAGCAGACGCTTTTATCCAAAGCGACTTACAAATGAGGACAATAGCAGCAATCAAAACAAACAAAAGAGCAATAATATGCAAGTGCTATATTAGTATATTATTATAGTGTTATATTTAAATTTCACAAAGAAATGTGCAGCATTTTGTCCAAGCAATAATAAAAGGACACATTTAATTAATAATTCGTCTTAAATCTCATTTTGTAAAAAAACTAAACAAAACGTGAATCGAATCGTGAGTTGAGTGAATCGTTACATCCCTAATCATGATGTGACGTGGTAATGCCATTACCTGCCTCTTTATAGCTGATAGCTGAGGTTCATTCCATAAGGGAGTTTTGCCTGCTGAAGATTGACATGGCTGAAACTGCTTTACGCTGCCATTCAGAATTTTGGGTCGGTAGGATTTTTAATGTTTTTGAAAGAAGTTTCACCAACACTGCATTTATTTGCATAAGTACTGTAAAAACAGTAATATTGTGAAATATTATTACAATTGAAAATATTTTTTCTGTTTTATTTTCGAGTTTTATTTATTCCTGTGATGGCAAAGCTGGATTTTCAGCAGTCATTATTCCAAATCTTTCAGAAATCACACTGACTTGGTGTTCAAGAAAAATGTCTTATTATCAGTGTTGAAAACCATGATCATTTAGAGGTAGAAATGGGTAGAATATTCGATATGCAGGTATCTTCGCTATGAATACATAATGAAGGGGGTCAACCTGGTCCAGAGCCAGACAGATAATTCTCTCTATTTTTCCTTGTTTTCCTCTCTCTCTCTTCGTCTCCATCTCCCCTGCTGTTGAGAAAAAATTTTGCTGACTCCAAACTTTTTCCTCAGAGAAAAATGGGGATCCAAAAACAATAGCACAAAATACAATTTGCATCTGCGCCCCTGAGCCAGTGGGATTTAGTGTTCGCTCACGAAACTCGAGCAAGCCAACCTTATTTAAACTACAGCCATAGTCTCTCAATACTGCACATGTCAGCCCTATCTCATTCTGTGAGTCTGGAGGATGTGCTTTGGTTTCGTAGCAGATAAAAAACGTAGTGTTGTTGTGATTGTGATGCAATTATTCACTACTGTTATGATGCAAGAGGCCTGGCTTAGTATAGCTTCACTTCCTATAAAGTGCAGCAGTCGTCTTCAGGAAATAAAAATGCTACTCATTTTCTTCATAGGGAAATCAGGGAAATTTTTAACGGTGACTTATAAACCTTTAAAGACAGACCTACCGTGAGCTCTGAGGTTGTTAATTGATGATATGCTTTTTTTTAAGCTATCAGTTTGCATAATTTCAACTTAAGTTTTAAATAATTGTTTTTAACAACGGAATCCCTGCATGAAAAACTGCATTACCTATGATGCTGTAAAGAAAATTCCACCAGTCGCAGCAAGCAAATGACCACTGAGCTCCGCCCACTCCCATGGAGCACCGCAAATGACATAATTGAGTCGGTCTCCCCATGCTCGCAAAAAAACATTTGAATATATATATGCATATTTTGCAATAAACTTCAAGTATATTGTTTCTATATATACAATCAACAACTTGAAATGGATAGTTTTATATTTCACCATCATTTTTAATTTGATTGTCATTTGCAATGGTTCATGGGATTGTAGTTCTTTCCCTCATTAAAGCCATTAAATACACAGTTTTGTGTCTTTTTGTCCGATTTTCAAAAACTTTTTTGCTTCAAACCTTTGTACTGTTCACCTCATGGCTGGTTGGCTTTGTTAATGGCTTATAGTGCTTTAACAAAGACTTTAAAAAAATCTCTATGGGAAAAATTAATGGAAAAAGTACTTCTGAAACCAGCACCCTGAAAAATGGGGCATGCACCGTTACACTCTAGTGAGTGACATCATCTAGGCTCCATGATATATATATATATATATGTGTGTGTGTGTGTGTGTGTGTATATACAGATATAGATAAAGCACATATTCTACATGACCATATTTTACATCCCTATACCCAATACCTAAACTTAAAGGGGACATATCATGAAAATCTGACTTTTTCTGCATTTAAGTGCTATAATCGGGTCCCCGGTGCATCTAACAACCCAGAAAACATGAAAAAGGACAACCCAGTAACTTTGTTTTGGTAAACCTTTCTCTGTAAGCAACGAGCCACTCAGATTTCACTCCCCTAGTGTCGCAGGAAGGGGATCTTATTGTAATATCACAGCCCCTTAATCTGCACGTTTCCACCCACAGCGCTGCAGTCACTTAAAAGTGACGTGAGGCCAAGTATGGTTACCCATACTAGGAATCAGTGCTCTGCATTTATCCCATCCTAAGTGCACGGGCACACACACATGCACACACACACTGCAGCACCTCAGTCGTGGTATTGAAGGTGGAAGAGAGTGCTGTACATTCAGTCCCCCCATCTACAATCCCTGCCGGTACGAGACTCAAACCCACAACCTTTGGATTAGGAGTCCGACTCTCTAACCATTAGGCCACGACTTCCCCCATGTTTTAATACACAGATCTAATATATTTACCTTCACAGACATAACCGACTGTGTCGGTAAGTTTTGTCACTTAAGTGTTTGAAACAAACTTCTGTGTATTTGACAGTTTAAGCACAATAAGACATGCAAGATGTTTTCTGTGCACGTGCTTCGGATGTGTGCGCTCAGAAAACACAATATTAGAAGTTTAAACTGATATGGCTTTAAAACACATTATTTCAGCACGATATACTTGATAATCAAAATCAAACAGATGTTTTTTTTGGCAAAGTATTTGAGGTGCGATCTGTAAAGGCACAGCTCTGTTCTGGAAAGGGGGCGGGGAGCAGCAGCTCATTTGCATTTAAAGATACAGGCACGAAAACAGCGTGATTCTGCTTCCACTCAAAATAGGCATTTTCAAAATGATATAATAAATGATCTGTGGGGTATTTTGAGGACACCATTCTGGGGACACTTGAGACTTGTATTACATCTAGTAAAAAGAAGCATAATAGGTGCCCTTTAACAACTACCTAAGCAGTAATTAGGAGTTAATTGAGGCAAAAGTCATAGTTAATAGTTGCATTTAATAGTTAATAGTGAGCACTGGACCTTAAAATAAATTGTGACCAAAAGGCGAAAGTGCTTATTTGTAATCAAAGTAAATTAATAAACCTGTAAAAAATAGGCTTCATTTTCTTCATACATTATTTATTTATTTATTTTTCTTTTGGTTTTGGGGTGACATTTAACTTGGACATGTTTTTGTGAGATTCACTCATATCTTCCGTTGAAATAAAAGCAAGTTGGACATCCTATCATGTTCCTGCTGTGTGCAGAGACCGACCGTTGGGATCAGTGAGTTAATCAGTGATGTGGACACTATATTAAGTCAAAAGTGTCTTTTCTGAACATGAAATGTGAAGGCTATGAAATAAAAGGGAGCATATATATCACCCCATTGACCATGCCACAATGACAGGTGCGGGAAATTGAATGTCATTGTCTAATGAATTCTTTACTGTAATGAAATAGCCTCGCGGTCAGGTGTGCCCGCTAACTCTGTCCTGCTGTGAGACGTCTCTCAAGGGGACAGATGGTGTAAGTCTCCAGGCTGTACATTGGATCCGTGGGTCTAACGAGGACATGAGGATTCTTTAAAACAATGGAGCACCATCTGGGAGCAGTAAGGGGGACTTGTTAGCTGGCTAAGGATCCTGTACTGTGTCATCCTGCCTCCCGTCAATGAAGTTAATGACCACACACAGCGTGTCTGAGAAACACCACCATGTTTTTTATTAGATTTTGCTAAGGCAGCCACAGGGGCTCCGCTGAGGCTGCTTTGTGTCCTCTACTGATTGAAGGTTTGATTGTCTATCAAAAGAGATCTTTGATGTGAAAAATAATCACACTGCAGTAGCTTTAGGTGATCTCTTTCCTTGCTGATCTATTCATAGAAAGTTTATGTGGCGTGGTTCAGTTGGACATCCTATCGTGTTCCTGCTGTGTGCAGAGACCGACTGTTGGGATCAGAGAGTTAATCAGTGATCTGGACACTATATTAAGTCAAAAGTGTCTTTTCTGAACATGAAATGTGAAGGCTATGAAATAAAAGGCAGCATATATCACCCCATTGACCACGCCACAATGACAGGTGCGGGAAATTAAAAAAATAATCACACTGCAGTAGCTTTAGATGATCTCTTTCCTTGCTGATCTATTCATAGAAAGTTTATGTGGCGTGGTCATAAAAAGCAGATGATCATAATCAGATAAGGACTGCAATTTTATTTATTATTAGTGTGTTGGCTTTTAAATTGTTGATCAATGCAGAGCCAAGCACCTCTCAGAGGTTACACAGTGCTTTATTTGAAATTACATGAGGAAAACTCAAAGAAATGGATTACCTACTTTTTTGGTATTTCAGGATATGCTGAATGGCTCTAGTTATCAGTTTAGAAAAGAGAAGAAGAAAAAAAGGGCGGGGGGGCTTAATTGAAATGGTGTTGTGTGTCATTGATTTGTATGGGGGAGTATGAATAGCTGTCATTGAGTCAGACAGAGAGAGTTAAGTAAAGATAAAAAGAGTGAGACCGCCTTAACAGTTTGATGTTAACAGGTCCTTGAAGTGAGGTGACACAGACCGAAAACTCTCTTTCTGAATCCATCCCATGATTCAATATGCTCACCATTCATCAGAAAATGACTTTTTGTTTTCTTCAGTGAGCAACAGAATAAACATATCAGGTCAGATGATGTGGCATATTTGCATATACATTTAAACAGTAGGCACCTATGTCTTATGTAAATGCCGAAATGCACAAGGACTTTATCATACTTTAGGAGCCTACAGTCTAGATGAAATGGTCATAATCATACTTTGATGGACATAAGCAAATTCTTATGCTCATTTGAAATGAGCAATATATAATGTTTGAAAGTTTTTATTAAGTAATATTTGTAGGATTTCTGATGGCTCTAATGTGTTAGCCCATATATTTGTCTTCACAGATGCATTTTAAATTGTAAAAGAGGGGTTTGTGTGATGCTTGATGAAATTAAAAAAAATTGATCAACACCAGTTGCAGGGCAATCAGATATAATCATTTGTAAATGGTTGTTTCAGCCTCACATGCAGCTTGTTTTTTGATAATTTTCAGCACTATCTGAATGAAGAGCAAATCAAAAACAACAATTTTGCCGAGCACCAATAAAACCTGGAAGTGTTGATGAGGAAGGTTTGTCATTTTATCGATTAGCATTGCTGCAAAACGTATTAAAGCTTATTCATACTGTGGTTTATGGTGCTGTTGTAAAATATCTGAGCAAAAATTTATATTTTAGTCAGTGCTCTGTCTCTGACATGTATTTGTGTGCTGGTGCACCTTCAGTGAAATCTGTCAAGTTTAACAGAGTCTTGTTTGCTGTCAGGACGATGCTTTATGCACAATGCTTTCAAGTGTGCTTATGAGTTGGTTTGAAGCGGTTAACATAAAGCACATCTCTTTTTAGGACAACTTGGATTGTGTACTTTTATCGTTGCGGCTCACTCTGTGTTCTCTCTTTGTCCTTCAATATTTTTAAGACACGTTCACAACATCAAATATAAGATATAAATATTGTACCATATGAATCAAATTAAGTTCTGCACACAAAGAAGGTTCACATACGGTTTCTGTTTGCCAGACAAACTCTGCCTGTGATTGCTGTTTTCAAACACTGTGTACATTCACTGCATTTTAGAATACTGTGTGGAAAACACTCTCATAAGGCAATTTCGAGGCCAGCAATCGATGACTGTTCTACAGACGCTATTTGAGTGTACACAGGAAGTTGTTTATGGCTGACTACGAAGCCTTAACTTTTACTTAGGTCAAATAAGTCACAATTATCAGATGCTATCGCATGTACAATATATTTATGATTTTCTTGATAATTGTCTCCGGGGTCTCTGAGGTATCTCTAAAATCACACATGCCTATATACTGTATACCAGTGTTATTTTTCATATAATACTATAGTATTTATTAATATTTTGAATTGGCTTTTATTTTTGTATTTTCAGTTATTATTTTAATTTTAGTTTGTTTTAGAAATTTTGTTTTGTCTTTTTTATATACTTACATTTAAAGTGTAATACTTTTTTTATTATACTTACATTTAATGTATGTTCGTTTTATTTTATTATTTATTTTATTATTTATTTTAGTATACTTCAATGTATGTTCGTTTTATTTTATTATTTATTTTATTATTTATTTTAGTATACTTCAACTTCATCATTTTTTTTTCCATACTTAACGGAGAAAAAAAAAAAGTAAATGAAAATTTGAAATGTTGCCTTGACGGCTAACTGAAACAAAATAATTTTAAACGGATATTTCACCAAAAAATTAAAATTCTCTCATCATTTTCTCAGCCTCCAATTTTTCCAAACCTAAAGGTGATTCTTTCTTCTGTTGAACACAAAAGAAGATATTTTGAAGAATGTTGGTAACAGTTGATGGTAGCCATTGACGTCCATAGTATTTTCTCCAGAAGAAAAAAACTCATACAGGTTTGGAACAACTTGAGAGTGAACAAAAAATGAAAGAAATTGAAATTATTGCTCGATCTATCCCTTTCAGTTGAAGTACTAAAATTACTGAAACTAAAACTGAAATATATTTTCATATTATATGTTTGTTTCTATATCTAAATAAAAGTCAAAATATGTATTTATATACATAAAAAATGACTTGATTTGTCAGAAATATATAGATTTCATGATGTTCACTGTGAAATTTCAACTAATACTGTCCACAACTATGAATATTTACAAACTACTGAAAAGCTACAGAAAAAAAGATGCCTGCAACAGGCCAAAAATAATACTATAAATGCAGTTTCAAATCTCAATAATCTACATACAGTGGGGAAAAAAAGTATTTAGTCAGCCACCAATTGTGCAAGTTCTCCCACTTAAAAAGATGAGAGAGGCCTGTAATTTTCATCATAGGTATACCTCAACTATGAGAGACAAAATGAGAAAAAAAAATCCAGAAAATCACATTGTAGGATTTTTAAAGAATTTATTTGCAAATTATGGTCGAAAATAAGTATTTGGTCAATAACAAAATTTCATCTCAATACTTTGTTATATACACTTTGTTGGCAATGACAGAGGTCAAACATTTTCTGTAAGTCTTCACAAGGTTTTCACACACGGTTGCTGGTATTTTGGCCCATTCCTCAAGAGCAGTAATGTTTTGGGGCTGTCGCTGGGCAACACGGATTTTCAACTCCCTCCAAAGATTTTCTATGGGGTTGAGATCTGGAGACTGGCTAGGCCACTCCAGGACCTTGAAATGCTTCTTACGAAGCAACTCCTTCGTTGCCCGGGCGGTGTGTTTGGGATCATTGTCATGCTGAAAGACCCAGCCACGTTTCATCTTCAATGCCCTTGCTGATGGAAGGAGGTTTTCACTCAAAATCTCACGATACATGGCCCCATTCATTCTTTCGTTTACACGGATCAGTCGTCCTGGTCCCTTTGCAGAAAAACAGCCCCAAAGCATGATGTTTCCACCCCCATGCTTCACAGTAGGTATGGTGTTCTTTGGATGCAACTCAGCATTCTTTCTCCTCCAAACACGACAAGTTGAGTTTTTACCAAAAAGTTATATTTTGGTTTCATCTGACCATATGACATTCTCCCAATCCTCTTCTGGATCATCCAAATGCTCTCCAGCAAACTTCAGACGGGCCTGGACATGTACTGGCTTAAGCAGGGGGACACATCTGGCACTGCAGGATTTGAGTCCCTGGCGGCGCAGTGTGTTACTGATGGTAGCCTTTGTTACTTTGGTCCCAGCTCTCTGCAGGTCATTCACTAGGTCCCCCCGTGTGGTTTTGGAATTTTTGCTCACAGTTCTTGTGATCATTTTGACCCCACGGGGTGAGATCTTGCGTGGAGCCCCAGATCGAGGGAGATTATCAGTGGTCTTGTATGTCTTCCATTTTCTAATAATTGCTCCCACAGTTGATTTCTTCACACCAAGCTACTTACCTATTGCAGATTCAGTCTTCCCAGCCTGGTGCAGGTCTACAATTTTGTTTCTGGTGTCCTTTGACAGCTCTTTGGTCTTGGCCATGGTGGAGTTTGGAGTGTGACTGTTTGAGGTTGTGGACAGGTGTATTTTATACTGATAACGAGTTCAAACAGATGTCATTAATACAGGTAACGAGTGGAGGACAGAGGAGCCTCTTAAAGAAGAAGTTACAGGTCTGTGAGAGCCAGAAAACTTGCTTGTTTGTAGGTGACCAAATACTTATTTTACCAAGGAATTTACCAATTAATTCTTTAAAAATCCTACAATGTGATTTTCTGGATTTTTTTTCTCATTTTGTCTCTCATAGTTGAGGTATACCTATGATGAAAATTACAGGCCTCTCTCATCTTTTTAAGTGGGAGAACTTGCACAATTGGTGGCTGACTAAATACTTTTTTGCCCCACTGTAACTGCTTCTTAGCTTCCCTCTCCTATAGGAGTCTCAGACTCAACAATATGGATTTTTTTCTGTAGCACCTAATATATCCAAACAACTATACACAACCCCCCCTCCCCCACTCACACACGGCCCACCTGAAAGAAAACCTTAGACAATCTTCTTCAATCTTATACAGTGTGATAAAAGAGCAGACATATTGATAAACAGCAGCAGATCTGCTAGATCTGCAGTGACTTTGCGGGGGGAAATTGTGAAGAACTTCCCAGCGTTCCGAGATTGTCCGTCCCACAGCAGTCTCAGCTAGTGATAATGGAGAAAATGTGTTTGACATTGTTCAACACGACAGAGCAATCACTTCAGATGGCACTTGATTCCGCTATTCTGCTCCACACCCGCACCTTTCTCCTGTAACGTGCAGTATGTTTGCTTTTGCAGGGGCTGTGGAGCTCACGCTTGGGACACGCTGTCATGAATCCCAAATAAAGCACCAAAGGAAAGCCCTAAAGACTGGCGACTTATATGCAGACACTTTGGGATGCTATTTGTCTTTGTGCATAGCTTGTGCTGTAAGGACAGAGTTCAACACAAATGAGCTAATTAACAAGCACAGGCTGAAAACATGCTCTGCTCATTCCTCAAAGTGTTGATATGAAAATAATGATGACTGTGCGGTATTTGTATGTATTTGTTCTGCATTATTTGCAGTGGGGTTCAGAAGTCTGTATCGAAAATCTGACATGTTTTAATTTTTTTTTAAATCATTAAAAATTTAATAAAAATTAATTAATTAAAAAAATTACAAAAAAGGTTGTGATATAAAACAATGAAGAAATATTTCAGAGTCTGCACTATAGAGGCCACTAAAAAAATGTGTTGCATTGATCATGTGAAACTCATGATGATCTTTGGATCGTTCTCAAATCACGCTGGAGAACATGATCATCAGGTCTTACACAGTCGTGTGGCGTTTGAGTGCTGCTGTCATCACTTAAGCTCTGGGCGTTTTTTGGAATTTTCGCCTAAATTTTTCATCCTCAAATTCAAATGTTTGCCCTACACACATACAATGGAGGAAATAAAAAAAAATGGTTTCATTGTAAATAAAACCATTTTAACTACAAAATATGAGTGTAATTCTTTATAAATAACATGATATACTTTTCAACTATTACTATAAACACAAAAAAACATAGGCGCTTTTTGAATTTTAAATCAATATATCTTTTTTGAAATTCTGTAATTCAGGTTCTGTTAGGCTCAACTCTCTGCAATTTACTTTGTTTGATGCCACTATATGCCAAAAAGTACCAGAAAAAAGAATCTTTCAAATAACAGCTTCTCAACAGGAGTTAGAACATTATTTGTGAAGCGATTGAAAATGTCCAATTCTGCATCGAAATGTGTCATGGTGAGTTTCTCTTGCAAAAACAGGCTTTATAAAACACATTAACCCCACAATCCTATTGTACTCTGTGCCATAAGCACTTTAATTGATTATTTATTGAATTATGTTTCATTTTTATGTTTTTCTAAGTAGTAATATACAAAATGGCACAAGCGAATTGGACCAAACTTGTCATATTGTGATTTCTACACTCAGTTTAATTCTTTCAGGATGCTCAAGACTGTCTACATTATAATATATATATGGTCTATAACAACCTAAAATAGAATCCATATCCTCCAGCTTTATATCATTCCATTTATATGCATTCTGTATTGGGATAGTGATCACAGCATCTCTCACCTCAGCATCAGTTGAGCACAGCATCTCTCTCTCATCCTGCATCCAGCTGTGCTTGCCTCCGTGGTCCAGAGCTGGGCTAATCCGCTAGCATGCAGCTACATTCTACATTCACAGCGTCAAACAAACATATGTTAGCTCATCTACACCGCACTGTAATAATCCATCTATATTTACTGTATACTTACTGAAATGCATAATGTACTCTACTTTTCTGTCAATAAACAATGTATCCGATTGCTAGCAGTGCTACCACGTTTCATAACAAAGAATAAGTTCTCAAACACACGGAGACTCACTCCTAAAGCCTCCCCAGACGCGCGCTCATTCCTCTCCACGGCGCCGCTGACCGTTCTTCATCATATATAACTTGTAATATGATAATCATAGACTGAAAGGATCCGAGTCGCGTTCGCTACAACTCTTCCGTGGCGGAGAAAAGCCTCCATTCTCGCATTATGAACTACATTCTCCAGAGAGCACTGGCTGACCGACCCCCCCTTTCTCTGCCCACTGTGCTGACGCGGTGGTGTCAGAGTTCACAGAGTCTGTAATGGCCGATCTGAGTGACGTGTAATCTGACCAATTGGAGCCCAGAACTGGCCGCAGATCTCTATAACATCAGAAGAGCTGAATGCGCGCTGGCATGAGATGGAGAGCCTGTGATCCACTGACCTGCTGGATTCCGTTACCTGGGCAGAACGCGAATATCTCACCGATGGAAGCACGCAGAAATTACATCGCAATTCAATTGAAGATAATTCGATCTATGATTGTCACACAATAAAATAATCTACATCGTGAAATTCCTGAGAATGAGAGCTTTCTTGTGATATATGACTTGACTTTATTGTAAAAAATATATCAAATACACATTCTTCGTAAAAAAAGTTCGCAATGGCTAGGCGCGTGTGTGGGATGAATACATTTCTAAGCTTAATTTTACTGCTTTATGAATATAAAAACCAAAAGGAATGGTATTCTTTGTAAAGAAGACACTCCAAGCTTTCAAATGAACCCATATATGGGCTGATACCATATAAGGAAGGCTATGCAAATGAAGCATACACATTTTTAACGTGACTTTGGACCCGTATCCGGGTCCGCAGAGTTTAACTGGTCATTAAAGCAAAAGAGGGAAAACATAAATTTCTTTCTAAAAATTCATTTAAATGTTTCACTCAAGTTGTTATGCTGATAATGTAATTCATAATGAAAAAAATCTGTATTAAATTAGAAATTAAATTAGCTTTTTCATAAGTCTTTTAAACCCCACTGTATGTCTGCACCAATTCAGTTGCATATGTTTGTGTGTTTGGGTAGCTCGCTTATCAAAGCTAAAGTTTTTGTCAGTGTCAAATAAAAGTAAGAAAAGAACAGAGTTTTTTTTTCCTTCTATCTGGGTGTGCTCTGCCCTCTCGCTGAGGGAACGGCACAGCTCAGTTAGTTCTAGGGCTCCCCTGCTGTGTGTGCTCCCTTTTTTTTCCTCCATATCTTTGTTTTTTTCACATCAAGGTTCTTTCAGACTTCTGAAAAAGAAATTCAACTATAAAATGTAACTCAATATGTATGCCCATCAAGTGCATGACACACTTTGTCAAATTTTAATAAGAATTAGCAGTATTTCAGGCTATTTTTATGTAGTACAAACAGTAAATTTGTCTCCAATTTGTCATGACTCCAGTCCATCAATAACGTCTGGTGGAGAGAAAAGCTGTGGTTTGTAAGATACAAATCCATCAAGATGTTTTAACTTCAGACCATTGCTTCTGGCTAATATACGTGTCCTCTATCCATAATATTGCTTTCTCCAGTGGAAAAGTTGTCTCATCTGAATCAGGAGAGAAATATGCACAGATTGTCAGTCCTGTGTCTTGTGTTTTTCTCCCCACGTGTGTTCCATGACCCAGTTTTCCCTCATGTTTAATTGTTTATTGGTCCCAGGTGTTTCTCGTCTTCCCCTCGTCAAGTCCTGTGTATTTATAGTGAGTCCAGTTCTATGCTTCTTCGTTTGGTGTTAAATGTCTTCTGCGTTTGTGCTACGTGTGTTCCTGCCTGCCTGTGTAAATCCCATGGATGTTTATTAAAGACTGTTTGCTTGAAGCTGCTCCACGGTTCCTTGCTCCTTCACAGTAGCAGCTAATCATGACACAGATCAAGCACAGTTTACAAACGAAAACAGTCCAAAACTGATCTAAACAAATATGTTGGTGCGTTATTATGGATTATGGAGTCATATTTTGGCGAAAAGTTCAAAGTTAAAATAATAGATTTGTTTATTACAGACACAACTTTTCATTTCACAAGACGTTAAGTGATGAACTGGAGTCGTGTGGATTACTTGTGGATTATTGTGATGCTTTCATCAGCTGTTTGAACTCATTCAGATGGCACCCATTCACTGCGGATGATCCACTGGTGAGCAAGTGATGAAACAAGTTCATCTACATCTTGAATGCCCTGAGAGTGGGGAATTTTTTATGCAGATTATCATTTTTGGGATGAACAGATTTTTCAAACTATATAATAATAAGTAATATATGCTATATGGTATGGTTCATTGTTAGTTCATGATACCTACAGTAGAGCCTTGATTAATGTTTATGAATTGAACCTTACTATAGAGTTACTAAAATCTCTCTCTCTCTCTCTCTCTCTCTCTCTCTCTCTCTCTCTCTCTATATATATATATATATATATATATATATAAAAAAAAAAATTCTCCAATTCTCCGTATATATATATATATATATATATATATATATAAAAAAAAAAATTCTCCAAAAAATTGTTCTGTTTCTTGTGTATGGTGGTGTCTATTTAAGAGCATTCATTAATAGAACAGGGAAAATAGTGTTAAAGTCACGCATTTCCCACAGATGTGTTATTAATAGCAGTCTGTGAGCCTCGGCTGCTGCAGGGGGTTCTGGATAATGAACGGCAACTCTGTTGGGGGGTTTACTGGAACAGATCCAGTAAAAGAATCTCAGACCGGACACCTGCTCAAACATCTGTGAGCAGTAACCTCTGTAGCTCACCTTTACTTTATCAGAACAGACAAACCCAAGCCAACTCACACACAAAACCTCTCATCTGCATGAATGCACATAGAGACGCCAACACAAACAGACTTGATCACATTTGCACAAGCATACAAATGCACAGTATTACGGGGTGGGAATGAATCGCTGCACATGTGGTATAAAAAAAATGCATTGCAGAGACCTCTCTGAGCATTTCTGTTGTAAAGAAAACATCCAGTTATTCCACTTCACATTTGGTTTTTCCTCAATCTATGAAAGAAAGAGGATGATTTCTGTGTTCATAGTGGATGGAGAAGTGGATAGATTCTGTGTACTGAATACAGATGAGAAGCGGTTTCATCTGTAGAGAAGAGCTACTGTGGCCCCTTTATCTTCATCACTCACTGACTAGATGTGGACTTTACATGCAACAACCCAACAGCATCAGGGGCATGTTTTACAAAAAGGTAGTATCATGTTTTTGTTGTCTTTTGGAGATATGTTAACTACACAAATGCTCTCTGGGATGTTTGTTTGGTGCAGTTTTACCATAAAGGACATACAGTATAAGTCAAATTTCCTTCTTGTATGGGGAATTTTTTAGAATGGAGCTCCATTAGAGATTCACAGAATCACGTCAGTCTCATTTATTTAATGGTTTTATTACGGAGTAGTTTAAATTTACATGACTGATTGGCCCGTGGTAACCAGCCAAAGCTTTATCCGATGCATGATGTAACACATGACAATTGAGTGTTTGACATTTTTTTGACTTGGTTTCCAATAAAAATATGTACAAGGCCTTAACATTATCTTAATTTATGTGAAATGCAACACCGCATATAATCTGTTTTCAGAGAATTAAAAAAAAAATGTTAAAGTATTTTTTAAATAAATGTTTTTTTGTCTTCGACTTGCATTGGCAGATTTTTGTTTTAAGTATAAACAAATTAAAGCAAGTGAAAAAAGCAGTAAGACAAAAATACAGTCGTATTAAAGATGCATTCTCAGAGAACAAACCCTAAAATCATATGCATGGTTGCAGTTCAAGTAAATTAATATGATTTTAAGGCCTTTCAGTAAAAAAGACAAGGTCTTTTGGAAAACGGACATAAATGATAGTTGCACTGTTTGATGCATTTTAATATTGAAATGTATAGTTATGCATAAGTAATTATGATAGTCTATGGAAATACTACAATTAGTGAAAGCACACTATAACTATAAAGTTTGAATAATCATTCTAATTCTATGACAATAGGTAAGTCCACACCACAGCTACACTGTAAATAAATTGTAAATAATACAAAGATTGTTGTAGTACATTTGACCTCAAAATACTATTTCAGTTTTTCTACTTAAAAGTTTCATGTTTAATTTAATGAGTTAGAAAATCATTGGGATCATTTTCAGAATGATTTTTTTCCTGCTAATGAATAATAAAAACACTGACATCCAATCAGAATCCAGCCAGTTTTAAAAGAGCTTGAGCATTTAAAGCAACAGACAATATAACAGCAGTGCTGCTATACTATATTAGCGTATATTAAAGGGGTCATATGATGTTGCTAAAAAGAACATTATTTAATGTAGACATGTGGGGGCGTGTTAGAATGAGCCATTTTAGGTAGACGTGGTTGACTCTTAAATTTTATAAAGAATATCTCTTTGGATTTGAGACTTTAGTCTTTGCAACTTTACAGATCTTCTTTATGCTCCAAGAGCTTGTAACACTCCAAAGAGAAAGGAAGAATTTAAATCGCATCATATGACCCCTTTAACATCTGTTGGCTAATATAGTTTTTGTTACAGTAATCATTATGGTTATCATTCTTGGTGTGACTGGGCTTTTACAATGCATTATATACACAAGCTTCACTCAACCAAAATGTTTCCCAGGGAGAAAATCTGTTCTTTCAAGCATGTTTGCAGCTTAGGAGAATGTTTTTACATCTATTTTGGTTCATTTTAAGTCTTTTACTGTTCAGTCTTTTACTGTCTTTACAGTCATTACTGTTAAAATGTTCTCCATTTAAAAATCTTTAAACATTTAATCACTAACAGAACAATCAAAAAGAAGCAGATGTTGAAGATGACTGCTCTTTCTGAGCAAAGCCTTTCTGCTTGCCACCACAGAGTAACATTAACTAGCTTTCTGTCCTGCCCTTCATCTCCCTCAGCTCTCATCGATGAGAGGGAATGGGCCTCAGGGTCTTAGCCTCTGATGAGAAATTGCCCTCGTCCCCTGGGCACCTGAACAAGCCGTGGCCCTCTCCTACCCAACATCCCCCTCTGTCTCCCCAAATATGCCTTTGCTTTCATCATCCGCAAAAAACAAATAGCCACGGCCAAACCTGGGACAATCATTTATTTGGCTAATTTACTTTTCAGCAACCTACCAGAACAGGACATTTTATTTGTACCTGCATTGATAGATGTGCTGGCAGTTTTCTGATTACGACGCAATTCGATCAGGCTTCTGTGAAAGTAATAAGAATAAATGCTCGACTGTAAACCTGCAGGTTCAGACACAACAAATCTTTAGGAATTGGAGTTACCGTGAAGGGAGTTTCAATATAACAGACATCTTTTTTTTTTTGGGAAAAACTTTCATTTTATTTTTATTGATCTTGTGTTCTCCTCATCATTCTGTTAGCACATTACAGCCTTCTGTTATTGTCCTGATGTCTTTAGAAATCAAATTTAAAGGGGTCATAATCATATCTTGAGGAATCCAGTTTTACTTGCTAATTTGATATAAAAGAGTTCAATGTTCTATGAAAACTAGGAAAGTACGATAAATATCAGTACCATATTGGTTATTGCCTGACATTAAAGATTTTAATTTATTGTAATGGGTTGATAATGGATATATATCTGCTGATATATGGGGTATTTCATTGTGCATGCTTATTTTCCCCTTTTTTACATTTAGATTTATGCACTTGGCAGACACTTATCCAAAGTGACTTACACTGCTTTCAGCGTGTATGTTTTATCAGTTCATGCATTCCCTGGGA
This sequence comes from Sinocyclocheilus grahami, assembly GCF_001515645.1. Classification (NCBI taxonomy): domain Eukaryota; kingdom Metazoa; phylum Chordata; class Actinopteri; order Cypriniformes; family Cyprinidae; genus Sinocyclocheilus; species Sinocyclocheilus grahami. Next base: position 250,308 of record NW_015505457.1, read on the forward strand.
ATCAACCCATGACCTTGGTGTTGCTAAGATCATGCAATAGGCCTACTATTTGTGCATCCCTAATAAAACAGCACCTGCCGCTCTGTATGTCCTTCTAAAATGTGAACATTAAAAATGTGTAGAAAATTAGAAACAAAACAAGATCATATACAGAGTTATACTGCATTTTGACATGCTATTTTAACATTGTATGTGGTCAGATCGGATGGTATTATGGATTGTAGATTGTAGTATACAATATACAGTCTGAAAGTTAAGTGGGTACAAAATGCAAAACAAAAGTGGACACATCTTTCATTTCTTCGGTGTTTAAGGTTTCAAATATGCCGTTTTCAAGCATGGAAAAAACTGTAGTGTAATGAACAGTGCAGAAATACAGAAAGTTATACACTTTCTCACAGCACTGAAAGGCTTTGATTTTGACAGATTGTGTGGTACATTTCAGTGCAAATTGTTTTGTGAACCTGACACTGTAATACAGGCTGTTGTTGAAGTATGGAGCAGTTAAAATGACATTTGACTCAAGAGCAAACTTGTAGCTCTTGAGAAAGTGTAACAAACCACTGTCTCATTTTACAAGTCAAGAGGGTGTTTACGTAGCAATCTTAAATGCACAGTTTAATTCCAAGGTTTAGAATGAGGATGGAAAAAAATATTATAGAAGTCATAAAAATTATAACTAATACCATACACTAATGGTAAAAAAAGGTTATAATAACTGATAACTAAGCACCAAATCTGCATATTAGAATTCTTAGATTTCTTAGATTTAGATTTCTATAGATTTAGATCATGTAACAATGAAGAAAATTCAGCTTTGCATCACAGGAATAAATTGCATTTAAAAAAGAATAAAAAAGAAAACAGTTATTTTAAATTGTAATAATATTTCACACTACTGTATTTTGATGAAAAAAAAATCATCCTTGTAAATTAGAATGAAATGAAAAATAAATGTCATTTATAAGACTCTAGTCAAGATAAAGATGATGCAAAATGTATTAAAAACTGATAAGTATTTAATGATGACATTTGGTGACAGCAGTAGTTTAGTCTTGTGTGTGTAGTGCTGAAGCCTCCAATAAATCCATATTTCATTTACATTCACATGTACAGTTGTTCTCTTTCCCCCGGCTTTTTTTTTCATGTCAAAGATTCCAAACCTCCCAGCAGTAAGACTTTTCAGTTAAACAGGAACCACTAATCAATATTTACAGACAGCTGAGGGACTTGTAATATGTAAAATTGCCCCACACATGTATCATGTTTGTTACTGGGTTAAAATGGTTTCTGCCATACTGTGCAACGGTATTAAAATATGTGAAAGGGGTCATATGATGTTGCTAAAAAAGAACATTATTTTGTGTATTTAGTGTAATGAAATGTGTTTATGCGGTTTAAGGTTCAAAAAACACATTATTTTCCATATACTGTACATTATTGTTTCTCCTCTATGCCCCGCCTTTCTGAAACGTGTCGATTTTTACAAAGCTCATCGTTCTGAAAAGCGTGGTGTGCTCTGATTGGCCAGTTATCCAGTGCGTTGTGATTGGCCGAATACCTCAAACGTGTGACGGGAATGTTACACCCCTTACCATACTGTCCTTTAAATATGAAAACGTACTTACAGACTGTGAGTCAGCATTATTTGTCAGAACACCGGCATTGTAGGCTACTCTGCCAGGAAACAGTCCTTGTCCTCCGTAAAATGCACTGCACACATCTGAATATTTGGTTTGAACTGTTCTGGAACAGTGTTGTAAATAAAACTTAACCACTGATTTCTAGTGTGTCCTCTTTTGGAAGGCCATACAAAGTAGTTTTGCTTTCACAACGAAGCACAGCGTCTCCACGACATGGCGGCGGTAAAAATACTACAGCGAGAATCAAAGTTACGCCTTCTTTCTTTGCGTATACATTTGGGCAGTGTTATGCAAATCTTCCCACACAGTGACGTAGACGTGGGGGCGTGTTTAAACAAGGCGTTTTAGGAGGGCGTGGACGAGTCTTTCTACTTTTATAAAGAATATCTCTTTGGGTTTGAGACTTTAGTCTTTGCAACTTTAGGGATATTTTCTATTCACGAACAGCTTGTAACACTCCAAAGAGAAAGGAAAACTTGAAATCAATTCATATGACCCCTTTAACACTCATATATCACTGTAGAGGGAAAGTCTTTTCTCAGTTCGATGGTTCTGATTTAGTGGCTTTGTGGTAATCGGGTAAGGTCTGTAATGACCTGTTGCTTTTGATTGACAGCAAGGCAACAGTCTATTTGAGGAGTGGAGTAGGCATTTAATCGGAGTAATGTGTTTTGTCAATGCCGAAATCATTTAGGCGATAAATAGAGAGACCACAGAGGTTGTGAGTGCTGGCTTGGTTGATTTGGGCAGTTAAGAAGCCATTGAAGTATAATTTGTCTGTCAGATTGGATTTGAAGAGAAGGTGCCAGATATTATCAGTCAAAGGCTTTGCCTTCTCTGGCTCAGGCTTGCATGGATGAATGTTCTCACGTTAAATAGGGCAAAGAGAGATGCTTTGAAAGATGCTCTGTGGGCCTTTGAAGACATCATTCATGCATTAATGGATCCTAAAAATAAGTTTTTGTTTTAAAGGGGTCATATGATGCTATTTTAATGATCATTATTTTGTGTATTTGGTGTAACATAATGTAATATGTTCAAAAAACACATTATTTTTCAAATACTGTACATTATTGTAGGTCCTCTATGCCCCGCCTCTCTCAAACGCGTCATTTTCAACCAAGATAATTACCAGATTGTCATAGCAAAGTCAGAATTGACCCATTTTTTTTCTTAACAATCTCAACAATAATTCCTAATTGCATCTACTTCTGGAAGGCCAAATAAAGTGCTTTTGCTTTTGCATAGAAACACACAGTGTCTCCCTGACATGGCCACATCAACACTACTGTGGTTACTGAAACCACGCCTTCTTTCTTTGCGTGAACATTTGGGCGGCATTACGCAAATATTTCCACATCGTGATGTAGAATTGATGGCGGCGCGTTCACACGCTGCGGCTTCTCTCTCTCCCGACAGAAAGGTGTTTTCGTGTTTTTTGTCTTGTGAGTCGCAGTGTTTTTGCCTCTCTCCCCTCCCTCCAGGACATTTACAACACCCGTCTCACCCGCAAGGCCCTCTGCATTGCAGGTGACCCCACCAACCCAACACACAGCTTCTTCAGTCTGCTGCCATCAGGGAGGAGACTGCGGAGTCTCCAGGCCAGGACCAGCAGACTGAAGGACAGCTTCATCCATCAAGCTGTCAGGAAGCTGAACTCCCTCCCGACCTTGCCCCCCCTCCCCTCTTTTGCCCCACGCACCTCTGAACTCTGACCCTCTGATGGACTTTCCCGCTCCCCCCTCCCAAATACACACACACTGTCACTTTAATCAGTCGAAATAAGCTCTTTTGCACTACAAATCATTGTTTTTGCACTACAATCATTATATCTGCACTGTTTTACTTTTACTGGTTTGCACTCTATCTGCCATTTGCCTTGTGCTTTATATATATATATATTTTTACATTTACCTTATTTGTATATTTGTATTTTGTATTTAATCTGTACCTATCTGTATTTATGTCATCTGTATGCACCAAGGGTCTGAGAGTAACGCAATTTCAATTCTCTGTGTGTATGTACTGTACATGTGGAAGAATTGACAATAAAGCAGACTTGACTTGACTTGACTTGACTAGACATGTGGGGGCGTGTTTGAATGAGGCGTTTTGGCCCAGTCTGGATCAGCCTTCTCTTTTAGATGGAATAAATCCTTTTGTGGGAAACTTTGAGCTTTGTAACTCTGCAGATCGTAAAGAAAAGGAAAACAAGAAATCGCATCATATGACACCTTTAATAAACAAACATTTCATTTTATTAGAACGAACGCCATACACTTCAATGAGATCATTAGGTGACATTCATCCTTCACATAATGAATGCTGTAATGTCTGTATCTTTGTGTTTTTAGACTCAGTGTTATTAATCTGAAATGCTATTACACATTTCCTGTTGTTCCAGTTGTTTTGAAATCTACAATTTAAAGCATTTAAGAAAGTAAAAAAGTAGTATTGTATAAAACAGCAAATAATTGAACAAAAATATTGAATGAATATAAAAAAAACATGGGCTAACGGTTAAAAAAAACAGACAGTATGTGTATGTGTGTGAATTTTAGTGTCATTTGTGGCTTATACATTGTCATAATTTGTGTAGGTCTAGTAGAAATAAATGAGGAAAGTATTGTTACAATGCTCCAGGTCTGCTCAGCCATGATGTTTCTAGTCTCTTTAACATTTAGATGAGTTTTGAGTAAATATTAAATATCGAATTAAACAAAAGAATGCATTATATTTGTTCACAGACAACTTCCATTTCTGTCACCTCAGGGGGATTGTGGTCATGTATGATTGTACATCCATATACCTAATTTCTAAGTAGTTAAACTCACATCGTTTCAACACTCCTTGGTCTCCCCTACTGACTGAAAATATCTCAAAAGTACTTTCTGGTTCGAAACAACAGTATTGGCTGAACCACTGGCATGAGGACTGTTTGGCCAAACGGTGGAAGACAAGGTGTGTTTATGAAACCTGTTTTTGAATTTACGTTTAGTGCTGTTAGTGGTTCAAAACTTACACACTTTGTCTTGCACATTAATTTTTAATAGCAAATACACTGCTAAATACACAATCCTTTTGAGAGAAACAACTATTGAGCATTTTAAATGGCATCATTCAACATTCTGCTTGGCCTAAAGGGGCAGACCATGCCAGTGTGACTTATCTACAGAATGAGAAGCTGTGACCACAGGGGCTACAACAAGCCACAGCTATATGGAATGGTGCTCACCACTGTGTTCCGCGTCCTGCAGCAGTGGAAGAAAAATGTTTGACTGATTTGCAAGGCTTGTTTCAGGGAACAAGTGCACATGCCATGTTTGCATTCTGACTGCGTTGTTGTAGCTGGAAGAGATGTGTTGGGATAGTTATGTAGGAAGGAGAAGACAGAGGAGGATGGTAATTATAACTGCACTTCACCTGTACTTCAAAGCTTTTAACATAGTCCGCAGTAGAGTCATCTGGCCAGGAGGCTAGTATCTCTAAATTGCATTACTTATAATTGTTCCTTGAATACTGCAGTGATTCTGCTTTTGAAATACATAGCTTTTTTCCTTCTCTCATAAGATAGCTGGCTTATGTTGGGCAACTTTGTGTCTGGAAATGGCAGTTACTGGTTCAATTCCCAGGGAACATTTGTGCTTGTGAAATGTGCTTGAAATGAGTTGTATTTTCACCCAGAATATACCTGACAGTTGTACCTGCATGTAATTTAATTTTAGTGCCACTAAAACAAACACTGACATGGGAAATCTAGTGTTTGCATGTAGCACTAAGGCAAACCTCATTAATACTTTGAACAATTGTTAAACTTTGTGCAACATACATGAATGATAGGTTTTTTAAGCAATTTTTACCTAGCAGGTGAAAAAATAAAAATAAATCCATAGACTGACTTATTGCAGGACAGACCAGAGCCATATAGAGACTTATGTGTGGGGTCTTAAATTAGATTTTGACCATTGAATAACCATATAACAACCATTCAGTATACTCCAGCAACCACAGAGTGCTGCAGAAATAAGTTCTAAAACCTGGAAACGATTAGCTTTTTATGCACTTCTGGTTCCATAATCTCAAAGTCAACGAGATTTTTGAATGGGTTTTTGGTGAAATGCTTGATATAAGGTCTGTGGTTAGCACAAGCACAAGATATTTTTTGTGTTTTTATTCTACAGCGTAAAATACAGTAATAAATGCCAAAATAAGACTACAGATGTTGTCAGGGACATTAAACATCAACACATCGAACAGGAAACTCTACTCCACTTTTATAGCCCTGTTGTGTTTATACTCGCGCTCCTACTAACTATTCTAGCTTTCCAACTTGTAGATTCTAAACAAAGAATTGTCAGAAGCTTAATGGTGGTGACGTTGAAGTCATGCGTTTATAGTTATATACAGTTTATAGCCTAACCATAACCTTTTACAGTAGTTGTATTTAGGCTTCAAAATTCATAAAAGTTGTGTTCATTTGTGAAGATTATATTTATAAAATGTAAAAATTATAAACTTTTGTTGGTCACAGAGCTTATTTTCTGCAATAATCCAAAAGTTCTGGTTGCTTTTTGTCGAAGGAAACAGGGTAATGCTAACTTCCAGACTGGCCAAAAAAATTACTTCATCCTCGCAGCACTTTGTGTGCTAAAATCAGAAACACTCATTGCAACACCCTGGCAAACAATGTTTTGTACAGTATACCAGTACTGCACCTGAATACTAATATGATACCAGAGTTTTTTTTATGGTTTTACCATAAAGAAGGCAATACTGAAAATTACCTTTTTTTTAACGTATGGTAGTAAATATTCCTACACAGGTACGCGAGCTGAACTTGTTTTAAGTGGGCACTGTAAGTGACACGGCGTCGGCATGTATTATGGGGTCAAATACTGCATTTGTGGCTGTTCACAAAGGACGTGCAACACAATGGAAAGAATGCAGGGGTCTCAAGACTTGTTTTTCATAGATTAATATACCTATTTGTTTATCTAATGCATACTTAGACCATCAATTAAAATTTTAGTCTTTTGTGGAAGTCTTGTGTGGACTGCCCCTTAATGAACGTTATGAGGACCTGCAAGAACCTTCCATCTAACTTTACTTGTAGCACTTACAAATTCTAGCAGTGTTATATTAGTATTATTTATATACTATTATAGTATTAATTAATATTTTAAATTAGCTTTTTTTTTATATTTTCAGTTTTCATTTTTGTATGTGGATTTGTCATTTATTCGTTTTTTAACTTTACATTTTATCTCAGCTTTATACTATAAAATTATAAGATTACGTTATGTGAGATTCAACTAGACAAGATTTGGAAAAAAAAGAGAGAAATTTGAATGAAATTTCAAAATGAGATTTTGAAATACCTTGTACAGCCAGTTTGATTATGCTTAAAAGTTTAAGGCAGCAACTGAACTTAAGTTTTCAAAGTTGAATTAGGTGGATTTTTTTAATTTACTTTAGCTTTATTTCAATTACTGAAAACTATTTTTTTTTTGTTTAATTTTAGTCAGCAGTAGCAACACTGATAGCCCAGAAAACACTGAGACACCTGGAATTAACAAAATGTCGAAACCCACAATTGCCCATACTCTTGTCATGTATTTTAATTATTCATTTATTGCAAGGATCACAAACACACCAGCATGCTGTTGTGATGTCAGGTTTGTACTGATTGGAGCGCTGTAGCATGCATTTTCATTTAAGAGAACATATAGACATGTTTTAATTAAAGTTGCATTTTAATGTAAGTCTCTTTATATTTGCAGTGCAGCAGTTTGTGTCTGCAAGTACAGATGACAGGAATACAGATATCATCTGCAGGAGTGACAAGTCTCAAAGTCATCAGAGGAGCCAGAGGGCGTTCTGTGCTGAGATATTTCATGTTGAGGGTGTTTCTGTGTGGAAATGAGGCCACACACATAGTTTTTCTCTTTTTTTCTATCTACCACATAACGTTTGAAGCTGTGGGGAAAATGATAGCATAAAAATACAACATTTTACATTGAATTAACATGCTCACTGGAGAACAGAAGGTCTCTCTCAGTGAGATAAGGAAGTATGTGGAGCGAGGAAGCGAGTCACTCTCTGTCTCTCTTTCTCTCACCCTTATCTTTCACTTTTACTAATAAGAGATGCCCAATTACAGCCTTTTAGAGCCACAGTCTGATCAATACCCACCCAGGATCTTCCGAAAGAGAGCAAGCGAAAGAGAGGGTTATATTTATGATCCCATTCCTTCTCAGTCCCCGGAGAGAGAGCAGCTATTGAAAGATTTGTATTGACTTTCCATGCAGGGCTTTCATCTTGTTTTATTGCGTTGTGGCACGGTGTAGTTTGGCTGGGTGATGAGGGGGTGGAGGGGAATGGATAGGGTGTTGGGCTGAGAGAGAGGAGTCTGGGATCTCTCGGGCTCTGCCACTGCAGGGAGCTCCATTACGGAGAGAAGGAGATGGCCACAAGAGGGGGGTAATTTGAACAACGCTGCGTAGCCTCCAAACACCAGGTTAACAAGGACCCACTCCTGTGATCCAAGGTGCTTGTTTGTGGTTGTGTAACATAGTAAAGGTTGAATGCAAGGTGGACTGGGTTAGAAAATGTCTATCTGTGTTTTATGTGAGAGTAAAGATTAAGAAACATACTCTGCAAAAATGGAGATCCATAATATTTGGAGAAAGCTATCTGTTGTTCTCATTCATCTTGCACTTGGCACTTGTTTCACTAATTTTGGCTCATTTTTTGTTATATTAGCTGGCAGAACATTTTCTGTAATATAATGAGCTATTTTTTGCTTTATGCACTACAGTTTAAAAGTTTGAAATTTTTGCTCTTTTTTTTTCTTAATGCCTTTAAAATAAATCTTATATATTCACCAAGGCTGCATTTATTCAATCAAAAATATAATAAAAACTGAAATATTACTAAATAGTATTACAATTTAAAATGTAATTTATTCTTGTGATGGCAAAGTTGCATTTTCAAGAAACATGAATTATTATCAACGTTGAAAACAGCTGTGCTACTTAATATTTTTGTGGAAACCGTAATACATTTTTCAAATTCTTTTCAAAAATATTTTTACAGTAAAAAACAGTAACAGTGTTTAAAAATTTTTTTTTTTAAATTCTGGCTTCTTGCAGCTAAATTTCAATGCTAAATCTGAACAACCATCAGTGGAGAAATATGCTATTTGCCCACAAAATGGCGTAATTTTAGCACCGACCAGCAGGGGCAAACTGAACAATGTTAATCAGCCAAACCTTGCAAGATGTTTTAGATAAGTAAACTGAATGGGTTCTTTATTAATATTGTAGTGTTTTTTGAGCATGCTTAGGAACCTTTCTGAATTCATATGGTCCTGCACACATATAAGATATTCAGATAATGATGATAATTTGGCCATAGTATTATCTATTAAATATGCACTATATAATCTGGTTAACCAGATTGCCATATTTAGCCAATATTCTGTAATATGTCATATGCCTGTATTAATATTCACAATAAATTTCATTTGTAACTGTGCATATCTATAGAAAAGTACTTCTAGGAGTTTATTTGGGAGATTGTTTGGGAAATGTCAAGTGAACATTTTGGAAAAATATTTTTTTCCCCCCCAAGCATTAAAATAAATGAATTCAAATTTACAGATGGGTGAAGCAAATTAACATTCAGAATTGATATAGGCTACATTGTTTTTATGAAGCATGTAAAACTCTTTTTTTTAGAATAAAGGGATAGTTCACCCCATTCCAAATCTTGAGCAGTTGAAGAAGTTTTTTTTTTAGTTTTTTTTATTGGTCCATGTTTTGAAAGCCAAAGGACTCCAGTGTTGTTTGGATCCAAGTGTTAATGCCTTCTTTTGTGTTCCATAGAAGAAAGTACATTATTGAAAAGAAGGTGAGTAAATGATGATGAGTGAGCTATCCCTTTAACCAGAATATGGATTAATGAATGTACTTGTAAACATGACCAATGAAAGCAAAAGAGAAAAGCCTCTTGGCCTAATTAACCCTGATTTGAAAAGTAAAAAACACACATATAAATGTTCAGTTAAATACAGAAGGAGAAAAAGGGAAAATCACAATGCATCATTTTGGATTGCACTCAGAGAAGGTTAAAGAATGATTAGACGGATAGAAGTCCCGGAGCAGTTGTCTGAGGAAGTCCCTGGTGTGAAATGTCCACTTGCTAATCAATATTCCTGTCAGGCTGCATTAATCTCCATATAGAATGTCACATTAATGCCAGAGATACACAGTGGTTTCTGCTGCTGGGACGCCTGTTAAAAGTATGGATCAGAGCCAGTGTTTAGCTGATGCTTCCCCTGCATTGCCAGTCTCAGGCCAGTTTTGAGCCAGCATTTCTTGCTATGTTTAAGAATGGAAATTCGAAACTAGAGTTTTCAAGTTTAAAGTTTTTCCTTTTGTATTTTCCCATAAAAACGTAAATGATTCAGATTGCCTTCTGTGTCAACAATTTCTGTTTTTATTTGTCCTCTGTAATTTTTAGAGAAACATTTGAGACTTTTTTGAGAGTCTTTTAAACAAGAGCAACCTCTAAGTAATAAACCGTTCCACAGGGTTGAATGAATAGTTCACCCAAAAATGAAAATTTGCTGAAAATGTACTCCCCCTCAGGCCATCCAAGATGTAGATGAGTTTGTTTCTTCAGACATTGTTTAATGGACTGGAGTCATGTGTATTATCTGTGGATTATTGTGATGTTTTTATCAGCTGTTTTATCTGATGGCACAGATAGTGATTCAGATAATTTCTCCAAATATGTTTACAAGAAGAAACAAACTTATCTACATCTCGGATGGCCTGAGAGTGAGTACGTTTTCAGCAAATTTTCATTTTTGAGTGAACTGTTCCTTTAACTGTAAGCTGCTAGTTTACATACACTCTTAAACATAATTGTTATTTATAGGTATTGGTTGTTACATAAAGACCTTTTAACATCCATAGAACCTTTCCAATGCACAAAAGGTTATTTAAAGTGGAAAAAGCTTCTTCAGATTATTAGAATGTTCTTCACACTAAGAAAAAAAATGGTTTCATTTTAGAAACTGTTTACTGAAAGGTTCTTTGGGGAACCCAAAATGGTTCTTCAGTTGCATCGCTGTGAAAACCCCTTTTGGAATGTTTATTTTTAAGAGTGTACATAAAAGTAGTAAACTATCCTGGACTATTCCCATATTCCTAAAGGCCTACTTAGCCTTTCCATCCTACAAGATAAGGTGGATGTCTTGTAGGATGGAAAGGCTAAGTAGGCCTTTCCAAAGGGACATGCACTTATGGCGCTTTTCCACTGTGTGGTACGACTCGGCTCGGTATGGCTCAGTACGGCACGGAATGGTTCGGCTCGGCACGGTTTGCGTTTCCACTGCAGTTCAGTACCACTTTAGAGTGGGCGGGATTATTCACATGTCGTTATAGTTGCGCCGCCTCTACTACCCCGTCTCCTAAAAAAAACTTTTTCATTCCGCATTGCCCCATCAAGCTCTCGCTGGATCCGCTCCTCTGCTATCAACGAGAGGAACGTCTGTACTTCCACAACAGACAACAAAATTTTTAGTTGTTAAAAAAAGGTGCGCTCGTTCAAAACAGTTGCGTTCGATCCTTCGCTGGCTGTGCTAATTTAAATCTAGCGGTTCTTTTGTGTTTGTGTCGCAAGTTCAGTGACGCAGGTAGTGACGATTCTCTCCGGCCAATCCGTGATCAGCAGAGTTTACACGTCACGTTTTGGTAATGGTACGGTTCACTTGGAACCCCAACCGAAGTGGTACTAAAAAAAGTACCAGGTACTGTACCCAGTGGAAAACCCCCCAAAAGTGAACCGTACCGAGCTGTACCGTGCCGTACCATGCAGTGGAAAAGCGCCATTAGAGGCCTGTTGTGCCTCCTGCCAATCAGCATGCAACAAACAGACCTTCAGTTGTCATGGGAACTGTGATCAAAAGGTTAACTGTCATTACATCTACTCAGAATAGTAGTAAACAGACAGTAGTAAGAAGAGTTTAATAGATTTTAGTTGAGCCAAACATTTGAGCTCATATAGAGGATGCTCTGTGTTGCTACCAAAACATTAATATGTTCATGTAAATGCTGGTGTATTTTATAGATGCTTGCACAGGGCCAAACACACAGAACTCTGATTTTTGTTAATGTGTTTCAGTGGCAGTTAAACAACAGAACCACAAACGTTTGCAGCTATGAATAAACACGTGAAGTGGATCTGAAAGAAGTGCATCGATTATTCTGTGGGAAAGTGCAATTAAAACGAGAAAAACACACTGGGTTGCTTGTTACCTCCGTATAAAGATTAGTGGTTCTACCTTAATCAAATGTGGATGAATATAGATTTTTTAAGGGGCTTATTTACCTTTTTATAAGGAGACTTTTTCTTCAGTGTATTAGAGATATTCTTGTACCCCAGTGGGAAATGGGAAAGAATGTTTTGGATGCATTCCAGCTGAAATCCCCACTTGATTAGATTTAATAAGCTTATGGGCCAATCGTAATAGGTTTGAAATGATATTGAAGAAGTCTTTCTTAAACCTCTCTTAATACTACAAAAGGACAATAAAATTGGTGCTGAGAGTCACAATTTATAAACATAATGTTGAGTTGATGAATATGTAAAAAATTGTACAAAATTGCACAAAATACAAATTGTACAAAAAATAAATAATGTAGCGTCTCGACCAATCTGACACACTAATTTTTATTTGATTTAACAAATCAATTATTCATTAGATTAACAAATCGTCACAGTCCCCTCACTCAATAAACTGGATGCCAGGATTTCTGCTGAACACCATCCCCCCTTGGTCACCATGACAACTAATCATGATATCACTGGTTTTATGACCCCCCCAGGAATGTGAGTAGGATAACCCACTCTTTGTCCCCATAGGAAAGGCAGAGCAGAAATAGACTTTTCTACTAATTAATTCATAGGAAAACCTTTCTTTGAATGAACACACATATCCTTCAGGTCATTGGGTATATTATTGTCATCGTGTATTTTGTCTTTGATATTTTTAGACTATTTTAGTATGCTTGTGAGGGAACCCATTCCTGATCAAATAAAAGCATTCATAAAAATTAGCTTTGCTCAGTTTACTTAATGGAAATTGTCAGGGATTCGTCACAGTTACATCAGTCACCATCCAGGATAATCACCCGATCACAGTCACCTGAGTTCTGATCACCTGCACCTGCTGTCACCAATCAAGCCACACTACAAATACACACACATCACAGTTACTCACTGTCCGGTCTACCGTTCACTCCTATGGACTGTTCTGGATTCTCTCAGCTGAACGCACCTAGAAAGACTTGCCTACTGTTCCTCCCGCGATCCTCCAACGACTCCTTGGAAACTGTTCCACGATCTCCAACGAACCTGCAAAGGATACAAACCATCAGAACTCAGATAAGAACCCCAGAATCATTCACTGTGTTGACACACACCTGCATTTACCTCACCCGTTCTATTCCTCTGCATATCCTGTCAATAAACCATCCTGTTTTGCACTTACCTGTTGTTTCCGGCCCTGATTTGTGACAGAAGACTGGACCAATACAATTACCTCCTTGGATCCTCGACCTCCCACACTCGCAGAAGTCCTGGAGGAGCTAGTAAACACACTCCGGGCTTCCCTTCTTCCCCGACAACCCCCCCCAATCTGCCTCTGTCAGTCCCATGGCCATGCCTGCTTCATACGCGGGTGATGCAGCTGAGTGTGACGGTTTCCTCCTGCAAGTGGCACTGTTTATTGAGAAGCAGCCTCAGAAGTTTACCTCCGAACGCACAAAGGTAGCATTCCTGATCTCACTTCTTAACGGAAGAGCGCTGTTGTGGGCTAAGGCCATATGGAATGCTAATAGTGCCATAATTAATTCATATGATGCCTTCACTAACCATTTCAAAGAAGTCTTTGGTCATACTACAGGAGTGCTATCTGTGTCCGACCAGTTACTGCGGCTGCGCCAAAGCCCTTCTTCCATTAGCAACTACACACTGCTATTCAGAATGCTGGTGGCGACTAGCGGGTGGAATGAGGCGGCTCTACTTGGCGCATACCGGCAAGGATTGAATCCCCGTGTACAAGCTCAAAGCGTCCGGAAACGTCATGCCCAGGAGCTCCGAGTCGAGACCATCCAGGGAAAACCGCTAGGATGTGGGTGGGTGAAATACCGAGCACCAACATTGAAGCTCAAGATTGGCACTCTACACAAGGAGGAAATCACTTTTTTTGGTACTGGAGGGACCCACCGTTGATATCATCCTGGGACGCCCCTGGCTAGTTCTCCATTCTCCAGAGATCAGATGGGACTCGTGTGAGGTGACTCGCTGGAGCGAGCACTGTCACCGCATCTGCCTCACATTACCTACTCCGCTCCCAGGATCACGCTCTGTTCAAGTTTCATCTACCCTCGTCGAAAGCCCCGAACCTCGGAAGAAGGTCACGGTCCCATCTGATTATTCTGCGTTCCAGGATGTCTTCAGTAAGCAGGCAGCCACCCAGTTACCACCTCATCGGCCATGGGACTGCGCTATCGACTTGATGCATGAAGCTAAACTCCCCAAGGGTAGAGTATACCTATTGTCCATCCTGGAGCGCAAGGCAATGGAGGAATACATCAAGGAGGCTCTTAACCAAGGATTCATCCGACCTTCCACTGCTCCTGTCGCTTCTAGTTTCTTCTTCATGGGCAAGAAGGACGGGGGCTTGCGGCCATGTATCGACTACCGGACTCTGAACTCCCATACGGTGAAACTGCCCTATCCACTTCCCCTGGTCCCGGCTGCCCTCGAGGAACTCCGTGGGGACTGCACATTTTCCAAGCTTGACCTGCGAAGTGCGTACAACCTCGTTCGAATCCGGGAGGGCGACGAGTGGAAGACGGCATTCATGCCCGTGGTCTGTGGAGTGGTCGCCATCTCACATGGCACATCAATTGCCTGGAGATGCTGGCCGTGTTTCGAGCCCTCAAACACTTTCTTCCAGACCTAAGGGATCGCCATGTGTTGGTGCGCACCGACAACACAGTGGTGGTCTTTTATATCAACCACCAGGGAGGTCTGCGTTCGCGCCCCTTATGCAAGCTGGCGTATCAGATCCTTGTGTGGTCCCAGGGCAAGCTCCTCTCGCTGAGGGCAGTGCATATTCCTGGGCATCTCAATATGGGGGCAGACATCCTGTCGAGGCAGGGGCCGAGGCCCGGGGAATGGATGCTTCACCCCGAGGTGGTGAAGCAGATATGGAGAGTTTTTGGCCAGGCTCAGGTGGACTTGTTTGCGACTCAGATGACATCGCAATGTCCCCTCTGGTTCTCTCTGACTCATCCAGCGCCACTGGGGCTGGATGCGATGGCACAGACTTGGTCGAGGCTTCGGCTGTACGCTTTTTCCCCGATCGCTCTGCTCCCGGGAGTTCTAGAGAGAGTGCGTCGGGACGGGGTCCGTCTATTGCTAGTAGCCCCATTCTGGCCGGGCCGAGTATGGTTCTTGGACTTGATTTCTCTCCTCGACGGCACTCCATGGGAGATTCCCGTCAGGAGAGATCTCCTCTCACAGGCGGAGGGTATGATCTTTCACCCCCGCCCAGAGTTGTGGAAGCTGTGGGTGTGGCCCCTGAGGGGGCACAACTCATAGCATCTGGTCTCTCAACCGAGGTTGTTGAGACCATCCTCCAATCTAGAGCTACCTCAATGAGGATACTGTACGCCCTGAAGTGGAGGCTCTTCACTTCATGCTGCGGAGACCGCCTGCTTGACCCAGTTAACTGCCCGATTGGTACAGTGCTGGAGTTCTTGCAGGCCCGTTTCTCCGCGGGGTTAACCCACTGTCCCTCCTTGGGACCTCGCTGTGGTGTTAGAAGCTCTCTGTAGGCCTCCCTTTGAGCCTATCGAGGAGATATCGGATCGTCTTCTTACATTAAAGGCTGTGTTTCTCTTAGCTGTATCTTCTCTAAAGAGAGTTGGGGATCTGCAGGCCCTTTCTGTGGCTCCTTCCTATCTCAACTTTGTGCACGGTCTGGCCAAAGCTTTTTATACCCTCGGGCGGGGTATGTCCCTAAGGTCCCCTCCTCTACACCACGGCCTGTTGTACTCCAGGCTTTTTATCCTCCTCCCTTTAGGGAGCCCGACCAGCAGAGGCTTAATTGTATGTGTCCAGTGCGAGCACTGGATGCATACGTCCACAGAGCTGCCCTGTGGAGAAAGGCGGATCAACTGCTTGTGTGCTATGGTCCCCCTAAGAGAGGTCATCCTGCTTCCAAGCAGACCCTCAGCCGGTGGATAGTTAATGCCATTACTGTTGCCTATGAGTCCTCTGATCTCCCCTCACCATTGGGGGTCAAGGCTCACTCGACAAGAGGTGTGGCGGCCTCCAAGGCCTTTCTGGCAGGAGTTCCAATGCAGGACATCTGCAACGCTGCAGGATGGTCTACGCCCCTCACATTCGTCATTTTCTATGACCTAGATTTTGGCTGGAGGGAGCAAATCATCCGTTCATAGTAATTACCGACCACAAGAATCTTCAATACCTAAGAGAAGCCAAGAGACTTAACCCTCGCCAAGCCCGCTGGGCATTGTTCTTCACCAGGTTTCAGTTCACAATCACCTGTCGTCCAGGAAATCGTAACCAAGCTGACGCTCTCTCACGCATGCACTCTCCAGACACGCCTTCCGATCCTGAACCCATTCTCCCTCCAGCCCTGATAGTAAGCTCCATTCAATGGAACATCGATGACATTCGAGCCGCCACTCTTACCGAACCTGCTCTGCTGGGAGGCCCAGAAGGGAAAACGTATGTGCCCACTTCCCAACGGCAATGCCTTCTGGGCTCAGTTCACAACGTACCGGGCTCTGGACATCCAGACAACCAACGGACCCTCTTGCTCCTCCAAGCTCGATACTGGTGGCCCAGTATGACCCGTGATATCATCAGGTACGTCCGCAGTTGCTCAGTCTGCGCAATGTCAAAGATCCCTCGTCACCTCCCCGTAGGCAAGCTAGTGCCCCTGCATATCCCACATCGACCCTGTTCTCCCCTGGGAATCGATTTTGTGACTGACTTACCCAACTCAGACTGTTGTACCTGCATCTTGGTAGATCGTTTCTCCAAAGCCTGTAAGCTAATCCCCCTCAAGGGACTTCCAACCGCTCTCGAAACTGCAGAAAGTTTGTTCACACACATCTTCAGAAACTTTGGAGTCCCCAAGGACGTAGTCTCCGACAGGGGACCTCAGTTTATCTCCCGCGACCAACACAGCTGGAGCCGTTTCTTCCCTTGGACCAAGTATGCACAGAATTCCCTGAGCCAGACCACCACCGGCCTCACGCCGTTTCAGTGCATACTCTGTTACCAGCCACCGATCTTCCCGTGGACAGGAGAACCGTCGGAGGTTCCAGCTGTAGACCACTGGTTCCGAGCGAGCGACTGTGGGACTCGGCTCACCTCCAACGTGCAGTGTGGAGGCATAAGGCCTTCGCAGATGCTCGGCGTACTTCCACTCCCACTTACCATCCAGGAGAAAAAGTATGGCTGTCCACCCGGGATCTGTGCCTCCGCCTGCCCTGTAAGAAGCTGAGTCCCCGCTACATTGGTCTGTTCCTGATACAGAGGCAGATCAACAAGGTCACTTATGAACTCCGACTCCCACCCAGGCACCGAATTCACCCCACTTTCCACGTTTCACTCCTTAAACCTCACTCTCCCTCTGCTCCAGGACCCACTGAATCCGACGAACCTCCTCCTCCAGAAATCCTTGACCAACCGTCCATCTACCTGGTCCGTGACATCCTGGACTCGCGGCAACGGGGTGGTCGACTGGGATGGTTATGGACCTGGACGAACATTCCTGGGTGGCCAAGGACGACATTCTGGACCCTTTGCTACTAGAGGACTTCCATCACACCCATCCTGATCGCCCCGCACCCAGAAGCCGTGGCTGCCCCCTTCGCCGCCCCTGGAGGAGGGGGTAATGTCAGGGATTCGTCACTTCAGTCACCATCCATAATAATCACCCGATCACAGTCACCTGAGTTCTGATCACCCGCACCTGTTGTCATCAATCAAGCCACACTACAAATACACACACATCACAGTTACTCACTGTCCGGTCTACCGTTCACTCCTATGGACTGTTCTGGACTCTCTCAGCTGAACTCACCTAGAAAGACTTACCTACTGTTTCTCCCGCGATCCTCCAATGACTCCTTGGAAACTGTTCCACAATCTCCAACGAACCTGCAAAGGATACAAACCATCAGAATTCTGATAAGAATCCCAGAATCATTCACCGTTGACACACACCTGCATTTACCTCACCCGTTCCATTCCTCTGCATATCCTGTCAATAAGATGTTGTTTACATTAATCATTTGAGAATAAAGTATAACAATAATAATAATTTGAACGGTTTGATGTGATACGAGCTAACCGATCTTTAGATTTAATCACCATTGGTAGCGAAATTTATGGTAATGCTTTTTTCCTCAGTTGGTCAGAACAAATGTGGCAGACTTGTTACTTACTTGTTCAGATGGCAATATATGGTGAAAATTCCAAGACATAGGCTAGAATCTGCGATTGCGAAGTAGAGTACACATACTCTTCAGAACATTAGATTCATCCGCCGTGCCGACTCGCAACCCACGCAAGCTAGATAATTCTGCACACAGCTGCAATTCCAGGTTGTCAAACCGAGATGGTGACAAAGAGGCAAAACTTATGGACTGCAGCTTTAAGAAACCCATTTCCAGTGTTTGCATCCACTGCCAACATCAGCTGTTTGGCTTAGCTTGTTGACAAGTTCAGAAGAGCTACAGTATCAGAAATTGTCAGACCAACAAGGCTTTCAGTTTTATAAGGTGCAAACTATCATGCTAATCAATCAATACTGTGTTGCTAAAGGAATAATTCACCCAGAAATGAAAATTTTCTGGAAATTTACTCACCCTCAGGCCATATAAGATGTAGATAGTTTGTTTCTTCGTCGGAACAGATTAGGAGAAATTTAGCATCACATCACTTGTGGATTCTCTGCAGTGAATGGGTGCCGCCAGAATCAATAATAACGCTTCCTACAGTGAAAAAGTCCATCCCCTGTTGTCCTCTCACATATTTGTTTGGAACAGTTTTGGGCTGTTTTCACTTGTAAACAATGCTTGATCGATGCATATTTCTCTCCTGATTTAGAGGAGACAACTTGTAGAGTATTTTAGCTGAAAGCAGTGGATTGAAGTTATTACATGTTACTTACATGAAGCTTTCCACTTCACAAGATATTAATTGATGGACTGGAGTCATGTGAATTACTTGTGAATTATTGTGAAGCTTTTATCAGCTATTTGAACTCTCATTCTGATGGCACCCATTCACTACAGAGGATCCATTGGTGAGCAAGTGATGTAATGCAAAATATCTCTACCAAATCTACCAGAGCTGTGAAGAGTACCTGAAAACCATACTTGAGTAAAAGTGCAGATACCTTAAAGTGAAAGTTACTCCATTATAAATTACAAGTCACCACTTCCAAAACAACTTGAGTAAAAGCCTTAGAGTATCTGATTTTAACAGTACTTAAAGGGGTCCTATTATGCTTTTTAACTTTTTCAACTTTAGTTAGTCTGTAATGTTGCTGTTTGAGCATAAAAAAGTTCTGCAAAGTTACAAAGCTCAAAGTCCACTTTAAAAGGAGATATTTTATTTAACAGAAATCACTTTTCAAAAACTACAACAAACGACTCGTTTGGACTGCAACGCATATTTTCCGGGATTTGTGATATCACAAATATCGATGAATGGGACGAGAACCTGGTTGAGCTGCACTAGAGAAGGCAGTGAGTGTTATCATTATATTGGAGACACGCTAGCTTTCCCAAGGCAGATGAACTTAGATTGGTTACAATCATCCTGGTTTAAATCGCGCTCAAATTGATTTGATATTGACGCAATATTTACACTGAAGCTGGCAGGCGGTTATGGTAAGGAGCGTGACATTTCCCGACCAGGCGCCAAGTGCTGCCAATCACAACACACACTGGCCCAGCTAACCAATCACAGCACATTCCGTATTTCAGAAGGCGGGCCTTCATTTGATACAGGAACTATTCTAGCCGTTCATGCCAGACTGGGTAGAGAGGTGTTGTAATAATGTAAAATATGTGAAAAATAATGTGTTTTTCATCACGTTTATTTTCTAAAACCAAAACAAAACAATACCTCAAAAGGATAACGGATAAATAAAATAAGGTTAAGTAAAATTAAGAAGTCAAAGCCTTCTTGCACTGGATGTGCTGGTTTCAGCCTCATTGCCGGCTGCGGTCATGTCCTCATCTCATATATAAAACACCTATGATTCACAACTACTTGCTAAGGAACTCACATTCACGTAAGTATAGCCTTGTTGACAAGTTTAGATGAGTAAGGGCAAAAACGCACAAGATATAGTTCTTTCAGTGCCCTGTAATTGGCAATATCAATTCTTTTGTAGCAGAAATAAACTATGCAAAATGTAATGTGTAATTGCAATGCTCATTACAAATGTAGTGGAGTAAAGAGTACAGAGACTTTGTAGAAAATGTAGTGAAGTAGAGAGTAAAAGCTGCTAATATCTTTGATACTCAGATACTCAAGTACAGTACTTAATTACATTTGTTCAAATACTTTCAACCTCTGAAATCTAAGTCATGGATGACCTGAGAAAATGCATGGTGATCATTCAAAGGATTCAAAGGATTCAAAGCATTTTATTGTTATATGCCCAGTGAGGAAAACAAGTTTCCCTGAGCAATGAAATTCTTACTTTGCTGTCCACAATGAATGCCAAGACAGTGCAATGCTATACACAAACTATACATACATACATGCATACATACAATGTAAGAAACATAATAATAAAAACTATGCTGCAGTAGTAAGAATAAAGACTATGAAAAAATGGAAATATAGACTATGTGTATCTATACACAGGTGCATCTCAATAAATTAGAATGTCATGGAAAAGTTCATTTATTTCAGTAACTCAAATTGTGAAACTCGTGTATTAAATAAATTCAATGCACACAGACTTAAGTAGTTTAAGTCTTTGGTTCTTTTAATTGTAATGATTTTGGCTCACATTTAACAAAAACCCACCAATTCCCTATCTCAACAAATTAGAATACTTCATAAAACCAATAAAAACTTTTTTTAGTGAATTGTTGGCCTTCTGGAAAGTATGTTAATTTACTGTAATGTGCTCAATACTTGGTAGGGGCTCCTTTTGCTTTAATTACTGCCTCAATTCAGCGTGGCATGGAGGTGATCAGTTTGTGGCACTGCTGAGGTGGTATGGAAGCCCAGGTTTCTTTGACAGTGGCCTTCAACTCATCTGCATTTTTTTGGTCTCTTGTTTCTCATTTTCCTCTTGACAATACCCCATAGATTCCACTCAAATTCTTGAATCGATTTTGCTTGACAATCCTTATAAGGCTGCGATTCTCTCGGTTGGTTGTGCGTCTTTTTCTTCCACACATTTTCCTTCCACTCAACTTTCCAATGCTTGGATACAGCACTCTGTGAACAGCCAGCTTCTTTGGCAATGAATGTTTGTGGCTTACCCTCCTTGTGAAGGGTGTCAATGATTGTCTTCTGGACAACTGTCAGATCAGCAGTCTTCCCCATGATTGTGTAGCCTAGTGAACCAAACTGAGAGACCATTTTGAAGGCTCAGGAAACCTTTGCAGGTGTTTTGAGTTGATTAGCTGATTGGCATGTCACCATATTCTAATTTGTTGAGATAGTGAATTGGTGGGTTTTTGTTAAATGTGAGCCCAAATCATCACAATTAAAAGAACCAAAGACTTAAACTACTTCAGTCTGTGTGCATTGAATTTATTTAATACACAAGTTTCACAAATTGAGTTGAATTACTGAAATAAATGAACTTTTCCACGACATTCTAATTTATTGAGATGCACCTGTATGCGAGTATAGAGTAGAAATATAGAATGTGAAAATAGAAATATGGACTATGTATATGGTATCTACATATGCGAATATACAGTAATAACTTATGTGCAAAAAAACAATAGTGCAGTAACGTGCAAATTGAGTGCAAGTACATGATAACAATAGCAGCAGTAACAGATGTGCAAATTGAGATGAAGCTACATGAGTAATATTAATAAATGTGCAATGGTAGTAATAACAGCAATAACATTACAAATGATCAAATGAGATGAAACAATTTGGTCCGACTGTTCTCTGAGATAGATAAGTCCACTAGCTAGCTACCTGTTTAAGAGTCGAATAGCTGAGGGGAAGAAGTAGTTCCTTAATCTGGAAGTTCTGCAATTTACACTCCTGTACCTCTGTCCTGAGGGTAGGAGTGTGAACAGTCTGTGTTGGGGGTGGGTGGGGTCTTTAATGATGGATGCAGCTCTTCTGTGGACTCTGCGATGGTAAATGGCCTGCAGAGAGGGCAGTGGAGTCCTGATGATCTTCTCAGCAGTCTTCACCACTCTCTGCAGACGTTTGCGGTCCCTTACAGTAGTGCTGCAATACCATGCAGTGATGCAGCTGGTCAAGACACTCTCAACTACACAGCTGTAGAAGTTGTTGAGGATCTTAGGTGACATGCCAAACTTCCTCAGCCTCCTCCGGAAGTACAGCCGCTGTTGTGCCTTATTAACCAGCTGGATGGTGTTGAGTGTCCAGGTGAGGTCCTCGCTGATGTGGACCCCCAGGTATTTAAAGCTGCTCACCCTCTCCACTTCAAGCTCTCAGATAAACAGTGGCTGGTGAGTTTTCCTCTTTTTCCTCAAGTCCCCTATCATCTCCTTTGTCTTGTCCGTTAGGAAAATAGTGTCAATAATGCAAAATGACAATAGTAAACACTCATTTTTCAGTTAAAGACAGTTCATCATTGAATTCAGTGATGTCAACATCCAGCTCAGTTTAAATAATATCTTTGCAATCAAGTCAACGATATCGCTGGAAATGAAGTGTCCCCAACTAAGCAAGCCAGAGGCGACAGCAATTGGTGGTATTGATAAGGATATAAGTGTCCTTATCTTCCAGGTGAAAAAGGGAAATATGGAGGGCAGCAGCAATGGCGTCTGAGGTGGACCTGTTGGGCCGATATGCGTACTGCAGTGGGTTCAATATGTCCGGCATACTGCTCTGAATGTGTGTCAGCACCACTCTCTCAAAAAACTTCATGATGATTGGAGTGAGTGTTACTGGCCTGTAGTCATTCAGGCAGGTCGGGGGGCTCTTCTTGGGAAGGGGGATGATGGTTGTGGTCTTGAAGCAGGTTGGGACGGAGGGGGGAGGGGGGTTGAGTGGTCAGAGTGTGTGTGTTCCTCTTCTCTGTGTCGATGCTGGAGGTCTCGAAGCGGGCGTAGAAGGTGTTGAGGTCATCCGGCAGGCTGTCTGAAGTGCTGATAGTGGTGCTCATGGTGGTCCTGTAGTTTGTGATGTGCTGCATGCCTTGCCACATCCGCCCGGCGTCGCCAATAGAGTAGAAACTGTCCAGCTTCTCTCTGTACTGTCTCTTGGCCGCTGTAATGGCTTTTCTCAGTCCGTACCTAGCAGCTCTGTACTCTGTCTCGTTGCCTGATGTAAATGCAAGAGATCGAGCGCGTAGCATGTGGTGTACCTGACTGTTTATCCAGGGCTTCTGGTTGGGGAAATTCCTGACTGTACAATGTTATCAACACAAGTGCTAATGTACCCAGTCACATACTCAGCATAATCCTGTATGCTGACAGAAGAGTCCTCCAAAGTGGCTGCAGCTTTAAACACATCCCAGTCTGTCAGAGCAAAACAGTCCTGCAGGATGCCCTCAGTTTGTAGGGTCCAAAGCTTAACCTCTTTGGTGACAGGGTTTGTTTGAGTCTTTGTCTGTAGGCCGGGTACATGAACAAAGAGATGTGGTCTGAGTATCCAAAGTGGGGGCGGGGTGCAGCCCTGTATGTGTCGCGTATATTGCTGTAAACATTGTCCAGTGTGTTTTTATCGTGGGTGGGAATGTCCACATGTTGGTGATATTTGGGAAGAACAGTCTGTAATTTGCACTGATTAAAGTCGCCAGCTACAATAAAAACAGCATCAGGGTGAGCCGTCTCTAGTGCGCTTAGTACATCATGGAGCTTGCCTAGCGCTACTGTGGAGTTAGCTCGCGGGGGGATGTAAACAGCGGCTATAAACAAAGCAGAAAATTCCCTCGGTAGATAATAGGGACAGAATTTCAGCAATAAAAACTCCACGTCTGGTGAGCAGTGCTTAAAAACAGTCTGTATGTCTCCGCACCACGAGTTGTTAATAAACACACACACACCTCCCCCTTTAGCCTTACCGGAGGCTGCGGTCCAGTCTCCTCGATGTATGGAGTGAGTTTGTAGCTGAACAGAAGATTCCGGAACTTTCTCTGAGAGCCAGGTCTCTGTGAAAATCAGAGCGCAGCATTCTCTTATTTCCCGCTGTGATGTAACCCTTGCTCTCAGCTCGTCCAGTTTGTTTTCCAGAGATCGTACGTTAGCTAACAACAGGCTGGGTAGCGGTGGTCGGCTAGCGCAAGCTTTTAGCTTAGCATGAAGCCCTCCCCTCTTGCTTCGCTTGCATCGCCGTCTCCGGAGCGCTCTCTTCGGGTCAGCTACCTCGCTCGAGCTCGGTGCATAGCTGTCAAGTTCAGTTGCTGAGAGTCGGGATTTGAACCTGGATCCCCTTTCACACTAAAAGAAAGCTGTACCACTAGACTAACATTTTATATAACTGACTTTTAAAAACAGTTTTTCCTTCCCCCCCCCCCATGGTCATGTCTTATTTTTCAGGACTGTGACTGGTGGTGCCCCTTAAAAAAGCGGTGCATGATGCCCTTCAGAATAAGCACTTACTGTATCAGCTCCATCATGCTTCTATCTGCACAACTTCTATTTCAACAGATACCTGAAGTGACCAGGGCATAGTGACATTCGTCAAAATGTAAATTCTATATGCTGATAAGCTTGTTGACATTTCCTAATGGTTAAAATCTTTTATATGTTTTTATATGGACTCTTTTACAGGAAAAAACTCTGTAGACGTTATTGGAAACCTCTCCCCGCAGAGGAACACACCAATGGATTTGGTTTTTAAAAGGTTTTATAGCATTTCTATGGAAATGGAGCATGCTTTTCTTGATGCTTGATGTTCAGCCCTTGATGTCATAACGCACAGAAAGCAGTGTCCATCTCATTTTAGGCAAGCAATTTTCTTTTACTCTGTACTTTTCAGGAGACCTCTTCAAATATGATGTAAGCAGTGTAATCACACTTTATGACTCTGAGTCAGTGTTATTTTAGGGCAAACCTTTTTGCCAATATTGTGGTTAACATTGTGCTTTTTTCTAATTTGTATTTACTTAATTCATTTTCTCAGATATTTGTTCCAACTAATGTTTTAATATCTTTTAGAGCAGACTGTGTGGATTACAAGTCTTAAACATCAAACTACAGGGTGCATCTTTGATTAATAGGTGTTTCGTCTACACGGTTCTTATAAACTAGTTAGAGGCTTCCCTTTTATTTGGGCACGGCGAGCTGATCCGTGGCTAATATGCAGCAATCCAGTTGCATGTATCATTGCGAGCCGAGGGAAGGATGTTTGCTGGGGACTAATTTGAGTATAACACTGACAGCATGGCGAGAAAGATCGAGAGTTTGGAATAAACTTAGCCATATCATTAGGCAAAAAAGTTAATCAGAAGTTACACTTGGACTTTAAAAATAATGATAGAAGTAGAAGTATCTACTGCTAATCCACAAAATTTCACCTCTACTCTGCCCAGTTTTTCAATGCAGGAGAGTTTCACAGATGTAAAGTTTCACAGACACACTGTACTCTTACTTGATGTTCAGTTGCAACCATATGTAATCATTTATATGAAGAAAAAAATCAAGCGTTCATTTTTAGTGTCTTTGCTAGTGATGGCATATACTGGCAGATTCTGACAGGTCTTCATTCCTCTATAATTGTTATTTTGATGTTTGAGATTAAATATTAAATTTAATCTCTGCTTGGAAACATTAGAAAAGATGTCTTAAATAAGAAAAAAAAGATTAAGAATTGCTGTAGCATAGAAGTTCAGGTATGTTTTAATGGAATTATCCTTAAGATCTTATCAAATTATTACTTGCCATTTATTTGAATTCAGTTTACATTATCATACCTTGAACTTGTTTAATCTTTTTGAATAATTCTCTTTCATTTCTTCTTACAGAAAAAGTACTGTCAAAGCAGTAACTAAATCAGCATACTATCATCTCAAAAACATTGCAAGAATTAGATGTTTTGTTTCCAGTCAAGACTTGGAGAAACTTATTCGTGCCTTTATCACCAGAATTCTGACTAGAACCAGAAAATCTGAGAATATTACACCAGTCCTCAGGTCTTTACACTGGCTTCCAGTTATATTTAGGATTGATTTTAGAGTACTTTTACTCATTTATAAATCACTCAATGGCCTAGGACCTAAATACATAGCAGATATGTTCACTGTATATAAACCTAACAGACCACTCAGATCATTAGGATCGAGTCAGTTAGAAATACCAAGGGTTCACACAAAACAAGGGGAGTCTGGTTTTAGTTATTATGCTGCCCGCAGTTGGAATCAGCTTCCAGAAGAGATCAGATGTGCTAAAACATTAGTCACATTTAAATGCAGACTCAAAACTCATCTGTTTAGCTGTGCATTTATTGAATGAGCACTGTGTGATGTCCGGACTGATTGCACTATATTTTATGTATAATCGTTTTCTATTCTTAACCATTTTAAATTCATTTTAAACCTCTTAAATCGATGTTTTAATCATTTTCAAAGTTTTTAAATTCCTTGTTTTATTGTTGTGATTATTTTTTTCTTTTCTTTTATGTAAAGCACTTTGAATTACCATTGTGTATGAAATGTGCTATATAAATAAACTTGCCTTGCCTTGCCTTTAAATTGTATTGAGTTCGCTCAACTGTCTATCAGCAAATTGCTCTTTTTATAAATAACCCAACTATTGGGTTAACTATTTACTTTTATTCATGAGATTATTTTAATGAATAAAAAACACTTTGAAACACTTCAAATACAGATTGTTTATTTAAGTAGAAAAACAATAAATCTGTTTTAAAAACAAGTTTTAAATGACATATAGTATTTAATATAAATATGCACAATTATTTGCATATATTGAATTCAAAATACAGGAGTGAACATGTAGAACACATGGCAAATAAATGTTGGAAGTACAAATATTCAAAATACACATTCAATTCAAAACAAATGTACACATACAATATACATAAATTAAAATACACGTTAAATTCAAAACACAAATATGCACATACAGTACAAATATTCATAACAAATGTGCACATACGGTATACAAAAAAAAGATGTGCAAATGTGCACATGGTTTACCAATTCAAAACCTACACAGGTGCACATATAATACACATTTAAAACAGATGTGCACATACAGTACAAAAATGTACAACCTAAACATTTGTGCACATACGGTATACAAATATAAATCACAAATGTGCACATTCAGTATACCAATTCAAAAACGACACAAATGTGTACACTAAGGACATACCTTTATAATACTTCAAGAAATAAACATATCCTTAAATAAAAAAAGGCTACAGTGTACACCATATGCATTGTGTTATAAACACCTTAATGTGTGTTTTGGCTACTGGATCTACTGATGATCAGTAACATTGAATACAAAGTTTTTTAGGAGGCAGCAATGTGTAGAAGGAACTCCTTCAGGAATATTATAGACTGCATGTTGCAAGAACTCCCAAATGGGAGCAGAGGGCTTTGGGTAGTTTATGTCATAGATGTAGAACATTTTGAAGCATACATCCACTGCTTGAAGTGAGGTCTCCTTTTCAACTGCCTCTCCATTGAAAATGATGAAAACTTGGGAGGAATTTTCTTTGTCTCCAAGCACCAAGACATATGGATCCTGGCTTGTCTCATTTTTGAGGAAGTGCACCATATTACTACTAACCTTGAAAGAATAAATAAACTTTAGTTGGCATATATGACAAACATTCCAGGGATTCAATATATGTTTACAAATGAATCACAGAAAAAAACAGCAGTGTTACCACTGTGTAAAAGTAAAACTGAAGCAGTGTTGTAGTGAATTGAAGTAGGTTAACTCTAAAAGTGATGAATGACCATTAGTCATGACACCTGTGGATAAAAAGCAGAATCACTAAGGAAAGAGTTTATGTACAGAGCAGTGTAATTTAATGGGCCTATATTATCCTTTTTTGGATTTTACTTTTCCTTTAGGTAGTAATATAGCTGTTTGTGCATGTAAACTATTTTAAAAGTTACAAAGTATATGCCAAAGGTCTTTCTATCCAACTTGAACTGCCTATGGTATTCAGTGGGGGGGGGCGAGATCTGTTTGGTTACTGACATTCTTCCAAATATCTTCCTTTGTGTTCAGCAGAACAAAGAAATTCGTACAGGTTTGGAACAACTTGAGGGGGAGTAAATGATCACAGAATTTTCATTTTTGGGTGAACTATACCTTTAAGCAATTCTCAAAAGTATTAATGAAGATACAACAGGTAAAATAGCCAGCTGTCAAATAGTCTGATGTGGGTTTTAACATTTCCACATTTAATTAGCAGTTATTTAAGCAAAGATGTTCAGAAATACAGGGTATGGCTTTAAGTTCAATGAGTAACGTGTGACTTAATTACTAAATTGAAATGCTTGTCCTTACTGTGGTTAAAAATGTCTCATATTGTGGTAAAGATTTTGGTAATATTGCCCCCTCCAAGTAGTTTTATCAGAGAACTGCTATAAAAATTCATGACTTAAAGGGTTAGTTCACCCAAAAATGACATTTCTGTCATTAATTACTCACCCTCATGTCGTCCCAAACCTGTAAGATCTTTGTTCATCTTCGGAACACAAATTAAGATATTTTTGATGAAATCCGAGAGGTTTCTGTACCACACATAGGCAGCAATGTCATTGCACCTTTCAAGGTCCAGAAAGGTATTAAAGACATTGATAAAATAGTCAACGTGGCTACAGCGGTTCAACCTTAATATTATGAAGCGACGAGAATACTATTTGTGTGCAAAAACAAAACAAAAATAACAACTTTACTTAACAGTTTGAACTGTTGACATACGCAGTTGACGTAGTGAATGCAGTTCAGAGCTTCCGTGTACTTACATCCAAACACCGACTCATTATTGGCCGGCTCCTCCGTCAGCATCACACGCATGCATCGGCCATTACTGAGCCCGAGTTCTGATGTAAACACTGAAGCTCTGCAATGAAAATAGCGTAGCAGTATGACAGGGGACGCTGTAATCCAAGCGATGATGGTAGTAGACGTAGTGGGATGACTTTTTTTCCTTTATAAGGTAGCCTAATTTTAAATTTTTACAATGTTTTTATAATGTATTAATTATCACAGGTTGTAAAAAAAAAAAGTAGGCCTATACTAATACTAAGAGTAGATTTGCTTTGAATAGCCAATATTTTAGTAGGCTATAAATATGTGGCTATGTTACAGCTCCCCTTTGAAGCTCTTGTGTTTTTCTCATTTTCAATCTAACCAATCCTATTCTGCTCACAGGTGATTGGAGATGAGTTTTGTTCCTGCATTGTTGCAGTTTGCTGATTTTTGTAAAATTCAAGTTCAATTCAATTCAAGTTTATTTGTATAGCGCTTTTCACAATACAAATCATTGCAAAGCAACTTTACAACAAATTAAGTTTCTACAATATTTAGTGGTAGCTTATCAGTGGTGACTGTCAGTTAATGTACATATGGCAGAAATGTACGGAAAAATCAATTAAACACGTAATCACACAGACGATGAACACTATTAACAGCAATTATTATATGATGCAATCAAACTTATAGCAAAATGTGGTAGTTCTGTATGTTGTTTCAGGGTTGGCATCATCTGAGGTCCTCTGAGGGGTTGGCATCATCTCTTCTGGATCCAGACTGAAGCTTGTGTAAATCCTACCATGGCAAAAAACAGAGAAACAAACAGAGACATAATTAGCGTAGCTGCTGTTCCAACCAAGCAAAATGTATTTGTTTAACCCAAACTAAAGAGTAATAATGTGCATTTGATCAGATATAACTGCAGTACAAGATTATGAGATGCATTATTTGAATGCTTGGCCAAAGAGATGTGTCTTTAATCTAGATTTAAACCGAGAGAGTGTGTCTGAACCCCGAACGTTATCAGGAAGGCTATTCCAGAGTTTGGGAGTCAAATGCGAAAAAGCTCTACCTCCTTTAGTGGACTTTGCTATCCTAGGTACTACCAAAAGACCATAGTTTTGCGACCTTAGGGAGCGTGATGGATTGTAGCGTGGTAGAAGACTAGTTAGGTACGCAGGAGCTAACCCATTAAGGGCCTTATAGGCAAGTAATAATATTTTGTAACTGATACGGAACTTAATAGGTAGCCAGTGCAGAGACTGTAAAATTGGGGTAATATGATCATATTTAAAATAAAATAAAATAACTTAAAAAGTGAGTGACGTGACATGTGGCCAAGTATGGTGACCCATACTCGGAATTAGTGCTCTGCATTTATCCCATCCAAAGTGCACACACACAGCAGTGAACACACACCCGGAGCAGTGTTCTTATGTTTTTGCTATTCAGATAAAAGGGTAGTTTCAGTTTATTATGTTGCGGGCTCATTTGTTGGTAATAAATAATTGATAATAAATAATACTGATGATAATAAATTATCAAAAAATATTGGGCTTATTTTTGAAGCTGCTGTTGCTTATTTGTCTCGCGAGAGTTGGCAACAGTGGTTTGGGGCGCTGGTACGAATTTCCACTGAAAGAGCGGATTGCCTTACGGTTGCGCTCTTTCGTCTTGAGTTTTGAACTTTTATAACAGAAAATTCAGCGAATTTAAATGCTTCTCACTGAATCTGGTGTCTCTCGCATGACTGATGTGTGAGCTCAGCTCACTCGAGCAGCTTCTTTCACTTGTCCGATCCGATAAATGGTCCGTGCAGCTTTTGTAGCCTAATACTAATGATTTCGGCGACATTTCACATTTCACCAGACATTTTTATTAGCGTTAAGTAATACTTCTCTAAACAGTTTTGCTAGTCTTTCAGCTAATGTTTTAATTTATTAATGCTAGCGAACAAACGGGAATAGCATATTCATTTACAATTGATCAGATTTTATGGGGAAGAAAAAAAAACTGACTAAAGGAAATAAAAACTTCATTTTTTTAAATAGTTTTAGGATTTCATTAACGTTTCAGTGCACATTACTTAATGTTATAACAGTTATATACATCATAAAATTATATTAACAGTTAATTACCTTTCATAATCAGGCAGGCTGCTGCTGAGTCGCTGACGGGACCGTTAAAATTTTAACCGGAGTGAAGCGGGAACCATATTTAACCAAACAGTTGGGTTATAACTAAAAATAACACAACGATGAAAAAAATGACCCAACTAATTTTAAGATAACCCAACACAGTGACCCAATATGTAAAACCCAACGGTTGGGTTAAAAAAACTAATAAGATGCCTTCAAAATTCATACGCTGCACTTATGTTTGTGCCACTTCTGCAGAGGTCACCAAAGACAACGTGCTGATGTGTTTATTTCTTCTTACCATAAAAAAATCCCATCCTGCTTCGTTGGTTCAGTGGTGCCAGGAGACCTGACATCAATTTCAGCCCATCTTACGATATGAAGCAGAGAAATGTTTACTTCTGGATAGCTGGGACCTCTATGCCATAAAGGTTGTGTGCTTGTATGGTATCTCTCCTCCACTGCATCTGGACTTTCACCTGCTGTTGTTTGTATTCAAGGGTGAGTGTGTCATTTCGGCTCATCTTTCACTTTCCTCGCAATCTTGTTACTTAAAGCAGAGGTAGTCAAAGTTTCATACTGAATCATCATGAGCTGACCGCTGCCAAAGACTGAGAGTTTGAGTCGTATTACGTTAGATCTCAAGGGTGCGCTCTGTTTATTCCATTTGTCAGTTTCTATAGATGAGACTGAGGAAAGAGGTACAGAAGATTTGTTCAAGCACTGTGAAAAATGAGAGTGTGTCTCAAGCCTTCACATTCTTCTTTATGATTTTCTATATTAGTAAAAAAAAAAAGTGAAAGTGATGTGACGTGTAACCAAGTTTAGTGTCCCATACTTGGGACACCATATTTTTTTCTGAAACCAAACAAACAGCCAAAAGTGACACTTTTTTTTCGGATTCTTTGATGATTAGAAAGTTTAAAAGAATAGCATGTATTTGAAATAAATCTTTTGTAACATTATAAATGTTTTTGCCTTCACTTTCAATCAATTTAACGCATCCTTGCAGAATAAAAATATTAAATTCTTAAATTAATTTTAAAAAAATTGTACTTACCCCAAACTTACACACACACACACACATATATGTGTGTGTGTGTGTGTGTGTGTGTGTGTGTGTGTATATATATATATATATATATATATATATATATATATATATATATATATAAGTGTGTGTGTGTACACTTTAGTATATTAAATAGTTTGCATCTTATTTTATTGTATTAGAATAAATTATATACTAAAATATACTAAAATATTTTATATAATACAAAAATTACATACTGTATATACAGTATATGAAAAAAATATTGTAGAACCAATTTTCACTCAGAAACTGATAGTAAAATTGTACAAATAATTACAAAGAATCTGCGAGTGCTTAAACATTTTGTAGAAAGACTAAAGTAGAAAGACTGAAATAGTATTTTCTTGTAAAACCTACTCTAATAATCAGTTTTATTTACAACTTTGATGCAAAAATCACTATTTTCTGGTAAAAACACAATTTGTAACTATTTATTTTGAGTGCTAAATTACATTTATGCAAAAGCTGTTAGAAAGTAATTTCTTACATCATCTTACGTCATTTAGTGAAGGAAAACCTCCATCTCATGTCACTTGTAGGGACTGAGTTCAGTTTAACTGCAATGAGCTGCTTCAATAGCTCAGTTCAGACTGAGAGAGGAAGAAATAGAGTCTCCAAGGTGATTATAATAGTTAAAGGTTAATTTGAGTGTTGGCGCCTCAGGGCAGAACTCTGAATAGAGCGGTATGGACTCAGACACAGAACCCCGAGCCGATTTAATTACAGAGAACAAGCTCCACTCACACGGTGGAAAAGGGCACTCACAAAATGGTGCCCTCTCAAGTGGAGCATACTGAAAGGTGATGGTCTCTAAGATGACGCTCAGAAGTGTTGAGGGAGACGGAACTTTGAGTGAGTCTTTGAGAGCTAGCTGTTCTTAACCACCCCATTCACTCTGCTGGGGTGAAATCAAGATGGGTGGTCTGTCGTGGCCCTGGACGCCTCTAAATTCTAAACCATGACTGGTCATCTCTCAGAGTCATAAGAGAGACCTTTTAATGATGTGGCTTAAATGCAGTAACAAATTCAGTTCAGAGCGGTAACAGTACTGCACCAGTGTCATTTTTATAAAATTGATTCATTCACTAGATTGGATTGTTATATATTATATTATATTATATTATATTATATTATATTATATTATATTATATTATATTATATTATATTATATTATATTATATTATATTATATTATATTATATTATATTATATTATATTATATTATATTATATTATATTATATTATATTATATTATATTATATTATATTATATTATATTATATTATATTATATTATATTATATTATATTATATTATATTATATTATATTAATACTGGTCTCCAGTGTCACACGATCCTTCAGAAATCATTCTGATTCTGTGCTCAAAAAACATTTATTATCAATGTTGAAAAGTTTTTGTGATGCTTAATAATTTGTGGAAAATACATATATACGTTTTTTGTGTGTGAGTGTTTTTTTTTTTCAGGATTCTTTGGTAAAGTTAAAAACAGCACTTATTTACAATAGAAATCTTTTGTAACATTATACATCTTTACTGTCATTTTTGATCAATGTGTCCTTGCTGAACAAAAATATTAATTTCTTAATTTATAAGTGATATAAGTGATTTATTTTATAGCTACCAAATCAGTGTGTAGATCCAAAACTTTATCTTTGTACTTATTTTATACACTGTTACAAACATTATGTGGTTGGAAAGATCTGGGTCAGTGACGGTGCAAGTACAGATTTGATTTTTACAGTGTGCATTTTCTTTTTTTCTTTGGTTTTCGGAGGCTAGTTAAATAACATGTAACTCACCTGTAAGCAAACTCACCACTTGTGTCTTGTGCCATCCTTTTCTCTCACTCACACACTCTCAGTCTCTTTCACACACTATGGTCTCTATCTCTTCGCACATTTCCTCTCTCTCTCTGTGCCTTTACCTGAGGGCCTTCAGTCCAGCAGGAGTAACTTAATTTTGTCAGGTGCGTCTGGGTCAAGTGTCTAATCTGGTCTCAGATGAAAAGCAAACTGAAATCGGAGGCGCAAGCACACACGTCCAGCCTGGTGGAATTGGTTCCCTTTGCATCTTCAAGAGTGTCATTTATATTTCATTGTAGGCGAAGGACAAGGCATTAAATTGATGTGGCTGGGTAGAGGATGTTGGGAAAAGGGTTGACCGCCCGACGGGCCTGGCTCAGTGTAATCAGGGTCAAACGTACAATGTAGAACATGGTCCAGAAAATCACTGCTCATTACACTGACGTGAGCAGAGATGTATCCACGCAGGGAGACATGTCTTGTGCTGTAGGGGTTTAGTAACTAGAAAAAAAAGTTTCTCTTTTGGCTCCTGATCCCAGAGTGATTTGAGCTGGCCGATTGAGATATGTGAGCTAAAGATAGAGAGGAGAAGCTGTAAGTTAGCAGTGAGGCTGAGGAAATTGTTGTTGCAGGTAAGTGCTTGTAACAAAGCTGAAGGTCAGGGCTAGTGGTGAGGATTAGAATATTGTCACGGTTTTTTATTTGTAATTTTGCTGTAGGTATGCAGTAATAAAGTCAGAGTTGACAGTGCGATCTAAGGAAAGGTCACTTGAGCCGCACACGAATACACAGAGTGAAATACATTCAATATAAATTTAATCTAACTCACCTCTGTCTTTTTCTATATTTTTCTCTATCTTAAAGGAATAATTTACTCAAAAGTGACATTTCTGTCATTATTCATTGAAGGATGTTTAAGTATTAACAGTTGTGAATAGGGACTGTCAAGCTTCGAAAACAACAAAAACAGCACCATTAATGGTGCACCAAATACATACAACTCCTTAAAGTGAGCATGGAATTAATTTTTTTTAATGCATGTTATTGATTTTATTGTGAATGATGTAACATACTGACAAGGACTTTTTTTCCCAAGAAATAATTGAGAATTTGATGAATTTACTAAGATACGCAGTCTCATTGCAATGAGACAGCAGTGGAAGTGAAGGGTTGTGGGAAGAAAAGGGCACAGAGAGTAAAATTCAAAGAAAAGATTCATTTCTGAAGACCCATTTAGATTAAGAAAATGGTCAGAGCGAGGAGCGTTTGGCCTAATATCTTTGTAAACAGGATGTTGACGGTTCAATCTGAGTTTTATTTAGCACAGATCAAGATAAAGACTCTGTTTGCTCTATTACTACCGTAAGTTCACTTTCAATCTCCTTTACACATGTTCGATCCACTTTTTTGCTCATTTTGTATTTGTTGCGAAATGAACGAGCAGCAACCAGCAGTAATATAGCTGTTCAGCTATTAAGAGGGTTTTGAGAAGCGAGTAATATCAGAGGCAAACTCATCACCTGATGTAATTCTGCAAATGAGACACTGTTATAGTCTATCCCACAATCCTCCTCGCTGCACAGTGAGAGAGAACAGTACAGTGTCACGTTAATGAGAAAGAGAGATGAATGTGTTTGATGAACCATGTCAGAGACAGGTGAGGTTACACAAGCAAGTGTGTTCGGGATCCTGCAGGTGTGATAATGACGCATGCGAGTGTGTTCTTCTACCCGGCTGGTTAATGAAATCAGATCAGACTTTCTGTCCACCGGTGCTGTCTGATAACACCAAAAAGGCAGAACATATTTGAATGCTACATCTCTCATTTGAAGATTCAGAAGTGGAGAACACACACATGCAGCTGTCCACAGGTTGTCAGGAAGTCGGCAATGTCTGCAGGGTGAAAGCTAAATCAGACTTTAAATGACAGACTCACTGCTGGATTTCAAGAACAAAAAACTTCTTATAATGACCATGCGCTGTGAATCATACTTCATTCTTTTAAAGCAAATTCAATATAATACAGTTGTATTCTTTCAAACATGACTGAATAGTAATTGAACAGATATTGTATGAATATAATAATCAATACTAGGGCTGGGTTTTGTCACAAATTTCACAATTCGATTCGATTCTCATACACACGCTTGCGATTCGATTCGATTATCAATTTGATTCGATTCAATATCGATTATTTTGGATATATATCAGGTACAGTACTTGCCAAATTTTCTCAAGGAAAAAAAATCTCAACTAATGCTGTAAAATGATCTTCCTTCTTTGATCTTCCTTCTGATTTGAACAAACCTAGAAGAAAATATTATTTCTCGCATGTTGCTTTTTCTTAGTTCAGGAGACTTGAAGGAATACAGTAGTTCACCCAAAAAAGAAAATTAGCTGAAAATGTACTTACCCTCAGGCCAATCAAGATGTAGATGAGGTTTTCTTCATCTGAACAGATTTGGAGAAATTTAGCATTACTGCACTTGCTCACCAGTGAATCATCTGCGGTGAATTGGTGCTGTCAGAATGAGAGTCTAGACAGCTAATAAAAACATCACAATAATCCACATGACTCAAGTCCATCATTTAACATTTAACAGTGTTTGTAAGAAACAAATTAGGGTTTGTGCCATTGCTTTCTCCAGTAAAAAAGTTGTCTGAATCAGGAGAGAAATATGCACAGATCACCATGCCAAAATCCAGTCCAAATAAGTTCTAAACAAATATGTCTGTGGATTTTGATGTAAGAGGACAACAGGGGATGGGCTTTTTTCTCTATATTTCAAACTTTTGAACTACCGTTTATATTTTTTATGCATTGGATCAAAAGTTACAGTAAATGTAATAATACAAAGGATTTCTATATCACTGATAATAAGAATTGTTTCTTGGACACCAAATCAGCATGATTTCTGAAGGATCATGTCACACTGAAGACTGGAGTAATGGCCGCTAAAAATTCAGCTTTTCCGCCACAGGAATAAATTAAAATTTAAAATATATTCAAATATAGGACTGGAATTGAGAATGACTGGATTAAAAAGATCTAATATGTGATTTTCCCTCCTATGAGAATAGACAAGAATCAGGTATAAATCAGTGCTAATTAGGTATTATGTACTTTTATAGCTTTTATTAATAGTTTGAATTAGTTTGCTTTTTTCATTTGAATTTTAGTTACATTTTTTGTATTTTTTATGTACTTTTGTCATTTTTATTATTTTTTTTTTAAATTTTAGTATTAGTTTTAGTTCTGTTTTAGTTTTTATTAATTTCTAATTACCAGTAGTAATTTTAGGGCTTCAACATTTCTAATTTAAAATTTAATTTAAATTTATCATTTTCACGTATTAAATATTTTTAATTTAAATAATTGAATTATTTCAATTAACAAAAATGTTCTTAATACTTTGTTTTAGTTACCAATAATAACCCTGGTGAATGAGCACAGAGGTTTATATTAAATGCCACCATCTGCTCTTTCAATCCTTTTCAAAACTTTTCCTGTTAGTAACCTAAACCAGGATACTGGGGGGGGGGGGGTTTTTCTTTTTTCATCAGATTCTGCATGAGGAACATAGGGACATATTTCCTGGTCATGGTTATTTGGGCACGGACTTCCACTGGGGTTCTGTATACAAAAAAAAACAAGGAAATAAAATCTGTGAGTAAGCAGGAATGCTGTTAAGTGCAGGAGGCCTGAGTGAGAACGCTCTGGGCATGTGCGCACCGTCATCTCTCTGCAATGAGGAGTAAACAAAGTGTTTTGACTGCTGTCAGGAGGAATAGACTGTGTCGGCGACATCCGCCTCTCTCACCTTCTTCCTTCTCTGTTTCTTTCCATTTTCTCTTTCTCTCTTTTCCCTTCTTTGTGGTCTCAAAGGAACCATCATCTCCATTTTACAGTTTCTCTCTACAAGCAAATAATGAAAAAATGGCTGATAATTAAAGGAAACTGTGAATGTGAACACAGGAAACTGCAACCAACAGATTAACTGTGACCTACACTGTTTAATTGCTGTGGTCTATACGGAAGCACATTTGCATTTGTGTGTTTCTATGTATGTGTGGCAAAATACCAAGTGGCTTCCAGCTATCTCCCTTGGAGAGTGTTTCTGAGAGTGTAAATTCTGAAAGGAGACAGCTGAAAGCACTGAGTGCACACATGTTGAAGGTACAGAAACTAAACAAAATCTCTCATTTAAATTGCTCTTTTATTCTGAGCTACAGTGGCCCCAAAAAGTTTTTGCACACTTAAGCCAGACTTAAGAACATGAATAGCATTGTGTTAGATAAGACAACAGCTATTTTTTTTTTCAATAAAGACACACTTTTCAAGCAAAACATTTCCCAGAAAAGAAGTTTGTTAAACTTTATATTCTAAAACAATATATATATATA